>NC_091019.1:38258530-38591030 GCF_041296385.1 Aphelocoma coerulescens | reverse complement strand
ATTACAATTGGTAGATTTTAGTAATTTTACAGTGAATTGAATCCCTATGTCATAGTATCATTAAAAAATTTAAGGATGGGTCATGCAAATTACTATATGCTTATTGATAACACTCACACATTTCTGTCTGGACACTCTTTAGTCCATCTGCTGACTCCTAAATGTCCATTTCACTTGAGACAAGATGTCTACGTACTCCAAATTTCAAATGCTTTGATGTGGATTTTGGGTGGATTGAGGGCTACTGTTTACCACAGATTCACAAACTGAGACTGGTTTATTCTATAAGTGATAGAGATTCAAATGGTATTTTTTAAATGCAAGAATAACATGGCTTAGCGTGTCCCTATCTGGTGCAATGCAGTCCCTGTACATATCATATGCTGCATCTCTAATAAAAATGGTTGAAAAATCTTTAATGAAAAGAGAACACTATACTCTATTATAGTTCTATAAATATGTTTGCTTCCAGAAGTTTTGCATCTTTGTTTTTTCCTCAAAAATTTAATAGCCTATAATAATTTCTTGCAATTATATGTTGATGCCTTTTGTTCAAAGGGTAAGTACTGTGCTGCTTTAATTGGTTCTTGGCAGGCAACTTTACACACAGCACGTTCTGCTTGTAGCTGTATCCATATATTTTTCTCTTAAAATTGTGTTTCCCTATTGTAGAATAATTAATTTAGAATTTATTATTATTTTAAAAGTAGAGTATTTTTTCTATACAGATTAATACAATAACCTCTATATTATATAAGCAAAAAGATATGCAGAAATGTTTACATTACATATAAACATATATACCGCTATTTGTAAATCAAACTTTTTTTTGTGATTAAATTAAAAAGTAGTATAATTTCAGGTTTATAGTGCAAATGTTGTTTAAACTGAAGACATTCAGTATTTTGCTTACAATATATTTTTAGGGATAATTTAAAATGTGTAGCTTTAAAGAAAAGAAAGTTTTACAGAATTATAGTGGGTAAACAGCTGTTTCCACATTGTTAGGGCACAGAAGTTCCAATTGCCGCATTAATCAAAGTATTGAGACTACAAAATCCATTTCATTTAATCTCATTATTGAATAAACAGCTCTGTAGTGATGCCTATTTGTACTTGTTTCTCTAATAAAAATGCAACTGTAGCTCTCAACACAAATTAGTTTTAATTATTTAAATGATATGAATTTGTCAAACATAAATAATCTAACACCTGGTTTGCCTTTTCATTTTCTGAAAAAATGTTTCGTGCAATCTAGTAGAGGATGATAATGGGGAATTACAAAGGTAGGTCTATGTATTTATTCCAATTCTATTAATTTTAAAAAGGGCAAATGTGAGTTGATTACTGTCTAGCAGGTTGAAAAAGTAGTCTGTTTTATTGCTGTGCAAGGACACAACAGAATACAGCAAAGCAGAAGGATATCTCACATACACTGGTTCTATGCAACTCACCTATGCTCATGTCTGAGAATTGGTGACAATGATTTACAGTTTAGCAATTTTTCTTCTGAGTACAAGGATAACATTACCAAGCGATAAGTGGTGTAGGCTTTAAGATGCTTAATCAAGATGCCAAAATCTGCTATAACAGTCACCAACATATGTGAAACAAACCTTCTCAGGCAAAAGAAAAGGCTGAATTTCCCTAGTATGTCTTTGTTTTAGTAACTTCATTTCAGGAGACCTGCCTGACCACACAAAAGGAGTACCCTAAGTATCAGAAGGGTATAATATCATAAATAAGCCAATTGGTAGCTAACTCTGAAAATGGAGATCCATTCTCCACAGGATAGTACAATTATGGTTTCTGTTTCTGTTTAATGCTACATTTTGTTTTAAAATATTTGCTATTCAAAATTCTGGAAATCCTAACACACTACCCTGAAATCATTTATCGTTTGGTTGAGGAAATATATAATCCAGTTGTGGTTGTTGGTGGTGGCCTCATATGGCACTTCAAGCAGTGATATTTTGTATGACTTTCTGTATATTAAACCATTCTTTAATATTGATTCTGTTTGTGGTGTATTAACTGTTATCCTTTCTTGGTAAAGGAAGTGTGCTAAGCAGATAGTTACTGTCTTAAATCAACACGGCACTTTTAGAGTCACATGAAGCTGTTGAAACCTACCACTCAGTAGTTTGTCTGCCAGATTAATCATCTTTATTGTTCCTTCTGGAGATGTGTCTCTTCCTTTGTGAAAAATATTTCCAGCAGGCAGGCTTATAGTCAGAACTTACGACACTCCCAGGGTATGATTATGTGACCATCGCAGTTATTATTGTGCCCTACATATTAGTAACACAGTCCAGGGTTTCAGAACTATAAAAAAAAAAAATGCAAATTACAGAAGATTTTTTCTTAAGCATTTTATATTTCATAGTGCATTTCCTCTCAAAATATTCCTATAATTATTTTTTTTGTAGTCCCTTCTCCATGCTCTTAATTTAAAATTCTTCTACTCAATTTTTGCATATCAGCTTGGCTTTTTGGACCATTTACAATATTTAATTATTGCTAAATAATCAGTACTGTGGGACTACTGAGTTAGTTTTGATGCCATTGGAATTCAATTAAATGTCAGTAGTAAGAATAAAATCAGAGAACTATGGTATTCAACTACTCAACATGAATGAGAATTTTATTTAGTTCTTGTTATTTTTATAATAATTTTATCAATTTTTACCTTGAAACTATATAAAGATAAACTAAGAAAAAGCATATGCAAGAAAGCAGGATGTTTTCAAAGCTCTTGAAAGCCTTCAGAGAACCTTAGCTTATAATCCAGATACATAAATTAATATAAGTAAAATGTTAGTATCTTTGCTGATGTTGCCTTCAATGCTGCAAAGTATTTTAAGGAGCTTTTATGTTACTGAAGATATTATGATGATAAAAATACCTTTAACCAAAAATACCAGGATAATCAGATTTCATATTTGTATCTTTGAAACAATATGAAGTTGTATCTCAGTTTTTCAAAGTATTTCCCTAAATAAGTGGACTTCTTTGTTATTTAATATGAGCTCTCAATAAAGTGTGTGTGTGGAGGGGGGGGAATTAACACTAATATTTTTACTCTAATGTATTGATACAAAGTAAACATCACTTTAAAATCAGTTGCTTGTTTTCTCTTCTAAAAGCTCACTTGGCAATGTGTCACATTCCAGACTTTTTGAAACCCAGCAAAATTTTATAATAGCCTTACCTGGCAGCAGCTATTCTTGGCACAATACATTGTTCCTCTTTCAGTACCTAGAGGATGTAACACACATCATTGAAACATTTCAATTTCTACTGTGCATGCTAATTTAAAATTCAGATTGGAGCTTTGAGAATTTTGAGCTTCAGAACGTAAAATGTAAACAGAAGAGGGCCATAGTTGAGAACCTCTTTTTACATGACAGTTGATGGAACCATCAGCAATATTGTTGCTAGCCTTCATGTCTGTTTATGTGAACATTTTAATCATACACATGGCTGTAAGCCACTATAACTAGAAGTACTAAATAATTTGCATCCAATTTGTATAAAATGATCTAATTTGCAATTTTCCTTCATCTGAGTTAAAAGAGTTGGTGTCCTGATACATTGTCTTCAAACTTTGTATTACCACACAAACACATCTAAGCATGAGCAGTTGCAGACTCTGAGATGTAGAGGATAAGATTGAAGAAGTAGTAATAATGTGATTTTACAAATGTCACAGGACTCCAAAAGTATATCATACAGATAGGTTTACAAAAATAAAAAACTGTTTTACTTTTGATTCTCATGCTTCAAAGAACAGGTGTATTTTCACTGAATTCTTAGTCATACCCTGTCAATAAACTCAAATCTCATAGAAATTTATTCTGGTTTAAAAGAAAGTGTCTTCAGATGTCTTGTTATAATCAATTTGCCATCTGAAATTCAGTTCATTTTTTCCTCCCAATCAAATGACATCACTTGCTATACAGGGAAGAAAAAGGGAAATTTTGAAACAAAGGCAGTTCCTAATCAGACTGCCTTACTTACTGGGAGCCAATTTGATTGCATGTGACTAATGCATTAATTTTATCATTATTGTAGGTCATCAGGGCAAGTAATGGAGTGTCATCACTAAGTAAAATTTTAAGTGAGAAATTGGATTATTTTTTGCTCCCAGCTTCAGTGGGCCTAGTAGAGTTCCTGGCATCCATGAGTTTATATGTCTACCCTTCTCTGCAAATGCTATATGCATGTGTCTACATTATGTTCAAGCAGAACTCCTGATGAAAAACACCAATTCCTATTTTAACGGAATGTGCATATTTTTATATACAAACATAAACAATTTAAATCTTTAATTCATGTGCTTAAGCAAAGCTCAAGTGGGTATAAAAAAGGACATGTCAGTGAATGAGCTGTCCAAATTTGCCCCCATGTAGGAAGTGCATCACTTTTATCTGCAGATTTGTATGTCAGTCAGTAATATTACTCACAGGCTAACCATAAAGTTCACAGAAGCTCGTTGTGTTTTGGTGGAGAATCTGTTTTGAAGGTGCTAAACTGCTCTGTAGTGGTGACCAAAATTATTGTAGAAACCAGTAACAATTGAAGCAATGAAGTATCCAGCCTAAGAGAGCAACTCTATAAATATAGTAACTAAAAGACATATTTATGGTGTTCTTATTTTCCCAGACTGAAGACTTAGAGGAGAAAAATCTACTACAGAAAACCTGTCAAAGGGAGCTAAGGGTCTCTAAAGTTTCCAGCTTTGACTTTATTTGAATTCCAGTGAAATCAATGGAGATTTTTGTTCAAGTGAAACCTGGCAAGGAAGCTATGACTTCTAGGAACAGTGAGGGGTTATTCTGTAAAATTGAAATGGTATGGTTGAATTTCAATCTACTTTCATCAATACTTAAAGTGGGGGGTACTAATTTGGAATTAATCACTAATTGGAATTATTCACTGTGTCAACCAATCCTGCTCAAAATTCAATGTTAATAGATGGACATTCCTCACAAGGGTAAACTTTAGATAGACACCAAGGATAAGACTTGAAAAGAGTTTACTTTGTTTATATAGGAGGGCATGCTCCAGAAAATAGACATTTTCCAGAATCACACAGTACTGTAATAAATTAACAATATGATTCCTAACATTTTTATTAAAAACAATAAAGTTTTGCCATTTCAGTTTAGTCGTGTTTATCCTAAATGCTGTACATACAAAAATCACTGAGCAAACCCTGATGATTGTTCGTCTATAAAATTCCACTTCCAGCTCTTGCAAAGATAGTCATTAAGTATTCAACAGCAATAAAGGACACTTGCAGTCATGTTTTTAATATGTGTTGTCCTACTAAGCACTTTTCTACATTTAATATTTTCTTCCATCAAAATAAAGAAACACTAATATGGGTGTGCCCTAAAAATGCTTCTATAATTATTGTTAAAGCATTGAATGCATATGGCATATGTGGTCCAAACATGGCAATATTCTGGAATGACATCATCCCAAATTCTCTTGCATTTAACATAAGATAAACTGATTGATCTAATTTTGTTTTCCACTTCCAATGTCAGTAACAGAAATAAAAGAAGCTCCTTAATACAAAGAAGGTGAGTTTGCAAGGTGGAATCATTTATAAGAATGTTTTGTAGGACAGGAAATTACCTGGTTGTCTAATATTTACCTTTTATTTGAAAAAATACAGCTGTATGTGTCTTCAAACTACCTGTCCATTTCCACACACTCCCAAAATACATCTGCTTGATTTCAAAGTGGGTATAAAGGGATAAAGTAAATAAAAAAGCAAATTTTTCCTCTGTTATTAAATTTTGATAGGTTTAGCTATCTTATATGATAGATAGAGCAAGCATCTAGCGCAGTAAAATATCACACAGGTTTGTGAGCTGTAGAGTAGGCAAAAAGAAAGGCAGAATATGCTTCCAATGTGTATATGTATTTGTATATGTTTATTTTTTTGCAGAGAACACTTTCCTGGACTGCACATCATTATATTAAAGCCAAAATGTTGTGTTCCCCCTGCACAAGTATCTCAAACTTAATGAACTGTAATTTTGACAGTTTTGTTTAATCAGATATTTTGTCCAGCTGACATAAAATAAGAATGCAATTTCTACGAAAGTATTCAGAAAACTGGAACTGTCTTAGGAGGGTAAGTTAACACCTGCCATATCTTCCCTGAATGAAAAAAGCAAAGAGATAATTCTGGCTACACAGACTCTGGGTTTTTTTGGAAATATAAGACCAACTGTAAATAATTTTAATATCAGTGTTTCTGAAAATAATTGAATAATACTTCAGTTGAAAGATGCATTACCACCTGAGAAGTTTTTTTAAATTTGCAACATCTTGTAATCACTGATTCTTACAAACGATCCTGACTCCTGAACCACTTGCTGCAGTGTATTGCAGTGTCATAGCTGTGCAATTTAGGGTAGGGACAGGCAAAGTCAAGCAAGTCAGCCTAAGCCCATTGTGTCTGAGAATTCATTCTATCCACTGGAAAAGAAAACAAAACAAAGGCTCATGTCACTGACACAAGTCCAGCAATTTATTCCTCCTTGAAGTCTTCCTCATCATTTTGTGCCAGATGGATTAAAAGACAAGTTTCCTCAGTGTGAGGTCCAAGTGTGAGGTTATGACTACACAGTGTAGGGCATATATGCTATGAAAGTTTATTCTTCAATACTTGAAACTAATGCCCACTTTGGCATCTGTCTTTTAGCAAGCAAGCATAAACCTCACAGAAGCACAATGCTAGTATACTGTCAGCTTAGGTTTTACAGTTGTTTTCTCTTGATCTGGTTGAAGGGAGAGCACATGCATGAAAAGCTTCCTCCTACATTACCACAGATTAGTCTGAATTCTGGCATTCATTGTGGCAAAACTTGAATTGTTTAGGACAAAATTCTTATTATATCACAGTCTACATAAACCTAATAATAATATCAAATATTAGACATGAAGTTGAAATAGTTCTGGAAAGGTTAAGAAAGATGAGGAGATTTGAAAATGCAAGTTCTGTATGAAAGAAGGTGTAAGTCAATTAATTGCTAATAAAATGTTAGATAATACCATCCTGCTTACACAGCAGCTCTTCATCAAACAGAGCGTTTGCAACAATGAAACAATTGGTAACCACCCTCTTTGTAAATGGTGTGGCTTAGGACGAAAAAAATTTCTGAAGAAAATAAAGTATCTCCATGTATAAGTCCCTCCTTGAAGCATATGAAGCTATTCTCACTGTTCAAGCCAATCTCTTTTTTCCAGGTGATTTTATTATTATATAGACTCTAATGAAATTGATATCAATGGATTGAAAGACCCTGATAAGTTACTCAGTGTAAAAAAAAAAAAAAAAAATCTCTTTTTTGGTTTCATAAGTACTGTAAGTCTCAAAAAACACTGCTCTCCATACATCCATCAGTGCTACTGAGGTGTAAGAATAAGTATAATTTGGTCCTACATAAGGAAAACATAATAAAACTGGAAGTGTTATCCTTTTGATTACTGGTTGTGCAGTAGTGCCAATGTTGTATAATGTGTTCTACCCACAGATAAAGCATTGTAGGCTGGTACTTGTCTCAATGAGGTGAATGGAATTTGCAATTAAGTGAGACTTTTAGAGATCAAAGCAAAGGACAAAGGCATGTGTAAAGAGACATATGAAAGAAAATATCACTGAGTGCTACATTATTCCTTCTAGGCCCTATTCCATAATCAATTTGAATAAGTTAATTGATGTAGATACAGTTCAGCCTGGCAGAGATGATAATCTTAATTAGGAAAAATGGTCACACTGCAGGGATATAGACAGCAACTGGAGGTGCACTTGAAATAAAGATCTGATGTTATCAGTTGCGGAAATTGTTTCTAGCTCCTGCATATAAGGCTCATTTATCAAAACCCCAAATGTTCTGACAGTTTGCATTGTACAAGTCACCTTTAAGGCAATACTCTGATGCCTTATTAAGGAAATATTGTTATTCCTGCCAGTATGTTTTCCTATATAGAAAAGTCTAGAACCCAACCCTCATACCTGCCCCCAGGATTGAGTATATAAGATGTCTTTATCAAATGTATATAACATAAAATAGAGGTATATCCCTCATATTTACACATCATCAGGTAGTTTTGTATGACAGCCTATGACTGTTGTTTGGAGATACTAAATTTCTTTCTCAGCTTCATTAGTACTCACTTTGTCATTTTCACTATGTAGCAATGGAAATAATTCTTTGATAACGTTCTGATAAACTCACCTTTGTCATCAGGACAGTTCCTTCCTATTCACCACATTTTTACAATAGATCTATACAACCAAAATATTACAAAGTTTTAAAGATTATGTGCTCAAAAATTTATCAATAGATGTCACTTGTGTGATAGAACACCAGTTAAAAATTTTTAAAAGACCTTACAATTTGAGCACCTGCAATAAAGCCAGAGACTGGAAATTACATTACTTGGCCTTTATATAATTCTGTGATTGTACTTTAGAGGTTTACATATATATCACCACTACCACTGCAGTGGTGAAGTATGAACACCATTTCAGGTGGATTCATAGTCATGTTGCTAAAATTCTGCTTTTAGCGCATTCCACCAAATGAAAAAAAAAAAAATCTACTCAAAAGGTGGTCCTATCTAGATCTGTGAGGGAGACAGTTAGAACATTGCCACCAGAAAGTAATCACACCAGATGCAGAGAAATCAAGGAGCAAGTACAAAAGCAGAGTGAAAAACCTTATGGTTTGCTGTACTCCTAGCAGTAAGCTCTGAGAGCATGGTAATACATGTAATAGTATTGATGTAGCTTAAGTAACGAGTAAAACCCAGCTGTTTGTAGTTCTAGCAGAATTATTTAAAATTAATCAAAAAAAAAAATCATACAGACACTTCAAACAACAACAACAACAAAAAAGCAAAATCACATTAATTTTTCTTCCAACTAGTATTTCTAAAATGCATTAAAAATTTTTGCATTATAACACCACCATCAAATTTTAAATGCTTAATAGAATAATAATTTCTTGGAAGAGAAGTATGATGCATTTTGGAGTGCAATTGTGTGAGGAAATGACTTGTTTTAGAAGAATTAAGTCAGTTTTCACTTCCACTTTGCATTCAGTAATATTATCTATAATGCGGCGCAGTGCACAAGATAAAGATCTTATTCCCTGGACCGTTTAGGCTGCTGAGTTTTTATCCACCTTATAGATAGCATTCTATTCAATAACTGTCTCTGATGATTTGGCTTAACTAGGCTAATTTGCATAAAACCTTGGATTTTGGAACATGGAAAGGAGATTTCTGTTTCTTTGTTCTTGAACCTCAGGAATTATCAAAGACATCTAGGTTTGAACTGTTTAGTTAAATTAGTAATTGTCTGTTGTGCTAGTCAATATTGCATTACTTTAGGTTATGCCCATTTCAGTTAAAATAAATTATAAACATTCAAATTCATGAGGACTGTGAGGTATATAAAGATATAAAGAAGCATGCTAAAAGGCCAAATAAAATGGTTTATTCTTTGCTCTCTTGAGAGAAAAAGATTTAATTTCAAAATTGAAAATACTTTTCAAAAATTACCTAATATTTGAGGTCTTTTGGACTTCTAACTAACACTTTTAATGACAGAAAAATGTAAAACTTTCCTTGGGCTCTATTTAAAATACAATGTATTGAGAGACAAGTTTTGGAATAGGCTATGACAAAAGAGCTTAGACAAGCTGAAGAGTGGGACACTGCATGTGTTGGGCTAAGTGTAAGAGGTGTGACAATCTTTAAGAAAAATAGAGTTTCATAAGCTTGTATAACAAAACAAAAGCTCCTGGAGTTTTGTAAAGACCTAGAAATCCAGTTGTCTTTGGGTACTGTCCTGCTTTCTTTTGAACCACATGAGCCCACAGCGGTTTTAAGATTTCCCAGTCTGAACATCTAGAAATTCCTGCTACAGCCACTTTTATAGTGTGAAGAGGAGGTATTTTTCCTGTTCTAACTACTGGCTAGCAACTGATGTATTTGTCTGGAAAGTAGAAGGGATTCACTCTTTTTCCCCTCATCCTTGAGGAGGCTGAATGTATATCAAACTACAAGAATCATCAGACCATCACCAGGAGATTGCACTGATGGTATGCCATACCAGTAATGGAGTTAATGCTGTCACATTCAAGAAATACCATTCTTTGAAAAGCTAAAATTCTGCTACTTTCTATCTTCAGAACCTCTAGTCAACAAAATTCTTTCATCTCCCTCATCCTCTCCATGATCACAAAATTTTTAAATTTGTGTTTTGAAAAACTATTTTCCCACTCAGAGCAAGTCCAAGTGATTAACATAGTCTAGAAAACATGGATTTAAACTCTTAGTTTTACCACTAGTAAAGCAGTCCACTTGTCCAATTTTTTTACATTAAAGATGGCTATCAACTTTACCACCCCATTACATTCTCTAATTAAGTCTTTTAATGCATGAGCTTGCTAACCCTGAGGCTCTATGGTCAGGAGCACGTTTCAAGGCAACAGTAGTGCCTCACTGTAAAGCTGGTGGCCTGCTTAAGTTCTCTGCTGCATTCCCTAACGCACACTTGCTGATAACTAATTTTTTTCAGTTGAATTTTGCACATCTCTAGATTAACACCCTTCATGACTTCCTCTGGGAGATTTTCCCTTAAGTCTTTTAGTCAGTCATTTTTCATGGTACCTGATCTAAATTTTCCTTGTCATTTTCATTTACCTCCTTCATATTTTATAGCTTTTTCTCTCATTGACTACTTGATAATATGAAAGAAATTGAACAGATGCTCTCACTAAACAAAAGTGAATGCAGGTTTAATGATGGAAGAAAAGAAGAAATTATCTCTTTTCCTCTTCACATGCATGAATAATTCCCACACAACAAATGGAGCAAACTTCCATTAAGGCATATACGTGAACTGATTACAACTTGGTCTCAGGCAAATAACAGAAAGTCCTTCAGAGGTACACACTTGCATTTGAGAAAATAAGAATGCAAACTTAATCCAAAATAAATACAAACCTGTCTTCTCAGAATATTTTTCATTGTGCAGTTCCCTGAGATTTGCTTATGAGTGAAAGGGTCTGAGCTTCTCCAAAACCATGTACAGCCTTATAGTCTCTCCCATGTGTAAAGGATCAGCTAGGATAGATACTAGTCACTAGTTTCAGAGTTACCATAGGGAAACATCTTTGCTGGTTCGCATTTATACCCAATATTGTATTGAGTTAATCAAATTATGAGTTTTACAAGGCAGTTCAGTTGAACCTGTGAAAACTTATCTGGAAGGGGCGCACCAAATTTTCAGTAATTCTTTCCTGATTCAGAGCAGGATTTAATAACATCCACAAAAGAGAAAATATAAAGATATATTTGATAATAATTTGATGTAAACCAAACTAAAAATCATGTTTCTGCTTTTTCCATCCAAGGTCAACAAGTCATCTCGAGGCACAAGAGATTTCAGACCTGGAGTGTAAGACTCAGGAATCATCTGACTTGGGAATAAGATGTGCTGCTTGTTTTGTGAGCCACTTTTCACAGTCTTAAGATCTAGTTTGAAAGGTACCTAGGCAATTACAGACTGAAACAGGCTCTTTGCTTTTGGAAACACCCCTTAAACTCATGTATCATACTTTTGAGATCACACTAGGCATCCATCAACACCTTCAGACACCTAAATACTTGTTACAAATCCAGCCTTTAGGCTAGGCTTTCACTACTCTCTCTGGTTTTGAAGCAAAAGATAAATTAGAGTCCCACTTCCTCAAGCACCTTGTCCTCCCTCTTCTCATCTGAAGTTTATAGCCTTTCCTGTCTTATAGTAAAGCTATTAAAGCTTGGAGGCATCATTTCCAAAATTAAATCTAAAAATTGTTAAGAAATGTTCCAAATACAGTAAATAAGAAGAGCAGTATTTTGACACAGGTTGTCCTCCCTCTTCTCATCTGAAGTTTATAGCCTTTCCTGTCTTATAGTAAAGCTATTAAAGCTTGGAGGCATCATTTCCAAAATTAAATCTAAAAATTGTTAAGAAATGTTCCAAATACAGTAAATAAGAAGAGCAGTATTTTGACACAGGTTGTTTCAATGCACCATTTACCCTCAGACAGCTTTCTCATCACAAGTGAGGTATCAAGCTACAGCACTCGTGACAGGAGTATTCCTTGAGGCCAGATTATTTATTCATTGCTTATTCCTTAGTTTTCTTTTTGTAAAAGATCCATCCAGTAGAAGTTCCATAACTAGTCTGTAATTTCCTGATTCCTGATAATGGGTTTGCTTTATTTATTTTGTCAAGAAAAAGTTACATGCAGTAGATATTTTCTGTCTATAGTATTTTGAAATGTTTCCTTATTTGTGCATTTTATACACTAGCTGTTTTTTTATTCAAAAGGGGCCTGATCCAAACTAATAGACATGAAGGAAACTACTCTGATGAGCTTTGGAATATCACCTTAGAAATTACATAGCAGAATTTTCTTGAGCTGTAATTAGTTGTCCTTTCTAGTGAGCTGTTTCAAAGTCTTTTACAGTTGATTTTTTACATCCCTTGTCAAAGATTGTTAACCTATGATATGATGTCCTCTAAATACAGGATAGTACATAGCCCTCAGAGTCATTTGCTCATTGCATGCCTCTAGGGGTTAGACACTTAATGATATCACATCAACATCAGTGAAAATAAATGCAGAATGTAGCTCATCAAGTACTGAATCATGAAATCACATATTTTTTGAGGTTGGAAGGGAACTCTTGAGACTATGTAGTGCAATCCCACTGTTTGAGCAAGGTCAACTGAAGCTTTTGCTGAACTTCAAAAGATTCCTATCTGCTGAATTCTCCAGCCTGTTTATGTCCCTCTGAATGTTAGCATACCTATCTAGTACATTACAATCATTTCTCCAGGTTTTGTATCAAACCTGATCAGGATAAGCCCTTCCCCATCACCCACATCATTAATGAAGATGTTAAATAGTATTGGTGCCAGTATTTGATCCCTGGAGCACACTGTTAGTGACTGACCTCCAACTGGTCCAACCCTCCTCCAGGCTAAACAGTCCCAGCTCTCTCAGTCTGCCTTCATATGAAAGGTGCTCCAGTCCCTTAATCACCTCTGTAACTCTTCACTTGGACCTCTCCAGTAGCTCCATTTCTCTCTGGTACTGAGGAGCCCAGCACTGGACACAGATGAGTATCAGGGAAGGATCACCTCTCTCCACTTGCTGGCAGCACTCCTAATTGCAGCCAAGGATTCCTTTGCCTGCTTTGTCATGAGGGCACATTTTTGGCCCCTACTTGTTTTCCACCAGATTCTCCAGGTCTTTTTCTGCAAAACTGTTTTCCAGCCAGTTGGCCCCAAAAGGCAATGTTGCATGAGGTTATTCCTCCTGAGGTGCAGAACTTCACATTTGTCTCTGTTGATTAAAGGAAACAGGCCAAAATCTGTGCTTCTGATGGCCAGGGTGGTGATTCTGCTTTTTGCTCTAGTCCAGCCTCTTAGGATCCTGATTTCCACTATCCATGGTTACTGCATTCAAAGGATGTCTCTGAATTCCACATCCCTGGCCACTTCTTCCCTGTTTGTAAGTATCAGGTACACCACTCCTTATTAATTCCTGGATCACCTGTGTCAGAAAGCTGTTGTCAGTGCAGTTGAGAAACCTTATAGTTTGCTTTTGCCTTGCTATGTTGTCTTTCTAGCAATGTCAGAGTGACATGTCAGGCATAAGAACCAGGGACTGGGAGTATGAGCCTTCTTCATGTTGTCTGACAAAGATCTCAATGACTCCTTTCCTTTTAGGAGCTACCCATGTTGATTTGCCCACCCGTTTCCAACACAGCCGCTCTCAGCTCATTACTCATCACAAGGTAGAGCTCCATGAATTCCAGCTTGTTTCTCACACATAGGACAACTCCCTCTTGCATTCCCAGCCTGTGGTTCTTAAGGGGCCTGTGTTTGTGTTTTGCAGCACTCTGTTGTGTGATCTATAGCACCACGTCTCCATTGTTTTAAAGAGGTCATATTCCTGTAACTGCACAAAGACTTCTAATTCTTTGTTTGCTTCCCAGACTGTGTGCATTAGTGTACAGGCATTTCAGAGGGCACTTAAGTGTGCTGACTCCCCATGAAGAGAATAAGACATTCCCTCACAAGACTGTGGCACAAGCACTTCTTTATTTACATCCCTGTGGTTCTGGTGAGCCCACTTCAGCCTTGTATCTTGATTGCTATGTCTCTTCTGTTCACAGCACCTCAGATCCTTTGCCTGCCTACCCTCTCCTCCACTTGGTATCATGAAGGAAAGGATCAGCAAAAAATTGTCATGGTCTTTTCCAGATAAATTTTAGCTAGTTTAACCTCCTGTGAAAATCTGCAGAAAGTACAATTCCTAATAAAGAGGTTTGCTTTTTTTATATATTAATTTGGAACACGTAATACATTACTTCATTGCTCTTCTTTGGCAGAAAGGTTCAGGGACTTGAGCTGTTAAGTCTTGCTAAATTTGTTAATCTTGTTCTCAAATAAATCTTTTAGGAAAACCAAAGTTTTGCTCAAAATATAATGCAGTATTTGACTCACCAACATGTTTTCAGTCTATTTTCAGACTTGTACTGGATTCACACATTTAT
Organism: Aphelocoma coerulescens; assembly: GCF_041296385.1. Lineage (NCBI taxonomy): Eukaryota > Metazoa > Chordata > Aves > Passeriformes > Corvidae > Aphelocoma > Aphelocoma coerulescens. The sequence continues at coordinate 38,576,378 of NC_091019.1, read as the reverse complement.
TGGGTAAACCTCAATGGTGTAGTTTCCTGTTAATAAATTACAAACTTTCATTGTGTAGTATTGCTTGAGTTATAGCCCTCCCAAATGCCACTGTGGTCTTTTCTTCAGTTACATATTGAGATAAAACTTTTAACGGTTTACTCCTTAGTTCTATTTCACCTCTTAGTGTTGTAGTTCATTATCTCTGCAATTGTATTATCTTTTTCTTGTATACATTTTGAAATATCTAAATTTGATGAGATGAAGGCATTTAATTCTAATCATTAAGGTAGGATTAATAATTAAAATTCAGTAGCAAAACCAGAATTTGAAATGTAGCACAAAAATCCATTTAAAATTACATATAATATTGGATTTACTTGTTTCTTATTGTTTTGTTATAAGCAAAATTTTAAAAGGTTGACTTTGTCAGTGTAAATAACATACTCCCAAAAACAGATTTACAAGGAAATTAGAATATTCTTGATAATAAATTGCAGTAATAATAATAAATTAGTATCTTCTCTAGATTAAATGTTCATTATCTTAGCAATAATTACTGTAGAGTTGTTTAGCAGTTTTGCACACAGAAAAGATATGTTTATCATAGTCCACATTGGACTTCATAGTTGTAAAATATTACCTGAATGTTTTGTGGACTTTTTTTGTTTGGTTGGGTTTTTAAATTTATTTTTTCCTTTCAATAACAAACATAAGCTTAATTTAATCTTAAACATTTTAGAGGCATCATTCCAGTATATAGGTGGCCAGCATTTGCTGAAGAAGAAGCTGGGAAGAAGAACAACCAACTAAATACAACTCAAATACCTTTAGAAGCTTGCACTGAAGTCCTTTGTGTGACATATAAATTGCCCGCATAATTCAAGACACACGATACAAAGGAGGAAGCAGTCCTCTGATACTTTAGTTGTCTTCTACACAACAATAGAGCTGAGTGACTTTGACAGCCTGAAATATCTAGTTTCTTTTTACAGTGCAAATTTAGCTATTTTAGAAAGAAATCTGCTCAAACCAGCATAAAGATCATGAGCATGTTTCGGCTAGCCAGAAAGAGAGCCCAAATGGAAGGACATCTTTCCAGTCTCATGGAAGAGCATATTTTCAGTTGCCTCACTTTAGGTCTGAATGGATACGTGTGTCACAATTTTAACTACCTCCAGATGCTATTCACTTGTCACAATCTTGTCTCATAGAGCTCTCAAGAAATATATCACCAACTTTCTGATACTCACAGTTTCTAATGTAGTAACATAGGGATTAAAACACCTGTTTCAGTGCCTGCTGAAATTTGAAAGTTCGTCCATGTTCTAAGCAACTATCACTAACTAACACAGTAGTGAGCATTCTAGGATAGGAACTGCCCTGCTGTATTTAGTATTAAAAGTTATTATGTAAGGGGTTCAATGACACTAATATTCAGTTCTTGCATCTCTCCCTAGTGGTTGATTTACTTACTCTTATTTCTTTCCTTTGACCCAGCAAGCATTTAATCATACTGTGCAAAATAGAGCAACTTCAAAAGAAATTAAAAATACCTTTCACTAGTACCTTTTGCTATCATTTCATGACTAACAGTCACTCGAACAAAAATTTAAAAAGCAAAGGAAGACACCAACCCTAGATTTTTACAACTTGGCTGAGTCTATTAACAGTTGAGTTAATTTATAAAATAAAGAATAAATTTAATCTCACTTCCTGTTCTCTTTTCAAGCAGAAATAGATGTGTGTTCACAATGCAATTTTCAAATGAGTTCCAGATGTGAGATAAGGGAATATGCAACTCAGATGATAGGGGCCATGGATCAGAGAGAAAGCAAGCTTCTGGGGTGCACCTAGGTGCAAAATATATGGGCACGTGAGCAACTCTTGGCCAAAATCTAGATGTCTACAGAGCCTAAAAATTAAAATAAACAAAACACAGGCATCTTCAGAAATTACCAATGTTATGGTCTCAGAAAGAAGTAAATAAACGTTTTCAGAATTTAAACAGGTTCAGTGCTAATTATCTGTAAAGTGCCTATTTAAGTGGTTAGATATTTTCATGGGTTTGAGCCAACTACTGAAACACAAAGTACATGTAAAGTAATGTTTAAAGACATGAAAGAGTCCAGTCCACATGTATTAGCACTCACTTTTCTGCAAGTCCTAATTCTGATCCAAAGTTCTACAGCAGTATGGTGTAATTTTTCACTTGGTTGTAAAATGGTACTCCACACTGAGATTAGACACCCTTTCTGAACATTGCTACAAATGCAGTAAGGCTGAGTTGCCACTGTAAAAATTGTATAGGCTTGGTAGATGGGAAACATATCTCAGTCAAGGGGAATCGTGGGAGCAGATTTACTCAGGACAGCACAAAAAGAGAGTTGTTATGGTGATGCATTATCTGTGGGTAGAAAAAATATGACTATAGAGACAATTTGCTCAGCATGCACATGCACGTGAACAGCTTAAGGAAGCACAGCAGAATGAAAGCAGCTTCTTTTGAAAAAAATATAAAATTAGTGGTTTTGCTATTAGAATATTGTTTGTTCCTAGGTGGACTAATAATTTATTCAGATTTTTAAATTTAATTTTAGAAAAATACAGTTATATAATTTATAGGTAAAACCACTGAGTTTGAGTTATCTTTCTGTTCCAAATCCTAGCTAAAATGATAAACTAAGCAAGGAAAACATTGAAAGAGTACACTTAGATACAATGATTACTTACCATTTGTAGCAGTACTTAATATTTTTTTTCAAATTTCCCCAAACCTTTAGTTTTCAAGCATTATCAATAAAGACTAAGCCCAATAAGGTGTGGTTTTAAAACCTAATTTGTGGAGTGGTTTTTTTTGGTTTTGATTATTTTGATATGCTTCCCACAAATGTAAGGAGTAGAGATGAAAGTTGAGTAATGTGATTCTGGAAAATACATACTTCTGGAAGCAGACAGTAAAATGGAGATACATTAATAAATTGAATGAATAATTAGATTAAGCAGAAAAGATACTTTTGCATGCACTTTTTGTGATGGCACATGAGACAGACTTTCAAAAACCACTCGAGCAAAAATACTGGCTTTCTTGAAATATAAAGATGTCTAAGGCCAACCACACAAACCAGAGCTTCAAGACAACCATGCCCTTTTGAAAAGATTTCTTCGTACATAATATGCAGCTGCTTCTTGTGTGGATAGTAAGAAGCTGGAAAAAGGTACGGGGGTTGAGAGAAATTAGTCTCCAGAAGGAATGAAGAACTAGACATTTTACTCAGATTTATGAAAGCAAAAGAAAGTGATAATTTTCAAACTTTCAAATTTCATGCTTCTTTTTATTATTTTTATTTTTTTTAATTTTCTATTTTAATTTTATCTGAGATAAAGGAAAGATTTCAGCTGACATTAATACTTTTAGCCTTATGGTTATCTTTTTGGGAATAACGAGTTTGCAAGGGTTTATACTTTCCTTTGTCTTAGAAATTACATCTTAGAAAGATCTCAGATATGTTTTCATGGTTCAGAGTGCATCAGAATCTGATTCAGGGATATATATGCCACCACTGTCCTGTAAAAAAAAAACATTTTAAAGAGGAACAAGTGTGTTTTAGTGCCACAATAAAAAGTGATGCTAATAATCGTACTCACAGAAAAGTTAATTTATCTAAATCACCACCAATTTTTAAAGGTTTTAAAATACAATAAAACCAGAATATTTTTCTCATCATAAAATGGAATTCAAAGCTGAGACCAACCACCATTCCACTAATGACCCCTTTCCTTGATATTATGGCTATAGGCAGTGAGCATCAAAATATCCAGCATCTCAAGGTTGATGCATCAGAACATGTTCTGTTGAAACAATTTGTGTAATAGTGTTTATTTAGAATAAGACAGATGTACTCTGCATAGTTTAGACTTAGTGCTCTGTTGTTTTGCTGAGGGGATTTTGCATGTGGTTGGATAATATTTTTTTAAAATATTTCTTTTGTCATGTATACTCCTATCATAAACAAATATCTGTTGTTCACAGTACGGTACAAACATCAAACTGAAAGCTGATCCAGTTACAGTCAGCACATGTAAAGTCTCTACGGATAAAACTGTTATATTTAATGCAAAAGAATCTAAATTTAAAAAAAATATAGGGAGTGAAGAAGAGAGTGGGAAGCTTATAAAAAGCAGGCCCTTAGGAACAGAATATAAGAGAGATGAGTTAGGCTTATGACTTTCGTTAAAAGATAAATCTGATGCAGGTCTAGGAACAAAAAGACGTCATCAGAACTGGAAAAGAGTGATAAATCCTTGCCCTAATCTGCTTCCTGAAAACATGCAAGAAATGAATGACTATAGGAGTGGAGTAATGGAAATAGGATTAAATGTAACAGCACAGTATACTCAATGGTGCACAGTTAAGAGTTAAACCAAGAATTTTTCATGAACTGGAGGATCCTCAGCCAGAAGTGAATGAAAAAGAAGTTAGCCTTACAAGTGGATCAGAAGATGTCACAAAGAAAAACCAGCTGAGAGAAAGGTAAGTGTGATTCTAGAATTTGCAAGGAGATATGCATCCAGTACAAAACGTGAAATGTTAGTATCACTCTGCACATCACTCCTCTGAAATATGGTAAACTACTCTGATCACCCATATTAAAAGGAAAAAAACTTCAATCTGCGTGGGTAAAGGTGAGTGCTACTGGGATAACAAAAGGAATAGAAAGTTAAGAGAAGAATGTTATTTGTAAATACAAGAGTGAGTTAAACAGAACGGGGGAGAGATAAAGAATATTAAACTAAAGAATAAAGGATTTCAAACTACTCATGAATACACTGAATCCTACCACTGAAATGCTTTCATCTGTCAGTGTGGTATTTGAATGGCTTCTCATTGCAGCTAGCAGAGACAAAGCCCAACTATAAGATGGTTGCTATTTCAGTCAAGACCAGTAAAAGGGGTTGGGGAGATTCAGTCCTACCCAAAGTTGTCTATTTCTTTGGCCTTAAGACAAAATAGGGATCAAATCCAGTTTTGAATAGATTTTTCTCTCATGTCTCTTAGCAAAGACAAAGATCCTGATCACCGCACATCATTCATTTCTTTGAACATCTCTTTTCAGAAAATCTATTTTTTCAGGCCAGAATATTTACACACTCCTTGTTAAGCTTCTCTTGAGATGAATTCCACCATCTTATTTCAGTAGCTTAATGTGCTGAGATAATAAACTTGGGTCAGCATGATCTTCTGCACATCAAGTACATTTATGATGCTGGGGAAAGTTATTGATCAAGTGAGGTAAATGAAAAGACACTATAGGACAGTGGAAATTTTGCAGGTTCCTATGAAACTGAGAGACCTAAGTATTCAACTAGCAAAATAAACATCCAAATTTATACTACCGTGATTAGAACTGGCTAGCAGAAGTGCAGCATTTATAGCAAGCATCCAGTAGTAGAAGAATTTCTAAACCAAAACTATCACAGATAAAAAAGGGCTACAAATCTACAAGGTCATCTCTTTTGTAAAAGCATTTGACAATGCAGGTACTAAAAAGTCAAACAAAGAGTAATGTATTTCTATTAATTTCACTTTTGAATTATGCATTTCTGACTTTTTAGCATCTCATTTAAGAAGCACATTTATAATTGATAGGAAAAGTTTGATTATTTTCCTGTGCTATCATATACTTTAAAATAATTGAGCCTAGAGGTGCAGAAGGAAGCTGCATTCTTCCTAATTGGGTTCATCTGAACTTTTTACAATCTACTCTGAGAAAATTTAATTGATAATTAACAGCACTTCAGTTCATCTACTTGTGAGGCTTTAAAAATACATGAAAAGCTGACAACTCATTGACTGAATGAAAAACAGTGTACACAATTAAATATAAAGAAAATCTTGATTGCCTAAATCAAAGCTTACTGTGTTAGGCAGATGAATGAAATCTGTTACATGAAGATTTCTTTTAATGTCCAAATTGGTTTTTAAATAGCAAATATATTAACTATCAAAATATTCAGTGCCCCACCACGGCTCCCTCCCAGATACAAAAGGGGAGCTGGCCATCCATTACAGGAGGTCAGAGGCGTTTTCTTCTGTGAATCACAGCTTTCAACTGCTGAGTTCTGGCACTAGGAAGTAATAAATGTAACATTTAACCACACAAAGTCCAAGCAGAGATTCTTCAATAAATGTGCCCCTTTTTACCAGATGCACCAAATTGGAGATAGCCCAGTATACTTCACATCTAAGAAGTTGGTGGATTTAGTCCAATGTCAGTAATAATGCATGCATCTCTTGCCTATCTCCTGAAGATAACAAGTCTCTGTATTGCCCCAAGAGGCAACTTTAACAACATTTCATTTATATTCCCTATCTAGATAATCTGAGGTACAAGAAAGCTGCAACACTCTTGTTGCAGTCAGTATATGAACTGAAACTAGCAATAAATTGATGTTTATTTTTAAGTTAAATTTTAGCCTCAAGACCATGTGTTTTCTTTATGCACAAAAAGGAAAGAAGCACATAATAACATTGAATACGTAAGGGAAATGCAATATATATAGGTGTGTGTATATATAAAGATTTGAAATTCAAATAAATAAATGTGCTCCACAGGTTCATCTACAGGGAAGATGATGATAATTTTATATAATCATGCTCCACTCATGAGGCTTTTTCAAGACATTTACTTTTCTCTCACCATAATAAATGAACTCTAAAGCTGGGAGGATATTGGGAAGAGACAGTAGCTAATGAAAAGTCCCAACCAACCATAGATAGGATAAAATAATAAACAGAGGTACATGCTTGACAGATGTTTAACAATTTTTACTTCAGTAGGAAAAAGTTCAACACAAGAATTTCCAAAACACACCTTTGAATACCGTTAGACAATCATACAAGCAAGGAAGCTATAAATCCTATGGTGAAGAGACAGGAAAGTTCCCATATTTCAGGTAAAATTGAGTAAATATTAAATGCTAAACAAGAAAGTAAACTTGTTCATTCCAGTAGAGTTGCCAATTCATCTCTGATTCTTTGTGCAATTTTTGGAAATTGAGGTGGAGCATTTGGGAGAGCCACAGGGTTGGCAGGATTATCAGCCTCTCAATAAACATACCCTTATGTGGTTGATCCCTATTGCAAATTCTCCAGAACAAGTTAAATTGCATGGACAAGTAATGCCACTGTCATAAAGAGCTTAAACAGGTCATGAACAGGCAAAGAAACCAGAAAATTTCTTCTCCTTTCTTCCTTTCTTAGTATAATTCCACTGTATATATTTTTAGGCTTGGGAAAATGCAATTCAGCTGTAAGTGCAAATAATTTAGAAAAAAGGACAATGGACCAGTGAATTACACAGGAAAAAAATTACATATTCTCAATTTTCTCAATTTTTTTCCTGGAAGCCAGTTGCAGAAAAACATAACAGTTGCTAATGGAGAAAAAACCCAATAAAACTTCACTTGAATTACACAAGGACTTCGAGGCCTCTTCTACAGATAAGTCTCACAAGCAGGATACTGTGACTTCTAAGGATATCTGGCATGAAGATTAAGTATGGGCAACTCCTTTAGTGTGAGACCCTGGTCCCAAGTCTTAAGCCAATAAGGAAATGTTTGGCTTGAATAATCAGGGCTTGTGACTGCAAATGCTGCCTGTGCCCCAAAAGAACAAAACAATATGCTGAGGATGATAAAAGGATGCAAGAGACTTAGAACAGACTCTCGATTCCTTCTCTATTTTTACCAGAGCTAGTGAGCTGTGGGTCAGATCTTTACCAAATGAGAAGGTTGAATATAACTTTAAATGAAGGCTTAGGAACACTGACAATCCTGAAACAAACAGTGGACCATTGAGGAATGATGGCAGGAGATATAAGTATTCTTGTGAACAATTTGCAGATCAATTTCAGTGTCTGGCTATTGCTAGCAGGTTTTTTAACTGAGATTGGCAAAAAAAAAAAATATATATATATATAAGGGATTAAGTATATAAAGCTTATTTCAGTAATGCCTTTGGTTCTTATTTTCAAGTTTCATGCCTCTGTCAGTGTGTGGAAACAAGGAAAATATGCTTCTACTATTACTCATTCAAACACTCTTTAGAACAGGAACAGTTGTTTTTGTTTGCTGTGTTCTTTCCCCTTACTTCAGGGAGATGATTTGAGTGAGAAGAAGATTAATTAGATTGCTTTTGCTGTTTATTTAACTTATTGATGTTCCATGCCAGACAAACCAAAGCTACTTCAGGTACCTAGAGGAAAATCAGAGATTTTTAGAAGACTCAAGGCAAATTATTTATTCATCTTAACCGAGTTTCAGTGATACCCTTGTAATGAAGAGATTTTTCTGTCTTAAAATCTCTTACAGAAGTAAGTGCGTATGCATGTGTCTCTCTGTTATGGATATATACAAGAATAAAAAAATTAGAGCAATTTAAAATCAGGATTAAGGACAAAAGTACTCTCTGCATCTCTCAACAAACCAATTAGATTGCAGCTCTTTAGCAGAATAACACAATGTTTGAAATGAACAGCTCTTTCTAAAGAAGTTCAAATATTATTCTCTCTGATTATAGACATTGTAGCTGAGTAGGGATAAGAGATGTTGTAAATCCATTACTGAAGCACTGCTTGCCCTCATTTCAGTTTAATATTTCTTAAAGCTATAAAATTGTATTATGTTAATGTAATGTACAGTCCAAGTGATAAAGGCAGCTAATGTGATTACCACTCACTGTGCTATAAACCTTTCAGCAAAGCTGCAGATAAATTGGTATTCAACTGTTTCTCATGATGACAGTGTTATACAGAGCAGATCACATGTTGAAAGCATCATCTGGTTGTTAGGAGGTTTTTACACGCTGGAATGTTTATGCAGATACTAGAATTGACCTTCAAAGCAATACCTCACTTATTTGGTGGTAAGCAAGGTCTAGCAGACCAGAGGTCCTTTTTTAAACTGTTTATGCAAAGGACAAACCTAGTGAGATGTCACTATTGTGATTATTCACATGCAGAAAAATTACCACACATCAGATCACAGACATTTTGGTTTTGCTGGTATTAATGCTCTCCTCTTAATCTTGCTTTCAAAATAAGCAGCAGTTTACTGAAAATGATGAAGAATGTTCCTCAGATTTCTTATGATCATGTAACAGCTATTCTCAGTTATTCCACATTTTGAAGTGACAATTTTACCTCACTGTGTAAATTTAGGTTATAATTCTATTAGGCAATTCACAATAAAATTATGGTTCCCAAGCAGAAGCATTAAATTTAGAACAGTTAGAACAAAAATCTGAATCTGGGGTAAAGGCATTAACTATTTCACCAAACTTTGGAATTCAAAGATGGATCTTTTCTGGTAGGACAGATTTGTACATTTCCTTCCACAAAATTGGAACTAGATAAGAAGAGACAGAAAGATTACCTTCAAAAGACAAATAGCCAAACAGTCCAGTAAAGGATACAGAAAACCCCCTTCAGACATGGCTTTTCTCTGTCATACATCTGTTGCAATATTTAGTGCAGTCACTGGCCACATGCGTCTACCAATGGCTATTATTTCTTCTTTCAAGCCCTTCTGAAAGAAGAAAAAGTCTTTCTGTATTCAAAAATATGCTAGTGCATAAGCACTGACTTCCCTTTTGCTTCCTTGTAAATGTCTGTACTTTGATGTTTAGAAGTAGCTCATTCTACATGAGAATATCAGCAGAACAGGACTAGGCAAATTACTGCACATTTATACCCCACCACACACTGGTTTTGTTCCCCAGAATGGAATCCATGCTGGGAGACATTCATTCCGTTTTCCTGAAGCCAGTAAGTTTAATGGCCAAAAGCAGTAACTGAGGAAGGGTAAACTGGTTAAAGCATGATGATAAAGTGGAGGAGGAATTAGGTTTGTTCAGCCCAGAGAAGGGAAGGTGTCAGGTGACACATAAGAGAGTGGTGATACCTGTGAGGAGGTTATCACAAAACCAGAGTCAGTCTCTTCACATTGGTTTACAGCAGGAGTACAAATGGATGTGAGGGAAATATTTCTTCATCAGTACTGTCAAGCCGTGTAGCACATTGCCCGTAGCAGTCATTAAGTGTCTGGCCTTTAAGGTTTTCAGGACCTGATGTATAAAGTTCTGAGAAACTTTTCTGGCCTTGTGACTGTTTTAACTTTGGCAGGACCTACTTAAGGTCCCTCCCAGGCTGACTTATCCTGCATTATTGTGATTCTATCTTCTCAGTAGTTCACAATATTATCTAGTACTGCAATGTCAGAGAATAGCAGGGGGATGGCAGTGATAAAAAATTAGAGGGAAATAAATAGAGACCTATGTGCATTTTATTATGAAACCAATTCTCCAGACATTTAAATTGTTAGAAACTTATCTTGTACTATCCTCTGATAGGCAAAGGTATCTTGGTAAGAATTTAGCAAACATCATTAACTTGAACTGATAACTGGAAAGAAAACCTGTGGAGCCACTGTATGAAATAATCCTGAAAAGTTTCTGTATTTTACTTATAGAAGAAGCATATCTCTCTCCATCTTCAAGTCTTGCCCACCAGAGTACCAGAGTGCATGTGTCCAAACAAGCTTATGCAGACATAACTCCTTTCTGGCCTCTGACTCAAGAGAGTGGTTAAAAGCTATGAGAAAAAATACCAATTAAAAGCATTAAGAACTCAAAAGAACACGCATAATAAGTATCACTTTGAAAGGGAGATGAGAACAAAATTCCCCAGTCTAGTTACAGATGTAGACACCTCCCAATACTTCCCAAATCCTTGCATCTAGGGGCTTAACTATGGATTAATATCTAATGTCATACAACCCAGTAGTATATTAAAGCTTAAAGGGTAAAGCATTTCAGTATTTTTCAAATGATGATTAATTCCTTTTGTATGCATTTGAGTAACATTAAACAGAATGAATTAATTTAGAATGAATTTGGATAGACATTTAATTTCTGCTGCATTTTCAGGAGAAACTATTTAAATGAATAATTGTACAAAAATTAATAGCAGAGAGAAAGGAGCTGAAAGTTGCCATGCCATCCATAAATTGAACAAGAAATAACATAAATCCATGAGATTTATTTGTTAAACTTCAGTAAGTGTCATATTCACTTTATGCACATATGGTATGGGATATATATAGTCCTGTGTGATGGGGAGGATACAACATGAATTTAGTTTATATCTTGACACATGCTGTTGTATTATTTCAGCAGTGACAATCAATAAGAACTTCAGAGAAACATTTTAAAAATACCTATCAGATCAGCCTTTTTTTTTTGCTTTAAATTGAGGAGTTACCCTTTTTCCACAAGATAGAGCAACTGTTACATAAGAAAATCTCAGTATTTTATAGCCTTCCATTACAGAGTTCTTCAGAGAATGTTTTTCTAACTATCCAATTTTTAAGAATTCCTGCCTTCTTTCCTTTGCCTGTGTTTTTTTCCCCTCAGACTTTGTGAGATCACCTAAGGTTGACCAACATCTGAGATTCTGTAGCAGTTTACTTCTAAGAAAAAGCATCTTATTTTTAAAGTAGACTGCCCTGAGGTAACTTGGACTACTTTTCAAACTGTTAGCTGGAGCTGAAAAGTTATGAGACAAACCTTTGCAAGCCACATCCCTATGTGGATGCTTAGTATTACCTGGAGTTCAATGACTCAGCCACAGATTAACCAGCTCCCTAAAACTTCAAACTACAGCTCCAGAAAGTTTATGCCAGAAGCCAAGCATCCAGATTTTACCAAGTGCTGAGTTCTCAATTTGTGGATTTGACTATGAGGTGAACTTGATTGTGCAGAAGCAGACTCACAACTGTAACGTGAATAAACCATTAGGAAATCTGGTCCCTAAAAATAATGAGAATGAATAAAATTTTGATATGGAATTTCTTGGTATTTTGATATGGAATTTCTTACGTTGCAAAAAAAATAAATTGGATGGATTTACCTCACCTAGCTAAAGTGACTAATGACCAAATTCCTCATCTTCTGTAGAAACGATAAGCAGCAGATATCATGTAGAATATGTTCTTCCCTCTACTGTAAAAAAGGCAAAAAGCTTTCATGTGTGTTAACTTTTTAACTTTACCTTGAAATGTTATTCAAAAACTGCAGCCATGTTAGGGATTTCTAAATTTTCAACCTAATCAGATTTTATGATTTATTTTCTTAATACTGAAGCTGTACCCAAATTTTTTTTTAACCTTCAGCTATGGAGGACCATCCATATCATCCATATTCTGGATAATGTAAATTCTTTCATTAAATTCAGGGCTAAGAAAACAGCAGTCAGATTAAGACTTATGATGAGGCATATATTGTATCTGTGTTTCTGTAGTTTTTAACATAGAAAAGTTTAAAAAACTCAAATATTGTGACAACCTTCCGGATTTAGAAAGAAGTTTTGTAATTCATAACAGCTTTTAACAAGTAACTCCAAATCTCTGCAGATTTGGAAGTGTAACATTTACATTGTTGAGCCCTTCAGCATACTGCATGTATCAATTTCTTAGACTTGGTTTTCAGTGTGACGGATTGCAAACGTAAAGATGTCATTAGTTCAGTTTTACATGCTTTTAGACAAAAAAATCGCGTGGATTTGTAAGAAAATTAAGTATCACTTTGAACTTAAGGAGTCAAAATCTCACATTTCAGTGAACAAAAATTGAGCAAATTTTTTTAATGAACTGTGAAGAGAAAACTTGACCTTCTCCATGAAACACATAGCTTAGGAGAGAGAAAAGTTAGTTAATACAATGCATTTTTTTGCATATATTTTGCATTGCTGATGACTTACTGCAACTCAAACATATTTTTTTTTACATTCAGAATACTGAATAGTAAAGAAAAAAATCCTAATGCACTTTATTTCCTGTTTTTGCTGGTGACACAAGGATGTGTTTTATACACTGTGGAAAGAGAATAGAATCAGCAGCTGGTTTACCTGGGAAAAAAGCTTAGTGTGCAGGTAAATCCTTGAAACGTATACTACCCTCAAATTATAACAAGAAACTGACTGTGTTCATTACTGATATACCCAACTCCTCATCAGCACGTCTTGTAGTTTACTCTCTCATGCAGTTTACAAATCTTTAATAATCTGACAAGGGCTCATTTCAGATGTGGTTACCAGAGTCTTGTAAATAATCTTAGTGGGGTGTGAGGAGGAAGGAAAGGGAAATTAAGACTCTGAAGGGCAGCTTCTGAGATGGCAGCTTGCAATGACAGTTTGACAGATTTTCTGGTGTTGTGGAAGAATCATATGCAATAACTATATGAATCGCTCACTTTCCTCCAAGGATTACATATTTTTTAAAGTGTCATAAATACAAAGATGTGGTAAGCATTACTAGGTAGAAAAATATAAAATTCTATTTTATATCCCTTGCATTTGCATAATGTAATCTGGCAGGTTATGTTTGTCAGTGGTGGGAAGACAATTTAAACAATGTTCAACATATGTATACCATCAGCAGCAAAAGGTCATGGTCTTAGCAGGTAGCTAAAAAAGTAAACAAAGGCCAGCATGTCTGCATTCTCCCTGCATCATATTGACAGCAAATAATAGCTCCCTAACAGAATAGCTGTCAACTTGGAAACATTTACTGAGCATTTTGTTCTGGCTGATATAGACTGCTCAAGTAAGTCATTATACTTGGAGGCAGCTACTGCCATTTCAAAAAGTATCTTGAGACTACAGCAATTTCATATCACTGTAATTCAACAGCAACTGACTACTAACTAGCTATGTGCCACAGACTCCATCCAGTATGACTGTTTCCATGGTAATTGGATACCCAGGCATTTTATTGAAACCTGTTTGCCAGAAATCATTAAGGACTCGCAATGAAATCCTCAGACTTTTCCTTTCTACAGACTGACTGGTAGGCACATTGAATAATTAATTTTCATGATTTCCAGTTTCATAGTATACAACTCTGCCTATTCACTTGACAACTTGTGTTCTGACTCCCTTTGTTCTTTTCATCCAGTGTCTACTGAAACATTCTAAGCTAAACCCCTCACCTCCTTACACTGACCTACACCAGTAAAAACACCTGTTTGACTCAAAACAAGCAGGGTCACATACAGGGAGTAATTGCACCTCTGATAGTGTCCAAAGCATGTATTGAAGAATTTAATGAAGAATTTCAAATCCAGTGTCTTCCCACAAAAAGGCTTATTAAAAATCTGTGTTATCTTTTGTGAACTCACCTTGATTTCTGGGTGTAAAACAACTTTTGTCTATGAGAACAGTTACAAAATGAGCTATAGGCATATTGAGGATAAAACAGGGAACAAGACAAGGGAAGGAAGAAATGAACTGTCTGCTGCCTTTGATAAACTGATAACAAGTGTTAGGACAATTATTTTCTGTGCCTGTTCTTACCCAGTCTTTCTTCTAAATGATCTGCTTATGTGCCAGTAAGCAAAAAACAGGTCCTGTTTTTAATCTCATATTCCATCTGCTTCTGGAATTACTTCTAAGGGCAGGTGGCAAATGAGTTCTTTCTAATTTTCCAATCTTCTCCATGGGTAGAATTCTGCCTCCTTTTTCAGGCTGAATAGTTCTTTACCAGCCCTTGGGATAGAGTAAGGAATAGCTCAAGCTGAGTGCATGTGACAGAACCTGACTCAGTATGAAATGAGGGCACATACGGTTTAATGTAACATGTGTGATGTGCTCAATTTATTATGAGGCAGTGATTTCTGAGTTGGAATATTTCAGTACAATAAACCAGGGTATGGCATAAAGACATTTGCTTTATGACCAGTCTTTTCAGTGGCATGTTTACATACAGTTGTTTCTGTACCTGCTAATATAATTGTGTTTTGCTGAATATAATGCTTTGAAAGAATTTCAAGAAATAATGATTTCTTTTATCACAGTGTCAGGCTCCAACCAAGGAAAGAAGTGACCAGTAACCATATAAAAAGTGACAAGTCAAGGTCTATATCTGTCAATCTAATTTGTGGATTTTTACTGTCATTTCAAAGAAAATCAAAATCTGATTAATTCTTACATCCTCAGATACACATTAATACATATACATTGGTATAACATTGGTATACATGCTCATATATATATATTCATCCATATAAGCATGATGTAAATGCATATAAATTCTCTGACAAAGAGGAGACAAGTGATTTTTCAAGAGACTTATTTGACATAATAATAATTCATTGATCTCTCTGCCTTATTCGGGGCTGATAATAGAATAGCCCAAGGAGAAGAATCCATGCCAGAATCCTGGATCAAAGGGTTTACCTCTTTGCTCACATAGGTGCTGAATCCATGGCTTATTTCCAAGTAAAAGTGCCTGCAGCAACATTTGCTAATTACAGGTTGTGTTCTACTGTTTCCAAACAGGGTGAAAGTGACAGAAGTTTAACTGTAAATAATTACACACTTGAGTAAGTATGTGATTAGCCCTATTTGTTGTGGTTGGGACTAGAGTGACAGGACAAGAATGGAATGATTGCATTATTTACAGCTTAATTGTAGACAAGTAATTACTTACGTAAGCTGGTGCTGTGGGGTCAGGGAATACATGCCTAAGAACATCTAAGGTTTGAATGGAAACTTCAGAAAGTGGGTTTCTAAATGATGTAGCAGAAGTGCAAATTCTATGCATTTATCTAATTATGGAGGAAGAACCTTGATTTAAATGCCTTGGAATGTTAAATGTCTTGTTCTCTTGAAACCAAGGATTAGATGGAATATTTAAACCAGCACTTCCAGCCTAATAAATCACAAATGCCACCTAGTGGCTTTTGCTATCTAGTGAATCACTGCATACCAAAAAAAAAAAAAAAAAAAAAAAAAAAAAAAAAAAAAAAAAAAAAAAAAAAGTGAAAAAGTGGTAAAAAACCCCCTAAACCCCATGCTATTTCCATGAATGTGCATATGGTTGATGAGATTATCTGTGAACACATTTTTCCATCTAGTTCCCAGCCACTTTGTTTGCATTGGATCAGTTTGTGAGAATGTTACTCATATTGGCAAGTAACAGTGAATAATCCCATTAAAATGTACTTAAACTCCCTGCTTTGGAACTGTATTTTAACTATGTGCTCTTCTTGCAAAGTAAAAGAATGTTCTGATTTACAAAAGATGTTAAATAAGTAAAAAGATTAGCTAAGTTAGTTAAATTAACTAAACTTGCCACTAAATTACCCTAAGTCTGTCTATCCAACTAAATAAACGCTTCCTTTTTTTACTTGGGTCCTCCTTTTCCAAAATGGCAAAATATTCCAAAATCAGAATCAAGGGAAAGAGAGAAAGAAAGAAAAGAAAGAAAGAAAGAAAGAAAGAGAGAAAGAAAGAAAAGAAAGAAAGAAAGAAAGAAAGAAAGAAAGAAAGAAAGAAAGAAAGAAAGAAAGAAAGAAAGAAAGAAAGAAAGAAAGAAAAAGAAAGAAAGAAAGAAAGAAAGAGAGAAAGAGAGAAAGAGAGAAAGAAAGAGAGAAAGAAAGAAAGAAAGAAAGAAAGAAAGAAAGAAAGAAAGAAAGAAAGAAAGAAAGAAAGAAAGAAAAAGAAAGAAAGAAAGAAAGAAAGAAAGAAAAGAAAGAAAGAGAGAAAGAGAGAAAGAGAGAAAGAGAGAAAGAAAGAGAGAAAGAAAGAAAGAGAGAAAGAAAGAAAGAGAGAAAGAAAGAAAGAAAGAAAGAAAGAAAGAAAGAGAAAGAAAGAAAGAAAGAAAGAAAGAAAGAAAGAAAAAGGACCAATCTGATTATTTTGAAGGAGAATAATTGCAGTATAACGAACCTCTTACTTGAGCCATCTATATATTGTTAGATACATTTGAAAATCATTAAAGTAAACTTACAGGATCAGGACAAAATATTGATTAGTAATAATTATGGTAGCCTGTGCTAAGTCTCTATATTTCCACATCTTTGTAAACAATTGCATATGTTGAGCTTATGATGGATATCCAAATGTAAAAAATATTTTACAAGTGTTAACAATTTTTTCTAAGACAGCAAGGGCTTGAAAATCCCAGAAGCACTAGAAATTGAGTCTTGTGATGAGTGCAAAAAAATGTTTTTAAAAAGTCTGTCATTTATAGCCGGATTCAGCAAAAAACTTTAAACTGAAACATCAAAGTCTTGAAATTTGGCATGCTTATTTTGGCACAGCATCTAGAAAAAAAATGTTAGTGACTTTCAAAAACTATTGAATCTGCTTTGACAAAATGTGATTAAAGTGCAATTGTCAAAAATTGTCAAAGCCTGGGTAGGAGTGTTGAATCAACTGGGCTTTTTTTTTTTTTTCTCTACTTGGAGATATGTACACTCCCTTGATTTCAGAACATAAAAATGACGCCAATGATAAATTGCAGTTAAGTGATATAGGTATGCACAGGCAGATACGTGAATGTTTTATGTTGTAAAACATTCAAGGATATATATTTAGGTAATTATTTCTAGGGAAGCTTAGAGTGATGCATGTTGCATATGAAAGTTTAGTGGTGCTTGACTGCTCAAGGTGCTTTGCCTCCCAAAATTGAGCTGAATCTGCTCACAGCTGTTCCCTCTGAAATATTAGGATGAAAAATTTGTTTCTACTTCAGACTGATTACTACTAACATCTATTTGCAAAAATTTTCTGTAGAACATTCTACATTTCTTTATGGCATGATCCTACAACTTTCATATGCCTCAATCTTCATAGGCTTTTAGTGCGTATTTATCTTCAAGAAAGAGAATAATTTCATTCCATTAATTTCATGGGATTAAGGCCAGTTGTTGCAGAGATTTTAATATAACTAGAATTATGATATTTTTCAGTGTGATGGAAAGTAAAGAGAGGTTCGGGAAAGTTAAGTATCTTCATCTCTGAAGGTCATATAACAACTCAGTGAGAGAACAGAGTGCAAAATGTCACCACTATTCTTGATTATTTTCTTTGTGAATGATACACTGGGGTTTTTTTTAAAGCAGAATGTCTATAGTTTTTGAATGGAATAACTAATGCATATGCTGTTACCTTCTTAAATACTCAAAGCTAAAAATATATTCAAATGTCTCAGTTCTATCCTTACTTTTATTGGGACATGAGAATAAACACCCACAAAGTATTCCAAAGCCTTGCTTAGCCCATGAATCTTTTTAAAATTAAGAGATGTAACTTTCTGGATCTAAATAATTCCTCATTCATATATTTGCTTTTATATTCCTTTAATTTTGCTGTTCTTGGGGAAACTCTGCATGGTCCTGTATAACTGATCAATGACTGGAAAGAACACCAGAAATTACCCATCAGAATAAATGCTAAATTGCTACCAAGTGTTATAGCACAGCCTGTCCTTTAATCATGTTCTTTGAAGTTCCTTCAAATAACACATTATGTAAGAAACCCCTTATTTTGCTTTAAAATTGAATCTGGGGTAATATAATACAATTTTAAAAGTGTAAATTGCTTTACAGATGGCAGATATAACTGCAGAAATAAAACAATAGATGACAATTTTTGTTACAAAATTTTGAAAACAAAACCAGTTTTTCTGGGTGGACACAATTACTTGCCATGGGATATGGGAGCGTATTAAGATTCCTTGGCTGCAGTGGGTTATTAATGACACTACTAATAACAATAATTGGAATCTTTGTCATTTTTCTTGACCTACTCTTGCTTACTCATGCTTTTTCTTTCTTCCTCATATATGCAAATTTGTTATGGAAAGTAAAATGAACAAAGATCTGATAATAAATCTTTCATGATATTAATTTTTTTTCTCACATGTTTCTTCCTTTCTACTTTATCATCTGGACTTTTTAAGAAATATATATACCTGATATATGTATATACACACCTAATATATATACTAATATACCATATATATATATATAAATATATATATATATCTAGGACTAAGATGTTTAAGATGCTTACTAATATTTCATTCAATCGTTGGTTTTTATGTTGAATTTTTAATGTAATCCAATACAACCTTACTGAAATTCAACAGAATGGGTCCTGTGGTCATTCACTCACACTGACCACATAGTCCAGGGTCTCAATCTATAGTAGTCACCTGTCTAGAGCATGCTGCATTTTCCAACTATACAGGAAGTTTAAATTTTCATATCACGAGAAGGAATGCATGACTCCATTTCTCTTTAAAATGGCACATTAGAAAATGCATCACAATTGTCCTTCAGACCTGGTAACAGGGCACAGGCCTCTAAGATAGAGGTGAGAACTAGGCTTTGAGACCTCTTAAGCCCTAAGCTACTTAATGCCTATGCCACAGCTCTTGAATCTCTATTACTTTGTTCATATTGTGCTTCCTTAATGTCCAATAGTCTTTAGGGAATCTGCCTTGTTTCCACTCACACACAGTAGAAAGAAGAAATAGCCCATGAGAGTGCTGGAAATCAAAACAGGAAGGTACTGTGGAAGTGGTGGACTGGAAGACTGACAATAGTGACTGAATGACTTCTAAAGGCACTGCAAGACGGCACAGGATAGGACCAGCCTCTAACCCAGATGCTGAATACAGCTTCTAGCTTTGTGTGGAACAGTTGCCTGAAACCAGAAAGAGTTTTTAAGGCAAGTGGTTGGTATGTTTTTTGTTGAAGGATAATTTTGTTAAGCATACCCCTGTATGTTGTTGTACGTCTCTAATCTTACTTTTAACAGACATCTGGGGGCTCTAAAAATGTTTATAACATTCCTAAAAAAATGCAGTGAAACAAAGCAATCAATATCTGAGAAAATCTCCAATATTTAACAATTCTTCACTTATTTTCTTTTCTATAGTTTGAAAACAGAGTTAATCACTGGCTTAATCAGTTAATGAGATTAAAAAAATTTTAATTCTATGACCAATCAAAACACAAATGGTCCAAATACATGTTCTATGCAGGACCTTGGCTTCAAATCACAATAATTTCCTTGATCTAATAAACAAATTCTATAAGGAAAATATTACTGCCTCTTAATTTCTTAATCTGGTCTGCTTTTTTCATCAGTTCCCTTTCCTTGATTCATAGCATCATACACTCACAGCATATCTCTTGTTGGAAGGGACCATATGATTAAGAGCATCATCCAGATGCTCCTTGAACTCTTACAAGATTTGTGCCATGACCCCTTCCTTGGGGAGCCTGTTCCTTGTGGAGCCAGTGACTGACCACCCTCTCAGTGATTAACCTTTTTCCAATATTTAATCTGAAGTTCTACTGACACAGCTTCATTCCATTTCCTTGTGTTCTATTGTTACTCTCCAGACAGAGGAGATAAACACCTCTTCCTCCTCCACCTCCTCTGCTGCCCACCTTGAGGAATTGTAGACTGTGATGAGGTCACTCCTCAGCCTTCACTTCTCCAAGCTGAGCAAACCAAGTGACCTCAGCCACCCTTAAAAGTCTTGCCTTTGAGGCCTTTCACCATCTTGGTTGCCCTCTTCTGGACACACTGTAATAGTTTGATTTTCTTCTTATGTTGAGGCTCTCCAAACTGCACACAGTAATTGAGGTGGTGCCACATCAGTGCAGAGCAGAGGAGAACATTCCACTGCCTTGCCTGGCTGGTGATGCTGTGCCTGATGCATCCCAGGACGTGGTCGGCCATCCTGTCTGCCAGGGCACTGCTGACTCATGTTAAATCTATCATCAACCCAAACCCATAGACCACTTTCTGCAGGACTGCTCTCCAGCCTTTTATCACCCAGTTTGTATGTAAAACCTTGATTACCCCATCCCACAGTGCCTGTTCATAATAAATTTCATATCGTTGATGATATCCAGAACTCTCTTTAAGGCCCCTCTGCGCTCAAGGGTGTCCACAGCTTCTCCTAAGTTAGTGTCATTGACAAACTCATTTAATGTACATTCAAGTTATTTCAACAGGAAAAAAATATTTTCATACGTGAGTAACAAAAATTTTGTGAGGAGTCAAGAAACAGTAATGAAGTCTGCTTAAATACGTATGATACCTGTTATTATTAATTATGTTGATTATCGCTATGACTAGGAAATAAGAGGAAACTCCAAGTTTGCCTGGTCAAACATGGAGTAGTAGTACCTTGAATAACATGCAGCATAAACATGCAGATGAAGTGCATGCAAGAATACAGACAATCAAGTCAACTGAACTGTGCTATCAGCAAATGTCTTTCTAGGTCTTTAGTGGAGGTGGGAGCCCAGGTAGGGGGCAAATAGGTTAATTAACTAGAAAGGAATGAAAGTTCTGTGTCAGCAGCATAGAGAGAAAGGGAAATAAAGAAATAAAGTGAGAAAGAGAGACTCAAAGTGTGCTCTAGGCTCTTCCTTTCATTAGGTCAGACATTTCTCTCTGATGGATATTATGCAGATCATAATTAATTCATGACACAATTGAAGCTGTCTTACTGGCTTAAGTTTAGAATTTAGAGCTATTCACTGCATAAAAAACACAGAATAGAGTAAATACTACTTAATTGCTCCTGCAATTAATTACTCCACTTATCATTCAGTCAATGGTGACAGTTTTCACTTCCTATCAAAAAAGAATAAAACACCCTCAAACAGTCAGAAAGCAATTAGCCATTATTTTTAGGTGGCTAAATCCCATACCACCATATCCCATATCACCATATATTTTTTGGCATTTCTTGTGAGAAATGCTCTTAAAACCCTTCACTCACAAATACCTCTTTTACCACATGAGAATATAAGTAATTGAAAACGTTAATTAATGCATATTTTTACATTTAAAAGTTTTATTTGCTTCTTCCTAATTTGTGGCACAGTCCATTACTTTTGAAATAATATGTCCTCTGTATTCTGTGGATCTATCTGAACTGAAGTCTTGGTGTCATTTTTTCTGCTTTTTCTCTCTCTCTCTTTTTTTTTTCTTTTTTTCTTTTTTTTTTTGTCTCTTGACACAAATATCTATATAATTCTCTTTAATATTCAGCTATATACTATGGTACTGTATACATTCAATTCAAATATTAAATTCAAAGCTTTTTCTACTGGTCTAAAGAGATGGTACCTCTCCACAAGTGGAACTGTAAGAGAATAATGCATATAGGCCAGGCGCAGACTGAAATAAGTTGGAAGAGAAGTGACAGCTGTCAATATACTCATCAATACTATCAGATGAGAAGGAATCAAAATGCAGTCACAGAGAAGGATCTACTTTAAGGTAGACAAATTCTTACTTCTTTTGCCTGCCATAATGAAAACAGAACTGTAGGGGTCATATCAGGGACTTCATTCTAAAAATAAACCACTTTAATTATGGAATATTCACAAGTGCCTTAGCATAAGCTTCACCCATCTGCAATCAGATTTAACCTCTTCTAAAAAGGAGTTGTCAAAGTATATAGCTAATATCTATTTTATATATTACTTCCTTAGTAAATCCATTAATTTTATTTTGCTGGAGGGAGAAATTATACTCTTAAGAGCTGATTACAGATACCAAAGAATGACATCTATTTTTTTTTTGGTGGGTTTTCTCAGAAAAGAAGCTTATAATGTAAGAGGCATCAGACTGGAAATTAGTTTTTTGCTGGTTGCCTAATGCCATTCCCAGGGTGACATCCTTCTCATGCTTGTGGCAGTGGTTATATTTCACTCCTTGTTGCTTTTCAGTGCTAACTGAATAAATGAAAATGCT
Organism: Aphelocoma coerulescens; assembly: GCF_041296385.1. Taxonomy (NCBI): domain Eukaryota; kingdom Metazoa; phylum Chordata; class Aves; order Passeriformes; family Corvidae; genus Aphelocoma; species Aphelocoma coerulescens. Next base: position 38,553,765 of record NC_091019.1, on the reverse strand, counting down.
TTTTCCCTGGTCATTCCCCTAAATGTGCTCACAGCCTTTGCTTATCTAGCATGTATAGGCAAGTTGACACTTTTCCCAGCATAAAGAGCATAGAAATGCTGGCAGCTATAGAGCTCTGGCACAAACAGCCAAGCTGATTCTCACAAATGGACACACAAGTGCTTAGGTCTCTGTTAGGGATTCTAAATCCCACAAAGTATGCCAAACAGCTGCTCTGCTATTGTCCCAACTTTGCCTTCACTGGGCAATAAAATGAGTATTATTTGCCTCTTGTAATCATTATTTATTTCTGCTTTCCAGTTGATACAAACATTGAAAATAGCTGGTCACGAAAGACTTCATGATCCAGCTGCCAAATGACCACATGGATACATCTGAGGCACCTTGCAGATTAAGGCACCAGACACAATAAAGACACATGGTGCACAGGAACAGGACCTGGACTGTACATGATAGTTAATTGAATGAAGATTGCAAATCTGGCCTTGGGATGGCATTCAAAATGTATGGAAATATCCAATTGAACTCAGTGAAATCTCTACAGATGATGATGACTCAATGTGTTCTAGCACTGGCCTCGGTAAAAAAACTAGGAAAACTTCTACAAGTCATTATCTTTTGTGTCTCTTCCTGCTGGCTCTGGGAAGCACATTACAAGTTATGCTTACTTTACATGTTTAGCATTTTCAGATATCTCTCTCCCTTATATTAGGAGAGGTACTTGTTGAGCCTGAGTGAAGGGTAAGAAAGTTCTAACTAGGTTATGTACTGGACTGTTATGATCGCTACCTTTTTTTTTTTTTTTTTTTTGGCAGTATAAACTTGCACAAACATTATGGGCTTAGTAACTATATTTTCCCTGCTAAACATTTCCCTGTTCAACTCTTAAATACTTCTCTGGCAATTTTTCAGGTTTTGCTCTTTAGGGGTAATTCAAGCAATCTACTTTTTCAGAGGTGTGTCTTGACAGGATTTTACACAACATATCCATGCTCTTTATTTTAACATTCCTTCTTTCTACTCTGGTTATTGTTTTCTATATCTATTTGATTTGTGGTCCTTTCTTTTGGATTGAACACATATTTCAAATTGTTCTATTTTTCTCTCAGGCTGTTGCCAAAATATTTTTATACAACAGTTAGAAAGTTCTATATAATGCAAAACAAGTAAAGAACCACATGGTAAAATGTTAATCCAAGATTTTTTAAAGCCAAATTCCATTAACTCTTAGTTATAAACTTTTTACATGACCTTATCTTACCCTGAGATTAGCTCAGTTGGTTAGAGCATGCTGCTAATAACACCAAAGTTCTGAGTTCAATTCCTTTAAGAGTTGAACTTGATGATCCTTGTGGGTCACTTCCAGCCCAGAATATTCTGTGATTCTGTAACCTGCAGCAATAAGAAGGAGAAAAAAAAAAGAGCAAATACAGAACATTTTCTATATTATGTGGGCACCCCCATTACTAATTTAAGATGATCCCGACAACTTTGTAGTCAAGTTGTGTCTGAGCCTGCTGGCTGTGCAAGCTTACCTGGGCCCCAGGGATCATGCCTTTAGACTGCATGTAAAACTTGCCAGTTGCCCAAGGAGGATCATCAGAAGTGATGTTCTTGGAGCTGCTACATCAGGATAACGTGATCCTGGTCCTTAAAGGAGCGCTCACAGATACGAGACAAATACGTGGCAGAGGTGAAGCCAGTGTATAATTATCACTACAGCCTGTCAATTTTTAGTGATATTAGAAATCTGCTTTTAAAACCCTAGTCAGTTTTAAGTAGATCAGCTGGACAATTTTCCTTCATGTCCCCTTTTTATCTTATTTTCACTGTATCTAAATGTGATACAAAACTGGAAGTTTTCTGTCCTACTGCATAATTGCTTACTCAATTCTGCAAGAACTGCAAAAATTCTATTTTCCTAGAAACAGAGGCTTTGGGGGATTTTTCACAATTAAGGACATTTGATATATGAATTTTTTTCATTACCCTTAAATAAAGTAAGTACAATACAGGTAATAGGAGGCAGAGGTGATTTTTGTTTTTTTCCCAAAGGAAATTAATTACCCCAAGTCTTATTTGCATCCTGAATTAGAATGACATGGCAAAGCATCAAATTATTCCTGCACTTGAAGCTTAAAAAGCTTTTCTTTAAGCAGCATTCTAATTTTGGTTTTTATAATCATGCCTGCAAACATATTGCAATTAAATTGTGGGCCAAATGTCTGGGATACCCTGGACAGAAAGATGCTGTATGCCCATACTCTGAGATGCACAGGACTAATGCACAGAGGGATTCCTTGTGGAACAGGGGCATATGATACCCCTGAAAAGATTGGACAACCCAGGGTTGCTGAGGAAAAACCCCTGAACAGGTCCCTGGCTGCAGGCAGTCCTGAGAGTCCTTGGCAAAGTTATACACTGGTCGTGTCCCCTGCTGATTAGAGGCTGTCTAGAGGGACTGGGTGTGAATCTTTGCAAAAGTAGATATGGGCTTGCATAGTTTAACAGTAAGGGGAGAACGATGCTCAAATCGTATCGGTGTATGTGTCGTTACTCTGGCCAGATCTCCAGGCTCGGTCCCTAACAGCTAACCACTGTTTGTCTGGGATATTCAGCTCTCCAGCAGCTCAGTATTAGTTACTGTCACTGTTCCATTAAGGATCTGATTGGGGGTGGCAGGGTAGGAAGGAGGATTCATGGATATGACTATTGCTATTACAGTGTTTTCTTTTAATTCATCAAGCTACTGCTGGATGCTTGCTTCTTTCTCAGTTTGATACAAACCTGAATACCACAGGGATTTATTATAATTCCATATGCACTGTGAACTCCAAATATAGGGTAAGCTAAATCATAGTATAATCTGCCCTAGGAGCTTTAGTCACACATTCAGAAGGGAAACTGAATCATTTTATGGGAGATATAATTAAATCAGTGATTCCTCTCTGTAGAAAAGCTCTATGAGCCATCCTAACAAATTCTGTTACATGCTTCCTTAGGGACTAACACAGGGGCAAACAAATATTGAAAGAGTTTTTGATTTTATTTTGCAAATGAAAATGTCAGAATCAGATCTACTTGCCCCAAGAAAAAATATTATATTTAAAATTACCTAAAACAAATTTGAATGTTGTGGTAAAATTGGAATTTTAAGAGAAAATTTTTCACTATAAAAATTTTGAGCAGAAATTGTTCAAAAATTCCCCAATTTTGTTTTGACCTTTCAAGTCACCATAAGCTATCAAAGCTTTTAGTGAACTACTCTGGTAGTAGCAATGTCCAAAAGAGTATATTAACAGACAAACTACTCTTAGCTCTCATTTTGTTCTTCATGAGATTAATGAAGTGTTACTAATGATTTTCTCCAGCTTTTACAATTAACACTGTTCCTCGAATTGGCTCAGCTTAAAGAAAGCAAAAACATTTCTCATATGTCATACCTCCTTGGTGAGATAAACTGGTAGAAGAGGTAGTAGCATGACTTAAACGTGTTGCTGTAAAATACGCAAATCTTTAGCTACAAATTAGTCAGTTGATATGAACATAAATAAATCACTTGTCTTCAGAATTCCACTGCATTATGTTGTGGTAAGAAATTTGCATGTGGATACTGTGAGTAAGGAATGGCTCCTCACTCACACCATGCCATGATATTCCTATTGTTTCTCTGAAATTATATCCATATAGTTGCTATTGCCATTGCTATTTTGCAACTGCCATATTATACTTTTACAGTATAAAAGTAGTAATTGCTGAAAAGTAAAGTAATTGTGCTTGAAATTCAAGAAGAAGGACTGAATTATGAGAATCAATGGAAAAGGATGACAAATGAAAATGGTGGTAAAGTGCACTAACAATTAATAGACACAGTGAAAGTGGAATCTATGTGTATGCAACAACATACAAATCTGTCCCAGCAGTGTCTTCAAACATTCAGATCAGGCAACACAGTTGGAAGAAAGGAATTGAGTTAGAAAGCAAAGGTGGAAAGATGAGGGAGGTATGACTTGAAACAGGTGAAACCTGTGTTAGAAGAAGGAAGTAAGCAGTAGGTTTTGAAGGATGAAGTAGGTTTTTCATTGAGGAAGAATTAGTTAAAGAAGAGGAGATGGCTGCAGAAGACAGAATCATTGAATTCCTTACAATTCAAGAATATTTAATATTCCAAACTTTATTGCTTTCTTGATTTTTTTAAATCCTATACCTGCTTTCAATTCCTTTCACAATGCTGCTCATATTCTAAATAAAAAGACATTTTTATCCTTTCAAAAAGCATCAGGCTCTACTGTTTGTTGCACAGTACATAAGATATCATTGTGTCAGGATTACGATAAGCGTCTGACTTGATTTATTTAAAAAATAATGTGGGTCTTTTTTACCCCAAGAAAGCATTTGAGAAAAACATATAGATGAGGACCCAGAGTTGGCAAGATAATGAACTATTTTCTATAAGTCTTTGGCAGTTTGAGGTACACACTACAGAAATGATTTCTCATGCAGAATTCTTTAAAGCTCTTTTACATTGTAGCATCTGCCCTAGAGTTCTATTTCTATATCACTTTTTGATCTTTACAAAACATCTGGTAGTATCACTGTCTTTTTGCAAATAGTTTTAATTCAGACTTTTTCAACAGAGAGCTGGTTACAAGAATCTGTATACTCACATAGATAGCTGGTTCCTTTTAGTGGCCTCCACACCATACGTTAATTGATACTGTAAAGAAAGGGCACTTAAAAGACATGCAGAGAGATAAGCAGAGATATCTCTGTCCTCAGCTTTCCTTCCCAAGTGATTAATACCAGTATCAACAAAGTTAAGCTGCAGGACATGATGGTTCTTTGCTTTCTAACTTATAGACTGATGGTTTTCAATATTTTTATAAGTTTCTCAGCAAAATAAGTAAGGCAGAAGCACTAGTTTGTCCCTGCATTACTCTGTGATTACTCTGTGACGGAAGGTCTCTGATCTTTAGCCAGATGGGAGATGTATATGACTACTCTGTTTCTTGCTGAGCACGCTAAGGGCATTGGACAAAATCATCAGGCAACAGTCCAGGACAAATGAAAGGTGCATTTCACACAATGCTTAACTAAACTGTAGAAATCATAAGTACAGACTGTTGTAAATGATGTATCATAAAGATTCAAAGTCATTAGATGTCCCAGTAGAAGCTGGCTTACACAAAGTCCTGGGTATTCTGCAGAAACAAACTTGTCCTTGATAAACCTCCTCCACCAAATGTCTATTAGCTATTCTGGAGTCAGAACAGAGGGTTAACAGCATTTTTTACATCATTATGGTCATTCTTATGTTCCATGTTCACAAACTGGTGTGCAGAATAAATTCTTCCACTTTCTAATGCATGTGATCTCTTGATGACCATGCCAAGCGGAATGGATTTTGGTGCAGTTTATAAATCATTTGAGTAATCCTAGCATTCTCAGGTTGCATTATCACTTCATTTACTCCTAATATTAAAACATGCATCCTACTAAAGTTTCAGGCACAGTTATTTTTCATTTGGAGTATTGTGCTTTTTTTTCTTTTGAAAAGCCATCTGTCTATCAGTTTCAGATAACCCCTTTAAGTATAACAAGAATATTATAGGACTTTGAAGACTTGAAAGAATTTTTTGTTGCTATCCTATAAAAACCTGATCATTTCAGTACACTGACACAGCATTTTTTTACCACACATAATTTTGCACTTAATATTTGCATCATTAAATCTTAACATTCTTTCAAATACAAAATGTAATACAAGTTTTTTCACATGTGTAGTGTTTCTGTTTGACTCAAAGAAATTTTAGGTTTCAGAAGCAGAATGAACATAACTCCTTGGTGGTTTAGACCCAGGGAAACTTGATCCAATTGTTTCATTTCACTCAAATTGCACATTCTTATGTCAGGTCTGTCATTAATCTGTACATACTCTTAAAAAAATTAAAAGGGTCATATTCCCTGTGTTCACAGAATCACAGAATGAGGGTGGAAGGGACCTCTTGTTCAACTTCAAAGGCTCCTCTCAGCCCATTTTTACAGCATGTGAAAGTCCTTCTGGATGTCAGCACGACCATCTGAGGTCTCACCCACTTCTTTTTTTGTCAGTGGCAGATTTTTTTGCTGCACATACATGCTGCCCCATTATTCAGATTGTTAATGAAAATACTAACCAGAATTTGACTCAAAATTGATGCTTGAGGTAATCTGCAAGTGACTGGCCTCCAATGAGATTTCAAATGCTGATCACTACCCTCTGAGCCTGGCCATTCAGCCAGTTTTCAATCCAGCTCACTGTCTGCCCATCCAGACTAAACTTCTTCATGAGGATCTTAGAAGAAAGAGTCTTGAAAGCCACATTAAAATCTACTCTCTCCTCACTTACCAAGCCAGTAATTCAGTCATGGAAGGTTATCAAATTGGTCAAGCATGACATTCCCTTGGTGAATCCATGATGAAGACTCCTACTGATTTTCATGTCATTCATATGTCTGGAAATGGTTTTCAGGATTAGCTGCTCCATCACCTTCCCAGGGATCGAGGTGAAGTTGACCAGCCAGTTCTGCTTGATGTTGAAAGCAGGAGTGACATTTCTTTTCCTCCAGGAAAAGGGCACTTCTCCCAGTCACCAAAGTTTCAATCAAATACTTTTAAGAGGGACCTTACAATGACAACTGCCAGTGACTTCAGCACTGGTAGGCGTATCCCAGTAGGGCATATGGGATGTTGAGGTTGCTTAAGTATTCCATGATCTGGGAATTGGTTGTCCACCAATGATTTTCATCAATGTTATATCTTTCTTGCCTCTGCCTCTCCCTCAGGTCTCTGGGACCTGAGATTCCAGAAGGATTGTCTTGCTAGTAAAGACTGAGGCAAAGAAGGCACTCTGCTTCAGCTTTTTCCATATCCTGTGTAACTTAGTCTCCTGACTCATTTAACATCAGGCATACCTTTTTCCTAGCCTTCTTATTATTACCTAAGGACAAATAGAAAGCTTTGTTTTCTTTGACATCTCTAGCCAGATTAAATTCCAGTCAGGATTTGACTTTCCTAATATCATCACACAATGTCTCTGTATTGCTCCTAAATTACCCTCCAGGCATTTTTGACTGACTTCCTCTTAATTGGAATGAACTCGTTCAGCTTGAAGGAGGTGATCTTTGAATATTAACCAACTTTCTTGCCCCTTACTTTTTTCCAGGACCCTATCCCATGCCAATCTACCAAATAGGTGCTTGAAAAGACCAAAATCTGCTCTCCTGAAGTCTTAGGATGTATGCTTCCTTTCCCTTCCACTCTTCCCTCATGATCCTGAATTCCAATGTCTCATGCTTATTACTACCAAGGTTACCTTTGACCTTCACATCCCAAATGAGCCATTCATTGTTGCTGAGTTTGAGGTCCAGTTGAGCACCTCCCCTTGTTGGCTCCTGCATCATCTGGCTGAGGAAGTTGTCACTGATGCACTCCAGGAGCCTCCTAGTTTACTCATGTACTGTGTGACAGTCCATCCCAGGAAACAGATGAGGGTAACTCAGCTTCTTGTTAATAGATCCCTAGGGGAAGATTAAAGTGAAATGGCACCGAATGATCAGTGTTTGTAAATGTATATACATAGGGTTTATTTTAGAACAATTTAGTTGCAAAGAAAAACAAGCATGCAGCCATTTTGATTATTATTGTCTGTGGTTATATAATAATATGAAAGCATTGCAATATGAAAGGGCAAAAATATCACTCAGGAACATGTATAAGGGAAAATAGAGAGAGAAAGAGAGAGAAAGGATAAGAGTGTGAAAATCTCACCACCTGTGATGAGTTGTCTCTTGGTCTCAATTTGTCAGAGGTGTGGGAAAACATGAAGTGGCCGCAAAACACAAAGTCCAATGGGTTATGATACACTCAGACTAGGTGGGACAGCCCAGGTACCTCCCCTGTCAGGGAGCTTTCATCCTCTGGTGGAAGGACTCATATATGAGTCTGGAGGCACTTCAGGGGTCTTTGATGCTTTATGACACACTTTCTGAGACATGGCAGTTGTCTCCTCTCATGCCAGCACAGCAGGGCTAGGAATGCCCCATCAGACCCTCCCCGGGAGGAGGGGAGGAGGGAGAGTTTTACAACCCAGTGGTTTGTGTAAGGGAGGACAATTTAGCATAAGAGGGACCATCCTATCTCCATAGGATTTGTCTCTTATCTCACTTCTAGCCCATCATTCACCCTGTATCTTACCAGATCACAGGTTAGCTATTACACACCCAAAAGCTCCCCTCCTCCATCTCCAAACCTGTCTTCAACAAAGCACCCTGGTGCCTCCACAAGCAGGGAATGTTTTGAGTCATTAACCCATAACAGTCCAGTCTTTCACACCCTGTGTTTTCCCTTTAGCAATTAACAGGTTGATTGAAGACCCCTATGAGGACAAGGGCCTGCAAATGTGAGAATGCTCCTATCTGCTATGCATAGGGTGTCTATATCTACTTGATCCTTCAGGTCAGGCAGCCTGTATCAGACAGCCACTACTCTCTGATGTTTACCCGTCAGTACTTAGCTGGCTCATCACCATCCTCAGGCAGAACTCCAAATATTGTGTCTCATATATAGAGCTGCTCCAGCTTGTCTTCCCAGCCTGTCTTTCCTAAAGAGCCTGTATCTCTCATTGCAACACTTCAGTCAAGGGATCCATGTCACCATGTCTTTGTGATCCTAACCAGATCATAGCCCTGGAACTGTACACAGATCTCTGATTTATGCTCATGCCTTGAATTCTGAACATGTGTGTGTGTACATCAGGATGCTACAAGGCAACGTTCATTGTACCAAATATCTCTACTTTTAAAGGTCCAGCTACCTTCACAGTAAACAGATGAAATAATGATTAATTTTTACTGGTGTTGCTGAAACACCATTTTTTGGACCTAGTAGCTGTTTACACATTTATCTAGTTTTGTTGATGCATACATCCAGTGCAGGTAGCTTGGTTTGCAAGCTGCAGTGTAAGCTACAGTGTGAGCTGCTGGGTGGCGAGACCCTGAGGCAAGAGGCTGTGACCTGCCGACCCTTTGCACAACAAAGAGCAAAGGGCCCTCTGGCACAGTCTCGCACCACCTGAGCTGGGACCGAGGCTCCTTCACAGCTACACCCCCCACACTCACACAGTCACACCAGGTTCCCTCAACAGCTCGATCCCAGGCTTCCCACTGCAGACTCAGACATCTCGATCCTTCAAAGAATTTAATCATGGTGCAATTACCAAATAACAAAACAAAGTCTGAGCTGGTGCCTCCAAGGAGGGACCCAGAACAAAGGAACCCTTGGGCTTTTATACCATCACAGTCTGAGTGAGATAGTCTTGGGGGCAAGGCCACCTGCCGTGTCCAGTCCCCTGGCTGGGCCAGAGGGCCCCTGGATGGTCAGACAGGAAGTTTCTTTAAAAGTTTTATCTTCACCCATACATCATTTCTGTTCTAAACCGTTGTTAACCTGTTTTTGCATTCCTTCCCCATGAAGAGGTGCTTAAGTTTAAGTAGAATGCAGCAAAGAAGAACCTATTCTAGTGCCAAGACAACTTAAACAGGTAAGATGTGACCAAGGACTCAGAGGTTTTAAAAATATTTGCTACTATCTTAAAAAATTCTCCAATTTTGCCTGTAAAAAGAAAAATAAAGGGATTTTCTCCATCTTTTATCACTGAAAACTGTCAGACATATGTCAATAGAAACAAGCAGAGTTTTCTTAGGCGTGTAGTACATTAATAGTATAAAGCAGCAAATCATCATATTTATATCAAATCCTTTTTTTAAGTAATTTTGCTCCTTAATATTTTCAGTTGAAAGCATCTATGCTGCTCATAGACTAATCTGAATGTTTGGGTATGAAGCGATACAAATAAGAACAAAGTTTTATTTACTGTTATTCTCATTCCTGTGTGGTCCTTTTAAAAGACTGAACCTTCTGGGAAGGATGTTTATTACAGCTGGTTGGTGGGGTCCGTGGCTCTGACCCAGGAAGAGGTGACCGGTCCGGAGAGATGGTCCCGAAAGGAATTGCCTTCCCGAGGCCCAGTGTCTTCCCTCAGCTGCTGGCAGAGGGGCCCTTGCAGAGGTTATCAGCTCTTTAGTGATTATCAGCTCGTGATTCCAGCTCAGCTCTGCAGGGCACCCCCAGGCCAAGCCAGACCAGAGAGAGATGAGAAGGCCCGTGTGGCTGGTTCCGCACAGAGGTAGCTTTATTGTTGGTTCCCTCCGGCGAAGGGGAAAGCCAGGGACGAGCTCTCCCCCCACAGAGCCAGGGGGCTTCCTTTTATAGGGATACAGGGGATCAGCAGGGGACCAATGGGTTACAGAGGGTCTGGGACAGACCAATGGGTTACAGAAAGATCTGCATAGGGTCTCTCAAAGGATTGTGGGTCCACTTTTCCTCGCCATGACCCAAGAAGTGGCTGCCCCTTCAGGGAGTCCTGCTGGGCAATTGCAAAATCTCTTGTCTCAGCAGAGATCCCTCCAGGGCAAGGGCTGGGCATATCCCACAGATGTTGAGGCATTTCCTTTCTTCATAACTGAACACTTTCCTTGAGAGTTTTCTCCCCAAAAATCTCAGCATCAGGTTGCTTCACAGCCCTTGTTCTGAATACCATGAGGTACAGCTATACATGGAAATCTCCACTATTATTAGGTGAGAAGGCTGCACCCCTTTCCCTGACTTTAGGTGTTGTGATATTGTATTGCTCATTAATTAGTTATTAGGCATATTGTTATAGATGACTTTATGAAGGCATGAAGGCAGTTTTTGCAAAGCAATAAACTTTGATCCAGCACAGCAGTCTGCCTTAGCAACGAAATTTGGAATCACATTTCTTCTCATTTTGAAGTCACATTGGGAGATTTTTCAGGTATTAGAGCTGCACTTTCAGACCTCTCTGTGCTCTTGTTTAAGATGTCCTTGGGATTATCTCTTCTGGTGAAATCCTGACTGCAGACAACAGGTACATTCAAATGGAAAATGCATTTCATCTCCTTCAGGAATAAATCCCGTTGGTACTCAAAATAAAGCTTTCTCTGAGCCTATCAATCAGCCTATCAAGTCATGTAGGAAAGAATTCAGACATCACTAAATAAATATGATGACTTGCTCTTTGCTGAAAATATTGATGTTGAATATTCAATATATAATGACATAAGAGAAAAATATTTGTTTGGTCTGATTAATACACATGTAACCAGAATCTCTCCCAGAAAGAAAAGTGAGCTACATGTTGTTTTATAGTGGCACTTAGATATAACATATGTATATGTCTTTTGGAAACATCTTGAAAAGCAGAGGAATTGTGGGAAAGTGAGAAATAAGGCTTGTGTTGCTTGTTCCAATGCTGGGCTCAAAAGATATTATAGCAAAAAACTGTAGACAGACAGTGCACCTTCATTTAAAGCGGTTAGTACAATCTTTTCCTCCCACCTTCAGTTTTTTGAGGGTTCTTGGTGGAGGAGAGGGTGCTTCTTCATCAAGTTCAAAGAAAGAAGGGGATCACCAAGAGTTCAAAGGAACTTGAATTTCAGAAAATAATCTAAAAAAACCTTTCTTTTATTATATGGTTTTTACTGATATTTCTTTTTCCTTCATATTCTAGGAGAGCATTTTGTTTCTCACTGGCTTACACACTGCTCTGAAAAGAAGACAGAAGGCTAAAAAACCCCCAGAATATTTCTTTTTCTAAGGAAAAATGTTGTTCTGGAGTACCAGACATGGATAAGACAATGCAGATCATCATCTTCTATCTCAGACACAAAAAATGTGCATGTGTCCATGAGTGCAGTGATACCACATCTAATAGAAACATAGAGAACAGAGCTGACTAATTTGTGGATTAAACAGAATAGCTTCATTTTCCTTAGGTTTATCTCTTAGAGAGAATCAAAAATTGAAAAATAATAAGTATCCTAAACAATAAGTAACCTAAAACTTCTTGTTTATGGCAATATTTTGCCACTAAAATAGGTGGATTACAGTTGTTTGAAGCTCTAATGACCCATGATCACGTCCAGTGGACTACGGTTAGGCTCACCCTGTGTGCCATCCTATCCAAGAAGAACAGGATACCTGAAAAAAACACATTCTTGAATTTGAGTGAGGGCATCTGTGTTCCAGCAGTGAAGAACTAGACTGACCATGACTCTGTAGTATTATTGAAACATAATTTTAAGGCACAGTGGTCCACATCTAATGCCAAAAAAATAGTTCCGTACAGAACCCTATTTGTTTTCGATAAAATCAACTCCTTCTTTGACTTTACTTGACTTTGACTGTTTCCTTTAACCACTATGAGAAATGGACACATAGTTACAAAGCAGTTAGATCATATGGGAGAGATATGGGAAACACAAAGAAAAACTGTCTGACTAGATGTCAACACCTGAATTAAATTGCTTATAAAAAAATTGGGCATTTCAATCACGGGGGTTTTTTGGTTTGGTATTTTTTAGGAAAGAGTTAGTTAGACTTAAAGTGATTCCCTTACAAATATTTAACTAAGCAGTACTGAATGCCATTCAAACAGCCCCTCACCTATTTAGAAAAGGAATGAGCTTAAGGAAGCTATTGCTTATACATCTTGGCTGTGAACTGTGAGAATTTGGCTGAAACTCAGTGACCTTATGAGCCTGACTAATTCCCAAGATTCAGACCTTTGAGCAGTCTTCCCCTACTTTGTCCACAGAAGAATATTTTATTTTCCTATATCATATTACAGACATTGCATATACCAGAGTGACTGATGTATGGAGTTGTCCTACTAAATGATTAAAATAAACATAAAAGATCCATAGACTTTGGCTACACAGCTGGCCGAGCAGTAGCAGAAAACTTCCTTTTGGGAAAGCAAGAGAAATGACAGGAGCAGAGATAAGGCTGGTTTTTAACCAGAGGTAAGCAGCAGAGCCTTGTGATATAATATACTACAAGGTACCTAAATTGTCAAAGTCATCACTGAATTTCTATTATCCTGACATCCAGGGTGAAATGACAATTTCTTTTACTGAGAGAATCATAAAATCACATTAGAACACATATCTAATACGGGGCCTTCAGTTTCTTTGCTGCTTTTTCTCATATATAGGGTTATGTGTGCCTACACTTCTGGAAAAGTACCAGCTGTTCCAAGCGTGTTTGGCCAGAGTGTTAGTGAAATAAGGAGAATAAGTGCACAGATAAGAAACTCACAATTCAAATTCTACTGAATGTTTTGAGGAAGGATTTTTAAAAATCTGTTGTTTTTGTTGTTGTTTGGTTCTTTTGATGGTTTATTTTTCTATGTAACAATGGGAAAATGGTGATGGTTTTTGCTGCTGAAATAACCTTGGCTGTATGAAAATACAACCTAGAACATTTATCAAATGTTTATGTTTTCCATACCAAAGCTTCAGCTACGTACTAAATATGTTTTTATTGGTTGAAATTTATAGAAATATTTTAAAACTATGTAATATTCAATTGAATATTTTATTCATCTATTTCTAATTTCAATTAGGGTTTTTTTGAATATACCATATGTTCATATCTGTCAATGTCAATGTTCTCAAAATCTATTTTATTGTAATAAAAAATGTATTATAATGTAACCCTTTGTCACATGATTTTATGTCTTATTTCATAAGAATATTAAAAAAATGAACTTCTTTCCATATGTTTTCTATAGAATCATCAGATAACTTTTGCTAAAAAAGGAATTCCTCTTAAGAGGACATAATGCAGAAAGTCTGTGTGCCATTGGTGAAGTGGATTTAACCCCATAAAACTGGTGTAAAGGGAGACACAAGAGTTCAGAAATGATCTCATAGGAGCTACTACAGACCTACTTTGAATATTTTTAAACCCTAAAGCAACACTATCATATACTTGAAGGAAAAACTTAATTTCGGCAGACTTCTTTACTTTGATTATTTCACTGAGTACACTCAACCGATAGAAAGATACCAATTTCAAAGGGAAAAGAGAAAGTTGGCAAAAAGGAAAATTCCATCACTTTTAAATACAAATATACCAGATTTTGGCAATATGTTTCTGCCATGTTGAGCTTTTTTTTATTACATATGGATATATAGAGATCAGGGAGTTTGATAGGAAGAAGAATGAATTTTTCAGGAATTGCCATTAGAAGAGTAGATACAAGGTGACTAGAATTTCAGCTTTCTGTGGTGGACTAAGATTTAAGTATCTGTCTAGAGAGGGCCCCTGTCAGAAAATGCGGCGTAAATATGGTGACTTTCCAATTGGAGACAGCTCTTTGTCCCTGATGAAGCCCACATAAACCATTTACACTGCACCAATAGAAGAGATGACACCTACCCTTGGGCAGTTCTGACATGCTGCAGTCACACAACAAAGGAGATACTTTAGGTTGCTTAAGAATTATAGACTAGAATTGTTTTATGTTGGCTTTATTACTTAGGGTGGGGAATAGCTTCCTCTAGAGCTTTACATCTTGGCTTCTGTTTGTTTTGCACTTATCACATACATCCCTTCCAAAAATAGATTGTTTTGACCAGCACTCATTTGAACAAGATGTAGATCCCTTGCTCATGGCTCACTGCATTTAGTTCAAAGCATAAACTTATTTTTGTAGAAAAGATTACACATACATACAGAGTTGTATATTTGTATTAAATTCAGAATACTGTAAACATAATGTTTAGTGGGCTTTAACATTAGTTGTCTTTAAGTAAAATAATTACAATGGGCATGGTTTTATTCTTATATCAAAATGCAGGTAAATAATGTTCAAAACTTGTCGGGGTGGCTCAGCCCACTCTTGGGCTGAGGCCATGGAATGCCACTCAAACCAGGGCCATCCACTGTGTGGATTTCCCTGCCCAAGACAGCGGGTCAGAGGGCGGATCAGGGGATGACACCAAAGCCTAGGCCACCTCCCCCTGGGTGGTTCCCGGGTTCAAGTTACCTCCCTCATTCTAGAAAGTTCTTCGTTGTTTGGTTGTTCATTGGTTCCCTGCTGTGACTCCTGCCTTCCTGTTTTCCCCATTGGTTCTAGTTAAATTGTATCCTCCCCTTTGGCTGTACCCCATTGGTTGCTTCCCTTTTCCCTGCCTGGTTCCGCCCCCTCCCCCCCATAAAAAGCTGTGCACGACTTCCCTGGGGACCCTTCTGGTCTCTGGACCCTCCTGCCAATAAACTGGCTGGAGCCCACACCAGAGGCCCCTCTCACCTTCTTTGCCTCCGGGCTGAGGCAAGCCAAATCCAGCGGCCACCTGACATGCCTCCGAGGAGGAGGAGGAGGAGCCAGCACGCACATTCACCTTGCGCCTTTCCCACTCTGAAGTCATCCAGCGAGGACTCTGTGGAAGCTAACGCTGCGTCCCCTCTGCCCGAGGGCACGCCAAGGCTCGTGCTAACGAGTCCCAGGTTGGGTTAAAAACTCTTTTGTATCCCACTGATCATTGGCACCAATGACTGCTCACTAGTGAGATGGTAGTATTTAGGTATCAGCTACTACACAAAAACAAAAATTAAAAGACCCTCAAATCTTTGAACGTTTTTTCTTTTAAAAATTTAAAATTTCAATTTGAAAGTAAATGGAGGTAGCTTATAGAGTTTTCACTTCTTGGCACTTCAAATATTTTTTGTTTCTCCCTTTTCCCAGCTGCACAAAATATGATTGACTCTATTCCCAGCTTTGAGATGCTGCCAATAATATTGCACTTGATAGCTTTCTCTTCTAGGCCAAGACAATGACAATGGTCATGTTAACGTATGAAAATAAATCACAGTCAGTGTATGCTATTTGCGGCATGAGGAAAAAGTCTTTCAATAACAAGAGTGGATTTTTTTGCTTTTTTTTTAAACAAACTAAGCTTGAGTGAAAGATCCCTTAAGATCAGATTTCATGTTAGTGCAAAGAATTGCAGTAAAAAGAATGCATATCAACTTGTAGTCTCTCCAGATATCTGCACTGCTTAACCATCAAAGGTTAGACTTGCATTTTCCAGGCACCCTTACTGTGGTATCCTCTGGCTTTTATTCATCAGGCCTTTGTTAACATTTTCAGGAGTTTTCCTATTTAATTTGACTGTGAGTGGATGCATTATTGAATTATTAAAATGTTGCTCTTTTTTGAAGAGCAAGTTCTTGTTTGCTTTAGGTTAACATTACCCCAAGAGTAATAGTGCAAAAGTAATTATTAGGTTATTAATTTAACAAGTCTTTGTTTTAAATATAATTAAGTTCAATTTTGAGAATAAAGCTACAGAGTTCGTACTTAATTTTACCATGGAAAAAACCCACCAACAAACCTCTAATAAATCACAGAAAGTATAAATGCCAATGGGTTTATAAGAGCTAAGATATTATTGTTACTAACATTTCTAGATAAAAAAGTTTACAGATCAGTATGACTTCATAATGAAGTTTATACAGTTTTATATACGATACACGGCCGTATCTACAGGTATGATGGACGGCAGTTCAGGCACCCTGGTTATTTGTGCAGTAAAAATGGAGAGAAGGATCTGTGGATGAATTTATTCAGAGCTCCATGCTGTGACTTATACATTAATCATGAAGCATCATGCTTATGCAAATATGCAGCAGCCTAATTAGGCATACAGAGTAGAACATTTGGAATAATGTTATGAGCTATTGGGCTTCTGAAATATGTTCCTCAGCCAAATTCTCAAAAGCAAAGTAGTTCTGAGATGCCTTTTTATTTTTGAAAACAGGTGCACTATTGTCTTCTTAGTGCTTGTTTCATGCCTCCAACTTTAAGATAAAGCTTGATCCCAGTTGGCATGACATTTTCCTAGTCACTGGAAAGTAGCTGTGGATATTCTGAATCACTGACAAGAAAACAAAGTGTTCATTCAGAGCTCAGACATGTTGAGAATTTTGAGAATCCTATAGTATTTTGAGAAATTTTGTTGTCTGTTTAGAGCATTCTGTCTTCTGAAAATATTGAGGTAGAATTTGGCACTTTCTTTTTGCTACAATTTGTGATTATCAAAATATCCTGATTTGCATTCAGAGAATTCAAAATCGTTAATGTAAATATGCAGAATATTAAGATTTGCACTTTAGAATACAAAGTTTTGTTACACAAATTAATTCATAATGTTATCCAAAAATTACTCTTTAAAAAAATAACTAGCATATGTTTCCTACTTCCATGAATGTTTGTTAGGTTTTTTTCACATCTGTTAAAAAGTTAAACAGCAATTTATTTACTTTTTGGTAGCTGCTGTAGAGAAAAAAAAATTAGTACTTACAAACCAAGTCACTAGTGTTATGGTAAACACAGCACAGCACTAAACAATCCTAAAATAATAATATCTTTCACAAAATAAGCTCATCGTGTTTGCTGGGGTTTTAACATTTGATCTAGGCATTCTTCATTTGTTCACAGGTTAGTGTATAGATCAAATTCTGTCTATGCATAATAGCAAACACACGGTGCCATTTATGTGTACAAACATAGTTATGCCAGACAACAAAAAAAAATATCTGAAGTTTGCCATAGAAAGAGGGAATGACAACCTTTAAACAAAGGTGCCAATATACTCAGAAATATCTGAAGATGCTTCCTGCTGTGGTGTCTCATGAGGCATGGAGATTCTAGTGGAAATGGGTGTTCCAGCTGCACTAGAGCATCAAATGGAAGCTAAACAGTGAAAATTTGAGGTGTTAAGCAAAAGACTTGTCCTTTTTAAAAGATATGAGAAAGAGAGAGAGTAGGAGAGTGTGAGATTTTGTGTTTTTTAAATTTCAGAGGACACATCATCATCTGACTCTCACAGCACAGGATGATGAGGAGGCTGATAGTCTTCTTCCTGTCCAGCAGAGTATTGGAGCCACTTATGAAGAAAAGTATTATGTATTTTGTTGTATTTATGACCACGAGTACTTTTGCTGAATAATCTTGTATTCTGAGAACACATAAAGAAAATAATAAGAAATTAATAATTTATATTTATTATTAATGATTAGTACATGCTCTTTATAGAAGGCCACAGGTTCATATCCCAAGTAGCTTCTGCATAGTAAGCTGTGAGAATGCAGATCTCGAAAAGTTAAGCACTTCCTCTATCCTATCAAAATAAGTAAAACAGAAAGGGTGAAATTCCAACATTTTGAAGTCTACAGAACAATTTCTATCAACCTTATTCTTTAACTTAGATATTCAATGAGCTAAAGTTATTGAAATTGATTCCACCTTTTCTTGTACATGAGCATCAAGTTTTTCCAGTAATATTGTTGTAGACAGGTCTAAAATGATAAAAGCTAAAACAGCAAACAAAAAATCCTATACTTTAAAAAAATCCGTCTTTTATTATATTTTATTTTAAAACCTTTGTCAGCATTTTTCAAGCGTTTGTCAACATTTCAAATAGTTACCTAAATAAACATATCAAACATCCAGCTTTTCTGTTTGTTTCTTTCCTATGTCATACACTCATCCTCTCTGGAAGATTGAAATTAAGAAATTTAAGAAATTTAAATTATAAAACATTGAAATCAAGGCATCCCAAAGTGCACAAGCCCTCTCTCTATATGATTTCACTTAAAGTCTGCATGTTTGATTTGGGGGAAAAATTGAAGGAAAAAAGTGAAAAAAAAAATTTGGATCTCAGTAAACTGTATTACACATCAAATATTTGCACAGACAGATGTATTTTTTGAGAACATTCTTTAAATAAGAGAAAAACATAGTGCTGCTATGGCTACTCGCTTGAGAGAAATTGCAGATGAAGAGGGAACATACACAGTGTCAGCAGGGAGTAAAACAGAGATGTAACTTTTATAAGGTCTTGTGCAATTACCCACCAGTCCCTTCAGGAAATCTTAAAAAAATGATTCATGAAAAAAAAAATCATTCTTATCTTTGCCTTTTTTTCAATTTTTACTCAGAGTTTCATTAAAAAAAAAAATCTTCCTTAGGCTAGCGACTATGGCCTATGGCAAACAGTGATACTTCTTTTGGAAGAAAATTGCTCATTTTTTATTTAAAACACGTGCCATTGTTAGGCATCATTGCTTCTATACATGGTTGTCAATAGCATCTAGACCTGAACCCATTTAATGCTTCTAGTGCTTTATAAACATTCTGAAATCTGTTGTTTTCTCATTTATGTCTAGTTCAATCACTATCTTCTCCTCTGACCAACACTACAGTGCCCAAAAGGTGTCACTTCACATTTTCCCATTTCAAGTTTTCAGTGAAGAAAAACGGTCCCTGGTTTCCTCTAGGATCTGAGTGCTGTCAGTGAGTGGCAGTCAGGAACTCTGGCACTTAGTGCAGGTCTAGATGTGACAAGAGAAGAGCTTCCTGTACAGCCAGAGGGAACAATTTATGATGACACCTCTTAAATTTCAGCTCTGTGCTGCCTGGAGCAGGGTGAGCTTTCAAGAGCAAGTAATGAGACAAAAAGGTGAGCTCCACAAAGACAATTATCACCTCAAAATTAGCAGAGTTATGTCTTGAATTTTCATTGTTTCAAGTAAATCATACTTGCCTCTTGACTTTGGAGAGTGAGCAGTGTTGTATGTTGAAATTCTCCTTAATTACTCTTAGCCTCTCTGAAAATAGAACTAAATTTTAATTGAAAAACTAGAACAGTGCAGTAAGAAATAAGGACTAATTACCACGTTTTAAAAGGCCCTTAATATTACAGCCAGTCTTAGGCCTCCAGAACACATAATAAGGATATTCAGAATGCACAGACCTGTCAGTTACCTAATAAAGTTAAAACTGAGGTTAAAATCCTATAACCTAAATGATAAAATACTTACTAAATTTCTTGGCTTTCTTGGGTAACATTTTTTTAATGGAAAATAAATTGAATATATATTACAAATGTCTATTTGCTCCCCCAGAAGCTCTATGAAAAATACAGTAGTTTTTTTGCACAGACATAATCATTACAAAATTTTATAAATCTGGGTTTGTGAACAAGGCAAGAATATTTAAAACAAAAATCTCTTTTGAATCAACCTAATATAAACTGTTAAACTGAGAAAGCTTTCTTTCATCTTATCTTAGAAAAATAAACTTCAAAGCATAAACACCATTCCAAACTGAAGAATATCAGCGGTAGGACTTTTGCTAGAAGATTTAGTGCTCCTGCTTGGACTATTTTATTTTTACCTTAAAAGGAGTTTTGCATGTTCCTTAATCTTCAGAACAGTTTTTCTGAGATCTGCTTACCTGCTAGCCCTTGCATCCATGATGATCTCCTTGACTTCTCTGACTTGAAAGTGGACTGCAACATGTTCCAGTAAGCTGACTCGCATTTTGTCTGACACATGGACTTCATTCTTCACAAGAAAATATGCATCCAGCAGTAAGGGTATCTAAACTATGCCTCCTGACACCAAAGGAGTATTTAGTTGACTTGAGAGACAAAGTTCTCGAAACAATGGCACTTTGGAAATGTGGTATTATGAGTGTCAAAACATATTCTCTTCTGAAATGCATGGCTGACTCTTCCAATTCATCTCCACGTCCTCTAAAAGTGCTTGTGCTTTTCTATCTGCCTTCTTCAAAAAGTACAAGGTTTAAAGTTGGTCATAGTCCCATTACCTCTTTCAAAATGATGTTTTCTCAATTGTGTTAGCCTCTTTGATTTTTGAAACTCCACTATATTTTAAACAATAAGATTCAAATGCCTGCATCGCAAGAAGGACTTTTCAGAACATTAGGGCATTATATGACAGATAGCCTAGGTTAGTCTCTGTGTATCTCTTGAAAGCACGTTTGGGAATTATATGGGCTATAAATTCTTAGGATTTTTGAGCTCATAAAGTTAGTTGTGCCTTATACATAATCTAATTTCATTTTCATCTTAATCCCTGCAATCAGCATCAGCTAATTCTTAGGTATTTCCCTCACCTTCTCAAAGACTGTGAAGGAATCAGCCCTCCTGAAACCAGCAAAATTTAGAAAGCTTGTGAAGGAAGAAACAAACACCACAAACTGTTTGAGTAACTTCACAGACAAGTTAAAATCCTTGTAAACAGGGAAGCAAGGTAGCTTTTTAAACCAGAAATTTCATTAATAACAAGTTGCAGGAAAATATAATTCTTCTTTTAATCTATACAAATTTCCTCACCAACCTTCTAAAATCATCAGAAAGGGTAGATCTAAGCCATCTGACCTAGTAAGAAACAGAAACCATTAATTTGCTCATGTCTACAAATTGCTTGCTAAGAATAAATTCCCTGGAAGTCCACTTTATAAATAGGTTCAAACTACTTGTGTAGTTTTCACTGTGTAACAGTGAAAAGAGCTGACATTTTAATTTATTTGGAGTATCATGAACAATACTTGCTCATTTGTGACTAATATGTAAAATCTTGACATGCCACATTCGATGGGGCCTTGAGCAATGTTTGAGCAACTGGTCTAGTGGAAGGTGTCCCTGTCCAGAGCAGAGGGGTTGAAACTAAATGATGTCTAAGGTCCCTTTCAACCCAAATCATGCTATGATTCTATGCCTTTGAAACATATTAGTTAAACTTTTACAAAACTCTTCCTGAGTGACTTTTTCAGAAATAGGTTACTAATTCTGCGTTTACTGCTCTCCTAGATTACAGTCCTTATAGGTTAAGTTTCTCTGTGTGTGAATATATGCTTGCCAACTACCCTAAACTGGGATTTACACTTGTATATTGAGGGGAGATAACGTCAAAAGCCTTGCTGCAGTCCAGGTATACAGCATTTGCTGCTCTCCCCTCATCTGTTCGGCCAGCTGTCCCATTGCAGAAGGCAATCAGATTGGTCAAGCCTGATTTTCTGTTGGTGAATCCATGCTGACTCTTCCTGATCATCTTCTTGCCTTCTACATGCTTGGAGATGGTCTCCAGGATGAGTCATTCCATCACCTTTACAGGCTGACAGGCCTTTAATTCCCTAGGTTCTCCTTCTTGCCTTTTCTGAAGACTGCAGTGACATTTGCTTCCTTCCAGCCCTCAAGCAGCTCTCCTGACTGCCATGACCTTTCAAAGAAGATTGAGAGGGACCTAGTAATGGCGTGTACCTGTTGCCTCCATAGCCAGTGGACATTTATTCCTTTGATATGACTTGCATTTTAACAAGCTTTATCTATATTAATAGAGAATATCAAAGCCCAGCATATTGAATTAACTCCATATCATAGCAATTTCATTGATTAATTATCTAACTGAAGAAAAGTTTCTTTTTGCTGCAGAGTCCAGGATCAGGACAAGGATGAGGGTGCTGGTCAAGGGGTGACTTGGACCATCTATGGAAAACTAGTGGCAAAGTTTACTGATTTATTTCTCAAGAGGCTTTAGACAATAACTCTGCTTATCAGGTGAAGAGTGAGAGTTGTTTCAGAACAGGGTCTGCATTTCTTTCAAGAAATCATTCCCTCTTTCATACACTTTCTCAACACCAAATCCATCCCTTTACTCTTATGAATATCTCTCAGCTGTAAAGAACGCTCGTGTAGAGGGACAGCCAGCTGCCTAGGATTACAAATTACAGCAGAGATCTCCCACACTAGAGAGATCACTCATCACAGCCCCTGACACTGCTGTTTCTCAGAGGTCGTTCTGTTTCTGTCTAGTGGCAAATGCTTGTAACAGTGGATGCATCTTTTTATGTCTGCCTCACTGTGTTAACATTTCTGGTTTTGTATATACTTTATGGAGTTACTTATATTGTTCCTTGAAAGGTGTCAGCCTCTTCTTTATATCTGAAAATATTAGTATTCATCTCTTACTCAAATAGGATCGTTGACTAGCTACTAAAATAAAAAAAGGATTAGCTATTAAAAAAAAAAAGATTCTTCTGTGTTTAAAATATTCCTGTCTGTCAGTCTCTGAAGTCTTTTCTAATCCTACTAAATAAATTAAAGATTGGCAGTAAACAATATCTGACTCCATTTGTAAAACATACGTAAAATAAAATTTAGAGTTTACCTTTTCTTTGCATGCATAATAACCCCTTTGGTTTAAATTTATTTTGCAACAGCAATGATACCAAGCATGGTGGAGTAAAAGACAAACACATTTTCATAGTCAAGATGTATTTGGAAGTTTTAGCAACATTCTTTTATCAGAATATTTCCATAGGTGCTTTGTGTTTTAAGGTACTTTTTTTGATAACTGGAGCAGTGCAAAATCTTCCTGTGATATTACAGAGCTGCAGCTTGCAAAGTCCCTGATATCCATTGCACTGTTACAAATCTCCCTTGTGATTATAATGCTGCGTGCACAATGCATTTGAACTGTTGTTCACAACTACCTCACAGTTTTCTAGAATGCCCATTAAATCAGAAATGTTCCACAGTTCTTCAGTTCTTTCTTAGACATGGGTTTGTGTTTTTCCTCACAGTGCTAAATTAGTTGACTCTTAAAATATTGATTTAAGCCCTTAGGGTTGCACACTGATCTAAGACACGCTTGTTGAAAACTGAATTATAGATAAGTTTTACCCCATGCTGGAAGAGAATAGCTTAGATGTTCAAAGAGAAGTTGGTGACCTATCCATTTTAAAATTGAAAATTTTACTTGTTTTAATTTAATTATTCCTAGAATTGCATAATACTTAAAGTACTCTATGTTGGAAAAAGTTAGCAACAAAAATTTTTGAGCAGGCTGTTTTCTAAAGAATTCAAAATTGCTTTTTATGCAAATTTTCATATCGTTAGGGATAGTGAGCTTGGCTCAAATCAGAAAACATACCTTGTATTTTATGAAGCAAAACTCCCAGTCATGATAAAAGAATTTATTTCTTCTAAATTTTCAGGTATTATAGTTAACTTGAAAAACACAAATAGGAAAATCTAAGAGAATACAGAAATGGAATATTGCTAACATTCTATTAATATTAAGTGTTTTGTTCATTTACAATGTATTTCAATTTAGTTAGTGTATTTATTAATATTTTGCTAGCAATATTCAAAATCAAAAGATATCCTGTTTAAGGTAAAAACCCTAAATTATAGTCCAAAATTATTGTATAGATAAGTGGATAACATCAACATAACCCATAAGTCATCACAACTAGATGTAACTTCCTTGTGCAAGAAAAAAGACTGACATACGGCACTTCTCATGTACATGTTGAATTTATGTAATACTAGAAACACAGAATTACTTAAAGTGATACAAAGTGAAGAATTCCATCCTTTGATGACAAAATAGCGTTAAAGATAAGGAATATGGAAAGGAAAGCCACATATGAAATGAAATTTGTGTATGAAGAAAGAAACATCCCTCCTTTCCAAAAAGAAATTACCAGATATGCAAGGGCAAGATGTCACATTGATTTTTGATCTATGAATTAGAATTTGTCTGAAATTGCCACAGACTCATAAGAGCAGTTCCTCAGCTCATGCTAGCTCCATGTCAGAATCCTAACAACAAAGTAATTTATTTTACATTTTGCAAAAAATACCCAAACTGTGATTCTTTGGAGAGGTTTTACGTCAAGATGCAAACTCTGAGCATTAGATTGCATTGAAATAATCACTGCACAAGAAGAAAGATGTAATTGAGGTTATTTTCTTTTTTATGTTTCTTTCTAGACCAGATTTCTTCATATAATTTTGCCATAGTTCTTCCAACAGTAGGAGAATAAGGGTGGTTGTTTTTTGCAAGAAAATATGTACTGGTGAGGGTATCTGGAAACTTGTCCTTTTATTTTTTCTTTAATCTACAGTTTAAGATATGAATAAATCTCCTGCAATACGAACAATCCCTACAGGGAACGCAGAGAAGAGGGTGGTTCTGTTACTCTTAGCTTTTTCATGACCTCCACATTAAGATTACCAGTATGCTAATTGAACATATGGGACCTGGTGGTATAGTCAGCAGCAGTCTCTGAAGCATTAAGAAGGACTACAGAGCTGCCGGAGAGGTGGAAGAGGGCTCAAGCTCATGTAGTTATTTCATCAGTCCTCCAGGTCAAAGGAGTGGGGCATGGCAGGGACTCTTCTCTAGGAACTTTAGTGATAGGGCAGGGAGTAATGTGTACAAATTGAAAGAGGAGAAATTTAGGCTTACATTAGAAAGAAATTTATTGTGATGGTGGTGAGATACTGGAACAGATTTCCCAGGGAGTTTGTGGGTGCTCCAACCCTGGCAGTGTTCAAGGCCAGGTTGGAGAAGGACTTGAGCAACCTGGTCTAGAGGGAGGTGTCCCTGCCTACGGCTGGGGAGGTTGGGACTAGATCATCTTTAAGGTCACTTCCACCCTTTAACTTTCTATGACTCTATAACTGGATATGCAAATACGCACTAATGGAAAATAATCCTGAATTTTTTTTGAAAGAGATGTATGAAGCAATGACACTGGACAGCCCTCATACAAAACACTTACCACATAAATTGTATTTTCACTGTGTAAAAATTCTTGTGTTTTATCTCATGTAACAAGTAATGTTAAAGCAAACTATTAAGCCATGGCAAAGGAAGTGCAGTGACATCTTAGCACATAGACCAGCTAGCTATGCAGAAGATAACCTATCCTTAGAAGGACCATGCTGTGACACCTATATTTTTTCTGGAACCCCAACATTGACCAAATAGTTCGGACAGAAATGAAAATGTATGTTTTATTATCCAGTGTAGATATTAATACCCTGTTGCATAAGCAAATATTCCACTATGTGCAAAACTTTCAAACATCAGACCACAATGCAAACATAAAAGGATTTGTGCAAGCTTTTGCAAGAAAAGACTTACAAGAGAACATGTGAAAATACGAAGTGTATTATGTCCACATACATCATGGTGAACTTTGTCAGACAGGCTTTTCTTCCTGCAAGCATAAAAAAAAAAGAAAAAAAGAAATTAGGGCAATAGTATCTTTATCCTGTGGCTGTCATGATCAAGGACAGTATTCTGGATTTGTGCATTTTTCCACTGATCTTCGATCACAGATTCATACTGCTGCTGATGGTTTTAGGTAAAGCAATAGTGAACTAACTTGCTATATCATGTTGCTGGACTTCTGGTCTAGAAATTAATGAATACTTCTCAAAGGGAAATGTTTACAGGCAGATCTGATAGGCTACTTTTCTAAGCCATTTAAATAAATCAGAAAAAGGATCCAGTAACTGTATATGTTTTATCTATACAAAAAAAGCTCATAAACTTTTCTCATATATATTGGATTTATTATATTTCTCCAAAGCAATTTGAAAAGCACTGAATTATACTTCCTTTCAGGTTCCAAAAGAACCTTAGTAATAAAAGGAGAAAGTTATAGCTGAAATTCATTTTCTTATAGATTTATAGGAAAACTAAAAATTGCTTTGATGTCTTTTGCATTCCCTTGCCAATTTAAAAAAAAAAAAAAAGAAGAAGAAAAAAAAAGATAAAAGAACTTCTATTAAATTTAAAAACACTCTTCTCTTCTCCCCCCACTTCAAACCTCATTTATCTTTTATGAGCCCTGGGCATCTTGCCATAATAAAACTATGCATACTACTAGAGTTCTATAATAATTTTGTGGTTTTTCCTTTTTCTTTTACCCTAACTACTCACTGTGGCAGTGACCCTGCCATTTAAGAATTTGGGTTTAATGGGTCAAAACTTTAAACACTACAGCATGTAGTTCAATATTCCAAGCACTGAACTTGGACAATTAAGGTACCCAATTTTCAGAGGGACTGCTAGATGCACTTGCTGCTAACAGCATTCCTTGCAGCTTAGCATTGCCTAAAAGTAGTCACTGGGATAGACATCTTTTCAGGAGTAGTGGGAAGAAGAGAAAATATTAACATATATTAGAAAATATATAAACATGTTACACATCCTTGAATTCAATTGGCTTTTTTTTTCTCTTTATTCCATTGGGTGATTTTCTGGAATAAAATTATTAACTTCTAGTGAATAGTGAACTTCTGATTATACCTTAATGAAGGTTTTCTTTTTTTCAGTTGTCTGAAAATACAGACCTTTTTTACCATCTAATCTTATTTTCTGTTCATTTAAAAGCATTCCACTGTCTCTGAGAAGTAGATCCAATGAAGACAAGGACAAGCTATTGTTGATTTTTAAGTTGAAGCAATATGTTAAAGGGGAGGGTTTTGTTCAGATTTTCTTTTAATGTAGACATCTGTAATGAAAAGATCTGCATTACAGTCCAGACCTCTTTTCTAAAAAGGTGGAGAAAAAAACAGCCATTTGGAGTGAATGATTCTAACATAAAGAAGGAAATTATTTCCAATGAACATTTCTCTGAAATTGCCTTTTTTTTCACCGGGACCATACCTGGAGTTAGTTTCCTGTACCAGCACCATAATGTTTAATCTTAGATGTCAAAAAATCCTCCCGTATTGCCAGTTGAACTGAATTACAGTATAACCTGTTAAAACTTTTGTAAGCAACATAAAAATCTGTATTCTAGACTGAATTATAGATATAGGTTATAATTGCATGCATACTGCTCAAAAGCTATTCCTTTGCTCAAAGGCAAAGGAAGCAAGAGCAACATCTGAAGGACATTGTGGATATTGTCTTGAGAATTTTGGGCTTTAAATGTGACCAGCAGCCCAATACTGGACTCCTGCATTCATCAACTGAAGCTGTACAGCAGAGTTGGAAAAATGAAAAAAAACCAACATAATACAGGAACCTGAAAACTGATACACATTTCTCTTGAATATGTTGTATTCATAGTTTTGAAGGTACAATAAAGACAGTAGACAGCAGGGTTAGCCTCCATTACCTACTTCCTATTGAACAGGTGGAATAAAGGGAAAATGCTAAAGTGGAGATTGCAAACAGAGTTTGGTGCTTTACACTGAAGCATCACAATCTGGTGTAAATTGTGCTTCCTGCCATGATCTGCAAGTCACTTATAACAGCTTGGATCCATTTAAGAGAGTGTTAAACCCGGTGTCATACACCTCATATCTTAGTTTGTCCTTTAAATAATGGGAAGGATAACAGCCCTCAAAATACTGGGGTTGGTTTATGAGGTAGATTATCCTTTTTCTATAAACAAGAATAAAGAAGATGTGAATAAGCTTTAAATTACCTGAGGCAGGAGCGGATATTTCCATATGCATATATTTCCTCCTAATAACTTTCTGCTTAGTATTAACCCAGTAGCTGGAATAAAACTTGTTAAAAAAAACTGAGGTCTCCCAGGAACCTTCATGTTCTCAAGCCAGTGGATTAATGTTACATAAGTAGCTTGATACTCTTATTTAGTGAGTTTCTCCATGTCAGTTTTCCATACATATTATCTCTGGTCTAGTCTCCCTTCAGGCTAAGCCCATTAATATATGCTGTATCTGGTTGTTGCTTGGATCCATTTTCATACTTTGCATCTTTGTGGTATATCAATGCAAAGGAAATTAGTCAAGATACAGTTGTGCATTCCCAAAAGGTATACAAGCAAATGAACTAACCTAAGGTTCCAGCCTTACTGTAGTACTGCCAACATTAACCACTCTGCTGGAGAAAGAATATCCTGCTCTATTAAAGTAAACCTAATGAATCTGTAGGTAATCTTTATTTGTTATTTTTTACTCCTGCACTGTGAATATGTTTTGCAGCCAATACACTTGCATGCTGTAAACAAGAAGCACTTCTCAGTTTCTCACTTCATTACTAATCTTATTTTTTCTAACTTCTCTAAATTTGCATCAGTTTATAAAATGCCTCTAGTCCATTTAGTATCGATTACATTTGTTAGTTAGGAATGATTGTGGCGCAAGATGGCATCTGCTATCTCCTTCTGGCTCCCTTTTTTAATGATGTAGGCTGAGTCAGCCCAGTCAATGACAGCCATCAGGAGCTAAGATATCTGACCATTATTTATATGGAAAAGTGTAAGTAGAGCAGCGAAACCAGCTCTGCTCCTCTGCTCCAGCAGCTATAAAACTTAGCCTGCTTTTAGAGTATTGACGTTGCTGTGGCTCTAGCATATTGCTTTCCTCTTCCTTGATACAACTTTTCCTGTCCCAAAATACAGCAAAACATGGCAGAATCAGGGGAAAAAAAAGTGTTCAAGGCTCCCAGTGCTTATTTGTTAAATATTTTGTGACCCTTTCTAGAAAACATGATAGATTTGCTGCATATATATTTATATAAGGAAGGTTATTTTAAGCAGGATGTCTTTTGCATTGCAAGACCTTCTGCCTGTGTTTCTACTGCCTCTGCCATTCATATGCAGGAGCAGCATCACTGTATTTGTTAGCATGAGTTAAAAATAATTAGTAGTACTATGTAAACTGTGTTTTTAACAGAATTCTTAATTACATTAAAAAAAAAATTGCAGCTAAATAGAACAGTGAGTTTCCAAGCAGCAACTCCCTAGTCCGCAACTCACAAGCACAATGGAAGTCACCCACTGCCCATCAGTGAGCCCTAAGGATCCAAAATTTCCAGAGGCTATTGACAGAGAAATGATGCAAGCAATCAGGCAAGCTGCAATTCTTCCAAAGTGCCAACCTTCCTTTAACTGAGTATTTTAATGAAACTTCTACTGGGCTTAGGGCTATGGGCTCAGAAGCTAGTCTGCATATGTCATAATAAGGATGGAAAGACAGACAAACTTATGCCTGTGACTGGGCTTTTCTGGACATACTTGAGCTCCAGGAGCCCCCTCAAAACGTTTTTGGTTTGTCTCACTGACTATGTTGCAATTTGCAGTACTTTAGTTTCATGCTACTGCAAGGATGCAGAGGGTTTTTTAGCACAGATAAAAAGGCATACATGGTCAAATTCTACATGTGAGAGACAGCTTCTCTAAAGTCAGTAATTTTTGAATCCATCCACTAATTTGACAGAAAGGTTTTACAGTCTCTGTAAAATTTCCTATAACTTTCATGGAAATAGGAAACCAGACATGTGAGAGAGACCTTATTAATGCCTTTACTAAGGCAGAATTCTTGCACAGCCAAAATTATTAAAATCAAGCTCCATTGGCTCCTGGAACTACTTTTTTGAAAATCTGGCTCTGAACCTCATAAGTATCTCCTTACTCTTTGACAGATGTTCAGTGTTCTGCATGAAGATGTATCCTAGAGAAATGAAACAATAACAACATTTTCATTTCAGTTGTTTCAATTTTGATGCTTGTTTTCATTCTCATAAGCAAATGTTTTCCTCTTGTTCTTTCATAGACTGCCATGGGATAAAATAAAATAAATCTCTAAGAACAAAATGAAAACAATAAAGCTCTTAAGTGGCTATTTGGTTTCTGTTCAGACTCCTGACAGCTGCTTCATTCTTCTTCACTGGTTCCAGATTTAATATGTCCATGTAAATCTTTACGAAAACAGCAATTAAGAAATTCCTTCTTTTTTCTTTTTTTTTCTTAAATTCTTTTTTTCGAGATTCTAATATAAAATCATGTGCTCCAGTTTTCCTTTGACTATAATGCCTGAATTTATTATTTGTAACTTACAAACTTGTTTTCTAAGAATAGTGAAAGAACAGCACAAAACTCCTCTCTTGCATAATGATTAGGCTCAAAATAAGTCAATAAAATAGATGAATCTTTTTTCTGGTGAAATATCAAACTTTTTCAAACCAAAACTTATGAGATAGATCAAAATCTGTTTTATTCTGATCATGTGTGACTCTGTGTCTCTATGTAAGCAGTAGTGAAATATTTGAGGAACTATTGCTATAAAACTTTTCATATGTTATCTCTTTTCTGAATAGAACTAAATGACTCACTCATTTCTTAGTTAAGAACTTTGCATTAATTTTTGGGCTTTCCTTGGCTTTTACTTTCTTAATTTAGCACCAATTATGCCTCTTTACCCAATTTCTTTCAGTTTTGTATGCCCTAATCTTCCTTGGAGATTGCATTGGTCTTAACAAAGTTGATGTATTCTGGAGCTACACTTACTGAAGAGTATCATAGAATCATGGAATATCCTGATTTGAAAGGGACACATTAGGATCAAGAAAGTATCATCAATAAGTATGATGAAACTATCATCAGCAAGTGCTCTTGTTATAGT
The DNA here is from genome assembly GCF_041296385.1 of Aphelocoma coerulescens. Classification (NCBI taxonomy): domain Eukaryota; kingdom Metazoa; phylum Chordata; class Aves; order Passeriformes; family Corvidae; genus Aphelocoma; species Aphelocoma coerulescens. The sequence continues at coordinate 38,522,806 of NC_091019.1, read as the reverse complement.
TGAGTTCATTTGTGTACTGGTGGATAGGGTCAATTTTCTTCATAGTGGTTAGTGTGAGGCCACGTTTTACATTTGTGCTGAAAAGAGCATTGAAAATACAGTGATGTTTTCCTTTGTGCTGTGCAGGGCTTACACAAAGACCTTTTTGCTCCTTGCACCACCCTACCAGCAAGAAGTGAAAAAGAAGTTGGGAGGGGACACACCTGGGACAGCTGATCCCAACTGGCCAAAGATACATGCTGTACAATATGGTGTAACAGCATGTAAAGCTGGGGGAAAGAGTAGGAAGGGATGTATGTTTGGAGTGTGATGTTTGTTTTCCCAAGTCATCGTTAGACATGTTGAAGCCCTACTTTACTGGGGATGGCTGAACACCTGCTTGCCCACGGGAAGTGGTGAATAAATTCCTTGTTTAATTTTGTGTGCATGGTTTTTGCTTTACCTATTAAACCTTCTTTATCTAAACACAAGATTTTTTGTACTTTTTCTGCCCCATCCCACAAGGGGAGTGAGTCAGTGGCTCAGACACTTGAATGTACTTGAGGTGCCTTTTTTTTTTCCTAAGGCAGGTTATGTTCATGTGTGTCACTGTTTCTGGTAAGGTGGGGTGTGTCAGGTGTTCACTGAAACAGTAAAAGTGTCTGTTTTATCTATGGACCTGAGAAGCTTTAAAGACTCATTAGCTTCTCTAGCAATTGACTAATTTCAGTCCTAATTACAACAATAGCAATGCTTCAGTATATTATCTGGCACCTGAAAAAGCCTTTTGACAGTATTACATCATTTGCCTCCTACTGCTAAATCTTTAATAGCATTTTTAATATCACCTGTCATCAGACAGAGTTCCAATGGCAATTTATCTTTACTCCACCCCTTTTCTCTTTGCTACAAACCAGTAGAAATGAGATACCCAGTTATAGAGGAAAAACTGTACTGCCCCAAAGATACATTCTCAATAGACTAAATTATCCTCAACTTGAAAATAAAATTAAACTTCAGATTGAATTTTAGACAGTAGTGATAAAATTTTAAAGGCAAAATTGATAGTTGAAATCTCCTTTTATTTTTTAATGAAGTTTCACAGACTAGTCATCTTATTTTTCCAACATTTGCAATGCAGATTTGACATCTCTAATTCTTGTTTTAGTGTTATATTTTCTTTATGAAAAGAAAATGTGTCATTCTTCACTTATATGCCTTATAGCAAAAACAAAAGTGAGAAAGACATTTGTATTCGGTAATAGATAACAGTACATAATCTCAAAATCTTAGTCTATTTTGATGGATTGTGAGGCTTCACTCCACACAGTCACCAAGATGAAACTATGCTAATTTTTGCATTGGTTAAAGCTTCATTCAATTAATATAAAGTGAGAACAAGATTTTGAGTGAGAATGTGTTTAATTTTGTGAATAAAAAGTACAGAAAATCACCTTCTGTCTTTGTCTTCTGTCTTTGAACCGTCAGTCAATTCTCATGCACCTTAGGAGCTGGGTTCTTGGACTTTTTGAACTACAGAATCATCAAGGCTGGGAGAGACTTGCAAGATCATCTAGTCCAATTGTCATTTTAGCACCACTCGAATCACCCCTAAACCATACCCCCATGTACCACATCCAGGTGCCTCTTAAACATTTCTAGAGACCATGACCTCCACCTCCAGGGGCAGCTTATTTGAATGCCTAAGCACTCTTTCAGTAAATATTTTTTGTTCTATCTGATCTGAACTTCCCCTGGTGCAGTTTAAGGACATTTCATCTCATCTTTTCACTTGAGACATGGCAAAAGAAAATAACCAACACCTCACTGCAATCTCCTTTCGGGTAGTTGTTGAGATTCAGGTAGTTGTAGAGAGTACTGAGATCCCCCTTGAGCTTCCTTTTCTCCACTAAACAATCACAGTTGCCTTCACCCACTCCTCATAAGACATGTTTTCTGGACCATTCAGCACCTTTGTCATCCTTCTTTGGACATGCTAAATTTGAAAGAACATCAAGATTGAGGCTTGAAGGAAAGTGTAATTCAGGAAAAATGAATATATTCAATAAAATCTGTTAGAATAGGAAATACCAAGGCCCAGATCTTTGACACTAAAACAACTTTTACTTCTCCTCTAACCCCTGAAATCTTGCAGTATAAGCTATGTATTTAGACCTCTGTTGAGCTGAATAGATGACATTCTTAAAGCATTAAAAGTGTCTTGGACATTTCTTTGATTAGCAAAACCAGAAAAATCAAATCTATTTTTGCAATGGCTCTCTCTGTGTTTTAGAATAAAAATTAGTATCTTTATTCCATTTTGTTGACAGAGATTATCAAGATGTCATTGACCTCACATATTCTTTAGAGTAAAAATCTTTTTCAAAAAGTCAAGTCTACAAGGGTGGTAAATAGCTATTTCATATTCAAACCCACTTGGCTGCTTTATAATTTTCATCAAACCCCAGGAACTCCTCATATAGAAATTACCTCATCAATAAAATTTCATATAGCAGAATGGCATCTTAGCATTTCTGACTATGGCACTTGCCCTGTGTAGATGCAATGTTTCAATACATGAATCTTTGATGCAGAACTCTTAGTTTCAGTGAAATATAAAATGTATTTTTAATTGATAAATCTTGGCTTTGGGTTCCCCTTGTTAAAAAGTGGACTGTCATCTCTGATTCATTTAAGTTTAAACTTAATCTTGGTTATGTGGGCAATTTCACATTGTAGTGGGAAACATTTCTCAAGGGGAAATTAGAGAAGCATTAGCGTCTCTAAATATGACAGTTTGTCTCTGATAATCATCCAAATTTTTTTCTTTTTTTGTTGCATTTTGGTATTAACTACATTTTTAGATATAAATGGGAGTTTAAAAAATTTAAAAAAGATTCCATACAGGGTGTCATTCAGCAAAGTTTTGCTCTGGAAGGCCGTATTTACTTCAAGACTGGGACTGTATTCTACAGACTATTAAAGAAAGCCTGTAACTGAAAGAAATAATGTTAGTTCTACTATATACCTAGTTTATGATGCTACTCTTAGGCAAAAAATAAAATAAAAAAGAATTGCTTGTCAGAAATTGTCTTGCTGAAATGGTGGACATAAAAGAGTAAATTGGTTTAGAAATTCTTCCAGGAAAAGAACTAACTTGGATATGTTCAATACTTCCAGTCCCGGTCAACTTATATGTATTTCAAGCTTTCCTTGGAAGTTTTTCACTTTCTGTCTCAGTAACAGCAAGTGAAAAATGTACAGAAGAGAAATACGCTTGCTCTCTTTGTCTTTTATATTAAGTATCAGTGACGAATGGATTTTCCAAGAAAAAAACCAAAATACGTAATGAATTGTTACCCAATGCTGTACAGAACTTCTTTTCTGGAGGATGACAGTTCTTTATTGCTTTGATGTAATGTTTTTCTTTGAGAGATTTATTGCTCTGTAAATGCTGTATCTGTGCTAGACTGACTTATCTGAGGTGAGGTGATCAGCAAAGGTGTTAGTTTGTCCACTTTCTGAATGCAGAGAGATACCTGGGAAAGTTCCTGGGGAAGGGGCCCTATGTGCATCTCCTTGCTTCATGGTGGAGGGAGAATTTCCCACTCAGCATTGTCCATACAAGACTACTTTTTTTCTGATTTATTATTTTATTTGCTCACTGGGTCCAGAGAGCTGATGGAAAGAAATGATCGTTTCCATTTTCTTATCACTGGTAACTAAAAAAATAGCTTTTGGGGGGAATTTGGGTCCTCTGATCTGAAGATCTATCCCTCTTGGTAGCAGCTTTCTCTTTAGTGCCGTCCAAAGTTTGCTCTGTCATACTTCCATTTCATCCACAATCAGATGCTTGGGCTCAATGTCCTATTTTTCCCCTGCAATAGATAAAGCAGAGTGTGGCATGATATAGCTGCCTGAAGACAGGTGCCATTTGATATTCTCTGGGACACCACAGGTAGCAGTAGGGGACTGGCAGCTGGAATGCAGAGCTTGTTGGAGGCCCTTGCATTTCAGCAGTGGCAGCTGGAGTCCAGGTAGGATATCCCCTGGACCCTTTGTGATGATCTATTTGTCAAAGAAGAATTTTCTGAAATAAAGATAGTTTTATTCAATTAGTCAACACTATGCTGCAGTATCCATCCTGAGCTGCTTTGCTATTTTGTCATTCTTCATAATCATAAAAATTTCCATCCCAAACCATTCCAAGAATTTCCCCAAAGATGGTCTAATTGTGATTGATCAATAAACACAATATTAGAAAAAAAATTATAATGAATTTAGAATGAAAATTGTATTTCCTCTGGTGCAAACCAAAGGACAGTCTTAAAAAATCTTTCAGAGTTAGGGCACTGCAAATAATGTTCCTTTACAGGAGACATGGCATACTATTTATATATCCATCTGATCTCGCTTTGCCCTTGGTGGAAAGGCCTAAGCCTTGTAAACCATCTTTTCACTCTTAGCAACAAAAATCCATTCCAGGGGCCAGCAAGTCTTACATGAGTGTAACGTGGTAGCTGCTATTAGACCTCAGGCATACGAACACTGTAACAATGTTAGGTTCCTTTTTACCAGCGCATGGGATAAAATCATACCAGCACTACTCATTCCTTATCAAGTGGTAAGGAAGTTTTTACAACTGATGACCCAAAATATAAACAAAAGGTTTTAAGATTAGATCAGTGTTTTACTATGAGTACAGAACAGAGAATGTTGGCTGAAATATTCTGGCTTGTATTCTGAAAAAGAAATAGTTTGGCACTTCTTTTGCAGTTTCCAGTAGGTTTGGCATTTGGCATATGTGATATACCAGTTTTTAAAAATAAGAGATATAATTTATTGTCATCAAGGCTCTCAAAATTAGGAAGTTTAAGAGTTTCAGTGAGCATCAAGTTTTAGTGCATTTCCTTTCTATAACTTCAAAAATTAACATCTGTCTTTTCAGAAGAAATAAAATGATGCTCATCTTAGATGAAAGTAACAGGTGAAAGTTCCACTTGCACACAGTATGAAAATTTAAATAACGAAGAATAAAATAAATTATGTGTTGGAATATTCATATTTTTTCCATTCCAAGAGCAATATTGCTTATATTTGTATCCTGTAATCAGCCTCAGGGTTTTGAGTTGGCAAAAAAATTTCTCTTTTAGCCTGTAGTCATGTGCTTTCTTTTCTTTCATCCATCAGTTTTATTTATCCCCTTTTGCTCCTGTCTTTTATTTTCTTCTGCATACTCACACTTTGTGATCCCTTGCCTTGTATTTCATCTTCTCAGCTCTTATCCCAGCAGATTTCTTTTCAAAATACATGCATAGCTCTGAGAAAATGGCTTGGGAAGGAGGATCCCTGGGGAGAGGCCTCGGGAAATGAAATAGCTCAGTTTAAACATAACAATGAGTCGATCACAGGATTGGGATGAATGCAGTTAAGTGTGCTGAGTTTGTATTGTTTGTTTCTTGAGCAGCACTAAATAATCATACTTCAAGCATGTCTAAGAGGAAAAAAAATATATATATATATTTTTTTTTTTTTAATTAAGCCATGTCAGAAAGATATTTGAACTTTAGGTTAGTAACTTTTTTATTTCACTCAACAATACAGATTTACTGGTTGATTGGGCTAAATGTTAACCAACTTTTCACCCCCCAAAAAATCTAGTCCTAGGCTATTAAAGCATCATACATTAACAAAAAGATTATGGATGACAGCTGGGCTGGCTGATGATAGCTGAAGAAAAACAAGTTTTTCTAGCTGGAAAAATTATTACTGAAGGGCTCACACCAGTGAGATGGCAAAATCAAATAGAGCTTGTGCCATTAGCTGTTGGCATTGCAATGGGCATGACTGTGAAATCTGCATACACAAGCTCACGGCTCTTTTTTATTGCACTTTTTACTTACTCTCTATGTGAAAGACAAATGGTCTTTTACTTTCCTGGCACCACACCAAATAATTTCCAGGTGCTGTGTTTGCCCATTTAGTCACTTTTTGACGTAAGATACAGTCTAAATGAAAGAATAGCATGATTTTATGCAAATTGTGCTGACTCATCTGCACTAATTCTTAGTAATTCTTAGTAATTTAAATCTTAAGATTTAAAAAATATATTCTTTAATTTATTTACCAGTCACCTGTAATATTTCAAAGCATAATTTATTTTCCAGAATCTAACATATAAGAATGAGTTTTGCACGTTACATATTGTTTTATGCTCGTGTAGAGAACTGAGTTTTAAACCACTGCAGAGCCACCAATAGCCACATTCTGTACTATAACTTCAGAGAGTTGGATAACACAGGTTTTTTAGTCTTTAGCCAGCACTTTATGGCACAGGCTATAAATTAGGAAGGAATTTGACTTTTAGTGGCTTCATATTGCAGTCTATCAGGACAGTGTGGAAACAAGAGCTATTTCTATTAGCATAGTAATGAAACATTTTTTCCAAAGATACTGAATTAAATCAACAAAGTAATTAGATTTTATACATAATGCTTGATGGTCAACATTAGTCAAAAGAGATAGCAAAATCTTCCATTTAATGCTGCCAATATTCTTGTTTATATCGGACAAGGAAAAAGAACAAGAAGTTAGCATAAACCACTGTTAGAGTAGTGCTTTTCAGAATGAAATCATATGCATCTCACCATTCCACTTCCATTATACAGAACTGAAAAGGAAAAACATAGTTCTCAACATAGCATGATATTCATCACTTAATTCAGAGGTCATGTACATGATTATAGAGATAGAACATACATGTACATCAGCTATGACATTCACACATTTAGGGAAGAAGTGTAATATTTTGTATCTAATCTTACTAACATACATTTTAGTTTGTTCATGGCTCTTTTTCAAAAGGTAATGAAAAAACGCGACATCTAGAGACTTTTGTTTCCAATGCTCTATTTTGTATCCTCTGGCATATTTGCTGAAACTCAGTTACCCTGAGATACTGAGGCTGTTGAGACAAATGGTGCTGGTTTAACAGAATTTGATTTCTAGCAACTTTTGTTCAGACTGTCAGACCTAGTCCAGTAGTAAGAACATGTAGCTAGAGAACATTAATATCCTTGCATCTTTATGTAAACCAATATAAAAGTAGTATGAAACCTTTTCCTAAGACCTACTACACAGTTCTGTATTCATGGAAGCAAGATTGATTAATTCTGTCCTGTAACATCTCAAGAGCATTTCTGGAATTACTGAGGAGCATATCTTATTCCTTTCAATAAAATATGTATGAGTACTTTTAATATAATTTCTTCTTTTCTGCTTTTATATTTCTTTTCTTACCTGTATCCTTCTTCCTCTCTATATATCTTCTACCTTTAATATTTCCTCCTCTATTTCTCATGTGCTTATCATAACTCAATTACAGATGTAGATTTTTCTTCTTGCTTGCAAAATTATTGCATAATTTAGTATTCAATTTAAGGACTTTCAGATAAATTCTATATTTTCAGATAAACCTTTTTTTTAACATAATGAAATTAATTAAAATAATGTATAGGATTTCACTTTATTCAATGAAGAATAAAAAAAGAATTGTTTTATTCATATAAAGTAACAAGAAGAGGTTGGAAAGGAAACATTCTTTTCACAGCAAAGTCTCTGGTTATGTAGCAGTAGAAAGAAAAGGTAATTGACATTTACTCACTCATATGGAGACTAAGTGACTATTATTGTCATATCTCTTTTGCACAGTATTTAAGCTATAAGTGGAAATATCTTCTGACAAATTGCAAGTAACTCAGCACATATATTAGTAGTAATTTATGGGAATCGCGTATAATATAATTTATGCCAAGATTGCTGAAATTTTATCAGATCATCACTCTCTGAAAGTACAGAATAATATATTGACCTCCCCAAGTTAAAAACTTTAAATACAGCTTATCTGGCATTTTTCTTTCTCATTATAAAGTAAGCAACTGCATTAACTGCTTACCAAATATTCATAATACATTGCTCTTCTACTTTATTCAGCTCTTGAGTAGAAATGATTCCAAAACACAACCTTAAATGTAAACAGTCTCACACTGTTCGTAATTCTGTTGTGTAAACAGACTTTCACCTACATAAACAGATAAAAAGCAACACCAAATACTCTCATGTTCTAGGGGATTGAACACTGTGAATTTCAATCAAAGTGTCATACCTTCAGTGTGCTCCCTAATGTAGGTGAATCAACTGAATTACATAAATATTTTTCTGTTTGTGTGTGCACTTCATATGATTGTCTAAGACTTCCATAGCAGAGTCAACATCTACACAAAGTGTCACAGCTACAGAAAAAATACTTTATGTATGCAGTGTTCTATTTAATCTAGTATCTAAAAGATGACAGAAAATTTTGAAAGCTTCTTAATGCAAAATGAAAACTAAATCCAAATATTTATCTGGAAAAAAAATCTTCATGGTTTTTACCTTTTTCTTGTAAATCTAATACTGTCCCCATTGTATTCCCCTTTGAACACTATAACACTGTGTTTCAATGATAATACATACTTTGGTATTTCATAGTTTTTACACTATGGGAAATAGGGAATAATCATTCCTATTCATTTTATACATGACTTTCTGTGATTCCACAGACTTCTATCATATGCAGTCTTTTAGTTATTTTATTATTTATTTATCATTTCGTATTTGAGAAACTGAAAAGAAACAAAGGTTCAGTCCCCTCTTGCTCAGAAGCCGCCCCACAGTTCAGATAATCTTCATTGCCCTACTCAGACTCTAACTGCTGACTTTTCCCCACACCTCAGGTGGAGAGTACCACCTTTATAGCCTGTGGGAAAGCCAGCACGTTGCTTTGCAGCTTCTATACAGCTGTGGCCTTGGTAACAGAATTCCCTGTAACTATGGCTTGCTTATTGGATAGGCCCGTATTTGCAGTCAGCTATTTTTGGCACCAGAATGTGAAAGAGCATGATTTGAGAGACAGAAAGGAAAGAATAGTAAAGAAACTCTCTCAGCAATGGAATTGTTTCCACCTTATCTTTTTTTCCTTCTTTTCTTTTTTACCTGGACGTAACACTGCCCTATGGCTTCTTACTACAGCTTGTATAGTACATTGATTTTTTTCCAATTTACCCTGTCTGGTCTTAAGAGACCAATTATATGTAAATAAGCAAAAAAGCTATTTTCCTCTATAGTGTTGTTTTGTTGGTTTTCTGTTTTTTTCTTTTTTTTTGGTGGTGGGGGGGTTGGTAGGTTTTTTTAATGCGGTTATTGCAAACACTTAGAAAAATAGAGTTTGCAATGATATTTGTCATCCATTCTCCCAGAGGTATTGTGTGAGATGTACCCCTTTAATTCAGGTCAGTGCAGATTTAGGTTGGATTGATGAAAAGAAATTGCTAATTAAAGTATGCAGATTCCACCAGGGACCAGTGTATTTTGAGGACACAAAATGTAATTTTCAAACAGAGATGATGGCAATCTCAAAATACTTTTCTTTGACTTTTGTCCTGCAATCTTCCATCATTTCCACTTCCCCCACCCCAGAGTAGCAGCTGAACTAATAAATTAAACCCCTAAATTCTGGAGTGGAAAATTGTTTATTTCACTTCAAAATGTAGTCACATTACAAAACTAAACCAAACTAAAGCCAACAAGATTGTGATTCTTAAACACAAAAAATGTGTTGCAACACCCAGTAAAGTTCCAAACATGAATATTCATTTCTTCTTGCTCAAAAGTGAGCCCTTCTACAACATCTGTACTGACTACTAGTATTCCTACTAGTGCAATACTTTGTAGGAAAAAAAATTGCATTCCATATGAGTCAGGATGATCTCACTATGGATGAAAGCCATGTTTCAATATGGCAGAGAGCACCAAAATATCTTTCACTTACAGCATGTGCTGCCAGTATCTTTAAAACAATCTCTATCAACTTCACCACTTCAAAAAATAACTAACATCCAGTTTGAATGAATAAACAGACATTTTTCTGAATGGAATTCAGTGCTCTTTCTGTAGCATGACAGCCTGAAGCAGATGAAGTTAAATCATCAGTTGATTGTAGCTGAAATTGGAACTACAGACAAAAACTTGTCATGGACATATATGTCTCTTATGTTTGATGGGGCTATGGATGTTTCTCATAATTTTCAATCAAATTGCAGTCTGTCTTGCAAGATCTGGATTGAATAGTGGGTGTTGAAAAAAATCAATGATTTTTGAAATAGATTTATAAAATACATTACTTTATTGAACTCAAATGGTTTGAATTGGTGTTATCACCTGTCCTTCTTTGCATTATTAACTTTTTTTTAAGCTCTAATATTTTGTCTGTCTTAAACTTTCAGCCTCATATGTGGATTTTTTTCACAGTTGAGGTGCAAGAACTCATCTGATTAGTAGATTGAATCAAGCAGTATTTTCATAAAAGATTGGACTTTTGTTATTGAAAATTGCCCTGATAAAAATTGCTACATAAAATCATTCAAAAAGTTAAACTCTCATTTGAACTGCCATGGCATCAATTAAAGAGACCATTTAAGTCCTTTACTCTTGTAACAAACGTTTATTGTCCTCTTTGCAAGATAATTCTATGAAAATGAAAAAAGTTTTCTCGAACAAAAAATTCAACTCATTGAAGACAAGATACTGGTGCTTTTTTACTTCCTACTTAGAGTCTTTGTATCTTGGAATGTAAATGTTTTTTCATTTTATGATGTAGAGACCTTTAGAAAAAATATTACCTCTAAAATTTCTACATAATAATGTTACAGTGGGGATTACTGTAACACACATATATCAAACCAGGAGTCCCATGGAAAAGAAATATCTATGGACAGATTCTTGATAGATGTTTCAGAGAGATGTTTATTTCTCCAGCCGCATGGCCGGGGCTCTGCTCAGGAGCTCCCCCAGTCACGGGACCTGAGGGTCCTTGCCCCACCGGGGAACACAAACCAAACAATGGGGAACGAGGCTGACCAGGGGCAGGGAAACCCCGTGTCTCCCACCCAGGGCCCCTCTCCCAGGGCTACATGGCAGGGGGGGAGACCCCAACATAATAATGTGTACATTAAACTGTATTATGTCTTACTTTATTTAGTTTGCTTTAGCCATGTATTACCCTTTTAATTTTTGGATCTCAGACCTCTGGCTTATAGTAGAATTTTCATGAACTTTATACCACGTTCTGTATCACCATCCCCTTACCACAGAAATTAAATACGATTGCTATTGCTGATAAAGTTCTTTGTCCGGCTGACCATAACTTCTGGAAAGTGGCTTAAATTTTTTCAGAATTATGTCTACAATCCTGAAAGCTGACGTTTCTATGATATCTTTTGATAGAACCTGTTTCCAGAATCTGTCATTTTTCCAGTCACTTTGAAATATAGGGATCAAGTTCTGCCAGCAAGCCAAGTTATTGAATTAAATAACTGCCATTCTCTGTGCTTAACAATCTCTCTTCAGCCCATTTAGGTTAGTGGTATCACAGAGAAGTCCTTGTCTGGCAAGAGAAGTATGTTACTGTTTGCATTAGGCCTCTTCTGTTTTTTCTTCTAAGAATATTGAAAATATCTGCCTCTGACATTTTCTGTGTTATTTTGAAGAATAGGAACAGTTCATGGTGACAATAGCAAGCCCTGTATCGTTTAAATTTATTTCCAGACCTCTTTTAAATAAAAAGACAGGATACTCTAAGGCATTTCCAGGCAGCCTGACATAGTTTTGAGCACAAAACTGCCATAAAAGAGCAGTCTGGTAGACAAAATTCAACTAAGAAGGTTAGTGCTCTTCTTTGCCTATGTTTAAAACACTCCCTTCCTTGAAATTCACAAAGTTTTTTATTCTCCTCCCATAGGTATTGTATGTAGCTGTAAACGCTTCTGGCAAAGTGTGTGAGCTCTCTGCTCTGGTGATTTGGTTCAAGGCCCTAAAATTCAAGGTTGTGACAGCCCATGGTCAGTAAAGGATTCTTCTTCCCTGGAAGAAGACTCAAAGTAAAAAGAAAACTCAAGGTTTCCAAGGCTGTACAGGCTGAAATAGTCTGAATGTAGTACAGTGGTGTCAGGAGAGCTCTTTTAGTCATCATGCATCGAGCTTCTGTGGATGATATTATGAAGTGTGTTACCTGAGGAGGAAACAAAAGTTAGTCTTGAATCCTCCACCTACATTGTTTGGTGCTGTGTTTTTCCTAATGCTTTGTTTCTTCATGGCTGACATATTATCAAAATAATTGTCTGGCACGAGATAGGATTTACGATCAATGACTTCACTCAGCATTTGCCTCCTGGCTGTCCACCCTTTTCCAGGATGTTTCAGTGAATTTCAGCAAAATGCTCCTGGTTTTCAGTCTGTTCTCTGTCTCCCTAATCATGATCCAAAAATCTATGTAGGGTTTAAAGAACAAGTATCAATGTTCTGCCTTGCAGCTGGAGTTCTATATTCTGTATGCTAGAGGCAAATATAAAAACTGCTGTATGGGGGACTAGGTTTCAAATATTTCTGTAAAGTCAAATAAACTAAATCTGCAGTATATAATTTAGTCCTTGTACCCACACTCTCCAGAATCTAAAACACTGGTCTCACACATGAATCACCCATGGATTTTCTTATGTATTCTGGAGTCTACTACCTGCTAGGGGAAAATATACTGTGTCAGCTCTGATAGGATGAGTGCTGCCTGTTGCCTCTTATACATAGGAACACCAACAAACAGACAAACAATAAAATAAGGAGAAATACTAAAATACAGGAATACAAAAAAAAAATCAGTCAAACAACCCCCCCCCCAAAAAAAAAACCAGCAAACCAAGCAACAACAACAGCAAGAAAACAAACCTTAAAGAGAACATTCAATGAGATTAAAAAGGAATAATATTACCTAAATACTTTGTGTATCTATGAATCACCAAAATCCGTGACAGTTAAGTATGATTTCTAGAAGAGTACTCTGGGTGACTAAAAAAAGGTTTGAAACTGAATTTAGGCACCATGATCCTTAAAGTTTTTAGTGCAGAAAAACTCATCAGAAATGTAAGTTTATTCAGTGCTAAGTGTGGGTCCTTAAAGTTGTCTTTGGGATACTAATTTTCCCCAGTAATTGTACATGCAAACTATGTTCTTCACTTAATTTCTTTAAATTGTTTTCTTCAGCTCAGATATATATTTTCATTTTTATAAGTTTTCAAGTATTTTAAGTGCTTTCTTTGAGTTCTAGTTTACATTTTTTTGGTAAATCCAACTACACTGATCAAGATACCCTTATAAATCTGTCTCTAGCTGTATAAATAATTTCTGATAATATAATTCTGTCTAGATCACCAAAGTACCTCAAAACATTTTATCAGAGGTCTTCAGAACAGTCTAAACAAGTCATCATCTGATAGAATCCTAAAAGATTTTTACATGGTAAAACTTAGGTTTGTATTCCATTTATCCACTTGAATACTTTGGCTCCTTATCTGACTCTGGGTCTGTGACCATCACATTGATTAAAATTGTGATGCTATTCCAGGAGCACGGTTTTATAGATGAAAAAGTTGTGGCAGTGACATAGAACATAAATATGTTTTGGTTTATTTTTCTTTAAATGTGAGTATCCCCTCTGGGAGCCACAAACAAGCATTGATGTGCTACTGCATCATTATATTTTTCAGAGCAAGTTACTCCATCTGGAAGCCAATTGCTGTGAGTGTTTATTTTCAGATCTTTACAAAGGAACAAGAAGGAAAAAAAGGTAAGAGTTTTCTATAGCAACATGAAGGAAAAATAGCTCTTTTTTGGTACAAACCTTCTGTATAACACCAAAAATGTGAATGCTTGGGTGTTATGCTAGAGGTTCTAATTTTTGACCAGTAAGACATTGAATTTCTGGCTGTGAGATTTCAATTAAAGAACTGTAAGGACTTGATTTGAAACCTTGCTTTTCTCTACAACTTTAATCTGTGTACACTGCAAGAGTTTCTTTCAGTTTTGTAGAGGTTGTCCTGAGACTGATGTCAGCACCCATTATTATAGAGGAGAACCTTTGATACTGAAGGTTCCCAGAGCTTCAGCCAGCTTTCTATTATATGACTGTTCTATTGACACGTAACATCCCCTAGGTCTGAGATAATCTCGTAACTTTCACACGTCATGTGCTTTTGGGGAGGACAAAGAATTTAGTTATCTCTGCTTCTTCATTAAAATTGTTGCTATCTACATTTGCAGTGCTTGATTTAGCCAACACTTTTGTAATTAAATGTAGCTCTATAAAAAGTAGAAATAAAGGATCAGCATAATGTCATACACCGGTAAATACATACTGCTGAATGCAGATAGATTAAAAAGCAGTGTAAACATTTAAACATTCTTCTCTGAATATGACATCCAGTTGTGTGGGTCTGACCTTTTTCCTATTGATGGCTCAGGGCATGTCACTTCAGGAGCAGACATCAATCAGACCTTATATTCCACCTGATCTATACTTCTTTCTGCCTTCTGCACTAGAAGTTTCTGAGATGTTAGAGCAGGCTACCCACAGTTTCTTTCTATTTCCAGACATCAAGTACTTGGTTTTTACCCTCAAACAGAAGAATCTGCTGCTTGTTCATCCCAATATCTGGCTTTCCCACAGCTTTCAGAAGTCTTGAAGGCTCTGGACAGCTGACTGATCTGTCCCAAAAGATGCCAAGCTGCAGCTTGGGTCTTGGCTAGTAATGAGACATTCATGCATGAAGGCAGTTTAAAGCACAGTCACTACTGGAACATGTGTGACAGTAAGCTGAGTTTGGCAAAACCAAGAAATAATATTAAAGGAACATAAATTTGCCACTGTTAGAGACTATAATTGGAATAGCTAAACACATTATAGGTAAGTTCAAAATTATAACTCCCTGTAACATGGTTCTTTCTGAGTAATATCTCAAGTTCTGTAAGACAGAAGTGAAGTAGATATTATTTGCCCCATTCTTTGTCAACAAGGAAAAAATCAAGAGAAATTCTGCAGAGTACCTAAACCTGCTAACCCCTTAAGTTCGAAGGGAAATAAATGTACCGTTCTACATTGTTGCTTTATTTGACCTCCTTCTAAGAGCAGCATATTTGCAGATAAACATACAGTAAGAGATGCCTGACTGGGTTTTGAAAAACTTTGTGTCCATTCTGCTAACATATTCTGGAGCAAAGACTTGAAACAAAAAATCATTATTACTGTTATTGTTATTATTATTAAAGGAATATCTTGCCAAGTAGTTATTTTAATAGTAGCCAGAGGGAGAAAAAAACTGTATTTTGATATAACGTAATGTTCCAGATCCAATGTGGTGAAAGCTGATCAAGTTGAAGACAAAGAATCTTGTATAAGTTGAAACTTTCTTGCTTTTATATTTAAATTTTCTGTGCTGACTCAGGTACAGTATTGTTTCTGGTGTTCATAGTAATATATCATGTCAGATTTCATGTATATAGGATGATCTAATCTAATTGTTTGCTTCTGTTCTTGAACCAACAGTTAAAGGCACTTCAGGAACCATTTTTAATGTCCTTAACATGTTGTGCATTGCCCTGACAGCAAAGTAATGAGTCAGTGTTGAACAATGCAATACTCAGGTGCTCAACGCTGCAAAATCCCTATAAATAAATAAATATATAATATATAAATAAAGTAAATAAGAATAACTGAGTTGCAGACCCAAGCAAAAGTCTTAAACTACAGCTGATCTAGAATTGAATCCTGACAATCTTTTATTCCTATATCCACAAAGAGTTTAGTATATATGCTATATATTAAAAAAAATATTTATGTATATATACCAAAAGCTCTCTCTCATCATCTTCCATTATATGTGTTGGCATTTCAGTGTATGTCTAATCTAACACACAAATATTGTTTTCAGTATTAATTGATAAAGAAGTTTCAAAAACTAAACTTAAAAAACCTTTTTGTAGATCTAGGCATAATTTTATCGTATCGATTTCCTGTAGGAAAGTATGCTGGTTACAAAGTTGTAGTGTTTTTTTTTTTATTCTAACATACCAGTATAGAATGTGCAGTGTAATAATCATTTTGGTTGTGCTTTGAGAGTTCAGCATGACCTTATGGGTCACTGAATTCGTTTCACTAACTCATCACAAACTACAATGACAGCAAAGTCACCTACTGTGCCACCTTCATCTAAAGTAAATAGCATGGAGAATTTAAACAACTGTTTCTGCTCCCTTCAGTGCTTCAGAAAATCAAGTTATTACTGGACCTTTTGTGAGTTTTGAGAGTATCTTTACAATTCATCATTCATATACATTTAGACCATTATTGTAAATGATGACTACATTATATATAGCTAAGAAGAAGATATATTTACCTGGTTACCTAAAATTAGATGGTTCATAAGACCACATTTCTTCACATCTCATCAATTTAGGGATTTCAGGAAAATGTTCATTGAGAAATAAATGTTAATACAGTCGAAATGAATAGCAGAAAAAGAAAGGTGTCTCTTTTTATTCAGCAAGACTACTCATTTTTTTCCCCCACATGCTTTAAAAACATCATCTTCTTCAGATTGAATTTTCTTTTGAACTTCATGGAAGCTTACATTTATAGGAAATAAAAATAAGAGTAATGCCACTGACTATGATGAGTCACAGCATGTCAACACATGCAGTTACATCTTCTTGCTACTACTCTCTAATCCTTTATGTCTAAAGGCAGAGGTTCAGTTGAAGGGACAGATTATATAGCTCTTCTCAGTCGACACAACTGCTGGTTTCAAACCATTAGCTGGCCCAGTGTGTCTTTGTCTTTACCTTTGCTTTGTGAATATTGAATGAAGACACTACAAATTTTCAGAATGCACTGCAGATTTAGGACACTTCATCTTTTGGATGCCCTAGATATGATTTTCCGAAGCATTTTTGCTTTAGGCTTTTACTGATCTACCTGAAATTCCTTATATTCAGAATTTCAAAGAATTTACCCCAAAAATAAGACTTTCAGTTCTTTCTTTTCCAATGTGTTCATTTGCACTTTACAGACACAGAATGCTGGAAGGGATGTTGTCTTATCAGACAGGCACAACATTTTTCTTCTTATTCATCGATGCTGCATTTTCTTTAGGTAAGAAAAGATAACAGCAATGAGCACTAATTTTTTGTGTGCCTCTGGGGCTGCATTGGACTGCTGAAAACAAAAGATAAGATCACTGGCTTCACTGAGCAACTACATTTACTTTAGATATATGTGTAGGAGACTCAGGAGAGAGGAAACTATTTACATTCTGGCATCTTAATGTGTTTCCATCTTTTTTTCACCTTCTTTCTCCTTGCTTCTGTAATGATTTCTTTTCTCCTGTTAAAACCTGCAGGATATATAACAGCTTCAGTGGCATGACTAATCCATGTTTATACAGTAATGAAGGGACTATAGCAATGTCTTTGAGGTGAGTGGACTTTTTGTCTGTACATTTAAACACCACATCAGAGGGGAATTTACCTCATATACTTTGCCTGGCAACAGCCTCTAATTAATGCCCCCTTCACCTCTCACCCCCAACCTAAAATTCTTTCAAATATACATCTTCTCCATGCATGAATGCTTTCACAGGGCTTTTGGTTTCACCCAACTCTATTGAGAAGTTAGCTATCACAAAATCATTTAATAGCCCTTTTATGTGCCATTCTTTCCACCTGCTAATTTATGGTTCTTTCGTATGCATGTCTGCATTCTTGGAACTATCCTTTGGAGACAGCTTCTTGCCTTGAATGAAGAGATTTTGTTTTGCTCTTTTCTCTCTCTCTCTTTCTCTCTGTATGTGTGTGGGAAGTAAGCCACTCACTTGAGAGGATTCATGTGCCTTTATCAAGGACATCTGACATAAACTGAAAATATAACTTACCAGTTGTATTTTTTCTTGACACACTTACCAATCATCTTAGTCAGCAGCAGTTTGTAAGTACTTAGTGTTCAGAATGCACCCTTTTCTATGCTAGAATAAGTTTAGAACAAACACCTAATTTATAATTCTATTGCATCACAACATTCCCCTGGCTTTGCGCCCAGTTACATGAGAGTGTTTAACCCCTTTATTCCAAACATTATTTCTAAAATTTGGCAGACTTGGTTGTTTTTCACTTCTATACATATACTACACTATAAGAATGTTTATGTTTTCTCTTGGTCTCTAAGCCTCTCTTATTTTCCCAAATCCTGTAGCCACAAAAAGCATGCTGGTTGTCTACATTAATTTAGGTTTTTGAGGGAAATAGCTCCTCTGCTTTCTTCTGACAGTGTTGGGCTGCTGGTAGACTGGTTCTTAATTTATTTGTCCTCATTAAAAGAAGGTGCTTGCAGAGGAAAATTTTAAATAATTATTTGTAGCAGAGTCTACACTGAATTCATGTAATGAAAACACAAATAAAAAATAATATCCCTTTTGAGAATAACAAGTAGTAAAAAATAATTCTGTAGCATTTGATTTTTTTAATGATTAGATATGTCATGGATTAATGAATAATACTGGGGCTCACCAGCTGCTTAATGTTTGTCTTGAAACCACTTATTCTTACTGTGATTAGAAAAAGAAAAAGATTATTGCTGGAGACTGCTAGAAAGCAAAATTCATCTAAGGAAGGCTTAACCAGTTTCTGTAGTGAAAAGATCTACATTATCTCTAACACAAGGGAGGTCTTGTGCCATTAGAAAAATATTACAATACTACTGTGATTTGACTTAGCATATTCTTTTAGCAAAATAATTTTGAAAATCCATGAACACAAGAGACATTTAGATTTGTAAGTACATTATATCTTGCTTCTAAATAATGTAACTGTTCAGATCTCAGTTTCCATCCATAGGCCAAAACCTACTTCTGAATAAAGGGATTCATATATGTATTTTCCAAACAGTGAGGATGTTAGGTGTTTAGCATATTTTATAAACTCTGTTTTTACATTTTCTGTCTTTTAAAATTTTCTTAGATTTGTGTTGGAGCAAAATGAAACTGAGAGAATGTAACAGCAGCATCACCTTCTCTTGAACACTGAGAACAGAAATTAGTAGATCCTCAGCTTTCACTTAATGAGAAAGCCAAACTCTGACAGACTAGGTACTTAATTACCTAAACCAGAGCAACTGGGCAGGTGCAGAAGTGCCAGTCCAGTACCAAAGATGTTGGACAGTCAAAAAGGGGGACAATGATGTAGCCTAAGCATCATTAAAGCTTCAGTGGCAGGTTGAGTAGAAACTTCTAGATTGCAATTTTCAGTGTTTGTCCCCAGTCCTTTACTGGACCTTGTCATTAATATTTTTTTTTTTTTTAATTGCTTCTACTGATAAAAATAACATTTTATATATTGGTCACATGTTCTACACTTATTTCAATTTTGGCCTTTTTAGGAATACTTGAACATTTCACACTTGGAAAGATGGGTATGGGTGATATTATTCTACTGAATATTGGTAATCTTATGAACTATCCTATTGTTCCCATAGGAAGTTTGAAATTGGAAATTGGGTTTGTTTCTTTTTCTTTTTTAACAAATCAGTATCCTTCTGTGAAATACATAAGAAATGATTAAACCTCTTAAATATGCCCCAGACAGCTATCATACCTGCTATCTTTTCAGATATCTTGTAGCCTGCATGTATTTACAAGTTAAAGAACAAGTTATAGAATATGTTCATTACCTTCTTGCATGTTGTTATACTAGACATTGACGATTTCAGTAAATTGAATGAAATATACAAGGCAGCATGCATCCCAACCCATCCAGCAAAGACACTGTGGCAAATCAGCAGCTCTCCCACCTCTACTGACTTTTACCATGTGTTCCTTTCATTTCACTGATTTTATTCTGAAGATATACAACACTTGCATATTGTTAACAGCCTCTATACACCAGCAAAATAGGATGCAGTGATGAGAATATATTTTTCCTACAAAATCTGGCACAGGCCTATTGTGATCTTGCTTCATATGATGGACATTCTACTTCTAAAAACATTTCTTTTCACACAAATTGTATATTATTACCTTTCATAAATGAAAAATAGAAAACTTGTAGCTAATATAATGCTTAGTGCAAAGTTACATGAAGAAATTCTTATTTTATTAGCCCTATCTTTTTACAGGGTTTTCTTTTTTCAATTTCATTTTCTGGTTTGCTGATCTTTTTACCTTTGGAATTTTATTTCCTATAACCTGATCCAATTTAACAGTGTCTTTGGTTATATTCTGTGTGGTAAATAAGGTAGTTACATTACATGCCTGCAGAGTTTCCACTGTCAGTACTTCAGATATAAGACTGGATATTGATAGTGTATAGTGCTTTCTTACACATCTACTATTAAACAAAGGGTTATATCCCTCCTCTGTCTCTGCAATAGACCATGAAAAACATATCTACCTTAATTCAAGTGGCTATAAAATATTTTGTCATCTACTCCTACAAAGGTTTATGACCTATAATCTGTTTCCCATATTATTATTAGGTTCTATTTTATAATATTTTTTCTGATATTTTTCATTTGTATTTATAAAATTTGGAAATACTATATTTTATTAAATTAAAGTACTGATCTCTTCAGGCTCATGATCAATGACAGGACTCTAGGAAATGATATATGACCTTTTATGAAGAAAGTTAACTGTCCTGGTCCAAGCCAGAAAAAAAGAGGTACAGAATTTGTTACGCATGTGATTATGTAAGCTTTATTGTTTTCCAGGGCAGGTGAGCTAATGAAGATATTATATATGTGACCCATGAAACTGTTCCTGCAGAAACTTCTGCTTGACCTCAGTGGTACCTTAAAATTCTAATACATCAGTAGCATTGGATTAAATATGAAGTTTAAAAAGTGTCCAAAGAGTTTAAAAACAATTTCACTCTTCCCATCTTATGTTTTGCATTCTTTTCTAGTTGTTGGTCTGGGGTTTTCTTGGTGGGTTTTACTTGCTTGAATTTTTCCAATCCAATTTGGTCTTCTTCTCATAGCAGTAATAACAATGTTTGGAAAAGTTTGGTCCACAATACTTTAGCATAGATTGTTCATAGCTGTTTTTTCTGGTAATTTTTACCCTTTTATGAAATGAGTCACAAGTGAAAACCAAAAAGTCACAGCACTATATATGGTGACAGTCCTACTAGTATATTGAAAGAAAGAGGAATGTCAAATTAAGTCTATCGTAAGCCTGTATGTACTTTTTTCTGCTTCAAACTATAATAAAAATGTCCATTAACTACTTTAAAAAATGGCATTTTGCTCACATTATGCTTGCTACAGCAAACACATCCCAGAGGTTAAGGAAAACTGACATTTTTCAACTGGAGTTCTTATAAAGCAGCAGCATTTTTTTGCATTACGCAAGTCTTGGGAAATCAAGCAAACTTTGTGAGAGAAAGAGGATATTCCAGATTAAAACCTTGAAATGAACATGCTGATATGTCCAGTTTCATTGGAAAAGAAACAATAAAAGAGAGCTGACAAAACAAATAAATTAAAGGCCCAGTATATCAATAAGAAATTCAATCTTTCTAAGTGTTATCAAACGATCGAAAATAAGAAATTGCTCCGGCTAAGAGCACTGTCATGCCCCCATGCAGTCACCTTAATTGTCCAGTTACAATTCTGGCTTTACACTGGTGAGAATCATAGAATGGGTCAGGTTGGAAGGGACCACAGTGGGTCACCTGGTCCAA
This sequence comes from Aphelocoma coerulescens, assembly GCF_041296385.1. Lineage (NCBI taxonomy): Eukaryota > Metazoa > Chordata > Aves > Passeriformes > Corvidae > Aphelocoma > Aphelocoma coerulescens. Next base: position 38,501,173 of record NC_091019.1, on the reverse strand, counting down.
CCTCCCTGCTCAAGCAGGATCACCCCAGAGCACATGGCACAGGATTGCTGCAGATGGTTCTTGAATATCTCTGGTGAGCGAGACTCCACAAACTCTCAGAGCAACCTGTCAGTGCTTGGTCACTCATACAGTAAGGAAGTTCTTCTTCACATTCAGGTGAAACTTTCTGTGTATCATTTTCTGCCAGTTGCCTTTTATTGGCCTGTCTCCATCCTCTTGACCCCCACCCTTTCGATACTTACACGAAATGATGAGGTCCCCTCTGTCATCTCTTCTTGATGCTGAACAGGCTCAGCTCCTGCAGCCTTTCCTTATAAGAGAGATTCTCCAGATCATTATCAACTTCGCAGCTTTCTGCTGGATCTGCTCCCAAAGCTCTGTGTCTCTCTTGTGCTATGGAGCACAAAACTGAATCAGCCCTACTGGGTTTTTGAGATTCATCATTGAGGAGATGCATAGGTTTTCAAAGATTCATATTTTTTATACACAGAAGGTGGAATTGTGGAAAAATATTCACATCTAGATCTATTAATTATTCAATGACTTTTTCTTTAAAACAATACTATTTGTTTTGTCTTTGCAAATCATAAATGGGCATCTTCCAAAACAAGAGCAAAGCTTAGGTATTCTTAACTGGTTTAGGTTTTTGGAGGTCTTTAGGACCAGGAAGAAATCCCAAAAGCTGATATCAAACACTGAATAACATTTCAAACTTTTGGACAGTTATCAAAGATATATGGTGAAATGGATTTGACTTTACCATTCCATTTGCTAGTGAGTCTTTTAAGTGAAATATTTACAGTTGTCAGAATTCCTAGTAAAATGAATCTTTAATTTTAAATGAATGCATATAAGAAAGGAACAGAGAACTGCATTTCTGCTTAGGTTAGTTAATCAGAATTTCTAATCCTATATCTTTATATCTACAGATAAATCCATTTAAATTAACATTTATTGGAAGAGGTTTTGCTTTATCTTTATTTCTCATTTTATAAATAGATACAAGCTACTGTGCCAGAGTACTAGCACTATCCAACCTGATCTTCATCTGTTCCAAACCCACTTTTATTATAGCAAGGTACAAGTCAAAGGACATAATCCATGTATTAAACATTTGTGCTAGCATAATACTGCAAGGGAAATTGTTATTGATTCATACAAAGGGTAAAGTTGAAAAAATTTACATTTAAATTTGAAAAAGTGGCTGTTGGAAATCAATAATAACAACCAAGGGATTTACCTTTGGAAACATCCTGGCATTAAAAAAAAATTATTCAGGTTTACAGTTGTTGCCCTTTAGGTATACAGAGCAACCAATGACGAAGTTGATTTTTTTTCTTTTTTACATTCCTGTTTCTATTAAATAAACTCAGATTGACTGTTAAGTAGAGTTATCTTAGAATATTTCACATATGTAATATATGCTAAAGTGTATGATTAAATGTCTTTATCTGTCTCTGAAGTTTGCTTATGCTGAACAATTTTAGTGTTGTCACTCATGCAATCTATATCTCCCATTTTTGTTGGTAGAAGGGCAACTTTATGTTGTGACCAATTATTTTGTTAAAAAACGCTCCACTGATTAGTCAGTAGTTAACCAGGTAATGAAATTGAAAATGTGGCTATGCAGAATTCTACTTTAGAAACTCTATCTCAGACTAGAATCTATCTACCTAGACTCATTTTTCCACAAGATTTCTGTGTTCTATGTGAATTATTTTGTGCATGATTAAAATGTCTCTCATATCCTGTGGATATATGTTCTGGTTTGGCCAAATTTAGAAATACATCCTCTGAGAGAAGACAGGTTACAACCATCCCTCCCCCACCAGGTTAGGGAAAAAATAAATTTTCCTTGAAGGTAAGTGAAAAAGTTAAAAACTATTTATTTAACAAACACACAGGAAAAGGATGATAATGCTAAATAATAAAACCTCTCGCTCTGCTGAGAGAAACTTGGGAAAATTTCAGAGTCCTTCCGTAGATCTCTCTCCCCCTCCTTGGAGCTGGGACAGGGTGGTGGGCCCCCCTCCAGGGCCAAGACCTCGGTGGAAATTCCTCCCGATGTATTCTGATGTTGAAACAGTCCAGCAGAGAGAAAAGGGAAAAAAAATGAAGTCCCAGGAAAACAAAAGTTCAACTCTCCGGAGGAAAAGGAGCCGAGGAAATAAAAAACTGCTGAAAGCTGTCTGGAAAGAAAAGCAGGCCGGGTGCTTCCCTTCTTCTCGCTCTCCTGCTGCAGCTGAAAAAAGGTCTCTATCTCTGTGTGAGTTTGGAACATGAAAACAAACTGCTTTGAAAAAGTTTTGCTCAGTTTTTCCTCCCCCCCCTCAGGCTCAGTTTAAAGGCATAGAAACGCAAAAAAATTAATTCCTGGGCATGGGGCAGCGATAGGGGATACACATCACAAAGTCACCCCAAGACAGTATAGTACAATGCATCGTAGTAAGAGACCCTTACCAGGAAGCTACAGTAGTGACAAGGCACAGAAGACTTGCACAGAATTTGTGGATACCTTCTGAAAACAGACAGAGGAACCTTTAGGTGTTGAATTAAAAAGATGTTTATCAACATTTATACAGTATAAAGATGTAAATCTCTACTAGTAGAAATTCATTGAACTGACAGCTGTGTAGCTCACTACCTTTTCCTCCTCAACTTTTAACCACAAATTGAAACAAGAAGGTTTATGGTATGTGCAGATGATAAAAATCCAGATCAGAGATTCATACTTTCATTTGGCTCCTGGATGGTGAACTGAAGTGCTGATTCAATTCTTGTATTACTCTCAAAAACTATGGAAGAAAAAGCATTTCTAGAACTAAAGAATCTCTCCCTCTCTGTCTCTCTTCTACCTCCCAACTTCTTCTTCATATTCTCCCCCCAAGTCTCTGAAGATAGATAATTTTACTTTAGACTCTCTTCCTTCCCCAGTATATTCTGGAGAAATGGTAGTCATGTAAGTGAACATTTATTGTGGAAAAATACGAAGAAGTTTTTTAAGTCCTGTTTCATGGTCTGTACAGTGATCCTACAGAATACCCTTGTGACTAAGGTCCAATACTGGGATTAAGAAAGTGTCAGGTATCTTTTCCACAAGCCAAATGTATCATTATGGAATATATATTTATTTTAACCCTGTAAGTGCTTTTTTTCCTAGACATTTATTTTATTTGCTTCTCAGTATCTCAGTTTGCAACTTAAACCTTCACAGATCAACACTGTGCAATCTTGTACATTAATATTTGCGAAGACTTCAGCTATGGGGTTTTTGGAGGCTTTAGAATAATTTGTTTTATAGGTAAGCAGACGAACCATAGGAGTTAGGTGTCTGTAAATTTCTTAGCCTGTTAAGATCCGAAGTTCAAACTTCAGTTTTGAACACATTTGGAAAAGTTACCAAGTCTTTCTAGAATGACATTTTTGCATAACTGAATTCATGTTTCGGAAAGACAAAGTAATCTGTCTGGAAAAGACTTCCTGTGGGAAATAGGGGAATGACACATTTACTGGGTTGGATAGTTGGAGAGAGAATGGTGAATACGAATGAGAAGAGGGACAACAAGTACAGGAATTAAACTCAGCCATGTTATGTAATTATCTGAATAGTTTGACCTGAATATGAGAGTAGAGGCTTTGCTAGAGTTTTTGGTTTTTCGGGTTTTTTTATCTCTCAGTAACAAAGTATATTTTCTGTATCAGAATGTCTTCTCTTTTTTTTTTTTTTTTTTTTTTTTTTATTTTTTCTGCCTGTATTTGAAGTTAAGCCAGTGTTTCAATGTGTATATGCATAATGTGTCATAAAAGACTTTCTACTAGGTCTATTCAAACTCTGGTGTAAGTACTGGAAGCAAAGCAAAAGAAATTTGCAGTTAATGTGAGATTTCTTCCCTAATATATAATGTCTAGTGAATCTGTAGTATAAATTTCCCAATAGAATACATGCATAAACTGGGATCTTGTGTCCCTGATAATTCTTGTGCAAATTTGATAATAAGGATGTCATCAGTTTCTCAGTGGCTGATTTAGTAACTACTATTAACTGCCAAAAAGGTATGGCTAAATGAAATAGTAAAATCTTGTACGACACCAGTAATTCTCAGAGTTCTTAAAAAAAAAAAAACAAAAACAAACCAACTTTTGTTATCCTCATTTTAAACTGGGACACAGAATATCTTGTTTGACAGCATATTGACAGTTGAGGTCTTGACTATTCTTAAGAACTAATTTATTTGAGGAATAAATTATCTGGATATGCTTTCATCGTATGTCTACCACATTAAATTTTATTTTAGCTACACAGTATCAACAAATGGTATATCAATATCACAATAAAAAATTCAGAAGTGGATTTTGTGACATATTCTGTAGGGTTTCATCAGAGGTTTGAATATGATCTTAATCAGGACAGCATTAATATCATTAACAGTTTTGCATATCCTTCAGCTAGTGTTCATGCAGATGAGAAAAATTATCAATATCCTTCTGTTAAGTGAATGCAGCACATATGGTATCTTAGAACCTTAAACTAAATCAGGTGTGGTTTATAAAATGTGATTCAAACCACTGTAGTGTGCAATAGCATAAGCAGGATAAGGGATTTGCTCACCTTGCTTTGCCTTGTTATGAAAGACAGGTCTGCATGAAAACCTTGAACTGGATACCTCCTTTTGCAAAAATAGTGTGTATGGAAACTTGAGCTTCTCAGGAGTGCATCTGTCTGTATTAATGCTAGACCTACTTAATTTCAAATGTTATGGGAATCTGGCTACATTACATCTGTGCATATTTTGCTTTGTATTGCATATACAGACACTTAAATGAAAGTAGTGGTGTTTATAGACAGAGTTACAGCACACCTATGCGAATCTAAATATGTTTATATATGAGACAAACCTCACAAATTATAACTTTTTCCTGGATGACTTCTAAAACCTGGCTTTAAGAATTAAAAAAAGCTTCATTCCCTTGATGAAAGCAGAGGGAAGAGTCCCACATGAGTAGAGAGAGATTGGCAATTTTCAATAATGTATTAACTTCAGTAGTTTGCCTTTGGAATCACAAATTTTATGCAGTTGCAGCAAAACTATACTTGTTATCTAACTTTTCACCACAATCTCTTTTCTATGTTGTAGTTATGCCCTTCTTAGTGGAAACAGGGTAAGTTTGCAGAAAGAGGAAACCAAACACTCTTTAGAATAAAAAAGTATGATGCTCCCTAGAGAAGCATGATGCTCACAGGGAGCTCATATTAGGAATGCTACAGGACTCATAAAGTCCACTGACTTTTACTCACTTCTGTTGTTTCTGGGAGCCAGTGAGACAGCCATGAACAGTCCAAGCAGCGCCAAGAAGGATTACAGAACCCTAGGAGTGGTAGTAAAGGCCCCTGGAGTACATGTAGTTTTTTCATCAATCCTCCTAATCAAAGGGAAAGGTTTTGAAGAGGACAGCTGAATCTGAAGAAGCACCAAATGGCTGCAGGACTGGTGCCACAGCCAGGGGTTTTGTTACTTAGATCATGGGATTTACTTTGAGAAAACTGGTCTACTGGGGACTGATGGGGTCCATTTCTCAGAGAAGGGGGGGCATTTTTAGTCAGAGGCTTGCAAAGCTGGTGATAGAGACTTCAAACTAAAATAAACAGGGGAGGGGAATCTCAATCCATCCCACTCCTACCAGTTTGATGCAAAGAGCTAGCAAGAGATGACTGGAGAGGGATCACAGATCAGGAGGAGAACAGCTGAAGTGTAGAACAGAGGAATTCCAACTTCTCTAGTCAGTAAGTCAACTGTGGATGCTAAAAGGCAGGAGCAGAGAAATTTTCCAGATCTGTAGCATTTGTGAAGCTTTTCCTTTCTCATGCTTTAGCTGAGAAACAGAGAAATCCAGCTTCTCACAGCTTCTACGTGAAAGCTTTTGTTCTCATGAGAACTGGATGGATGACAGTTTGTAAGAATGTAAACCATTTCTACACTTGCAAGTTGTTGTGAGAACATTAGAATTGTTTTCAGTCTTGTGAGAATAATATTTGGAAATGGGTGTCTTACTGCTCAGCCTATCACCTTGAGAGGTGGTGAGTGAATAAGCCAATCATGTAATTTCTTTATTGCGAACTACACTATAAAAGATGAGCTATTCATTAAATGAGGTCTTAGCTCTGCTTTGGCCATATCTTTTAACCTGGACCTATGTCGTGATTCTTCTCATCTCCCTGGGAATGACAGTGGCGGTCAACATCATTGAAGGTGCTAGAAGGTAGAGTAGAAGACTCTATTCTGCCCTATGAGGTCACATTTGTAGTACTGTGTTGAGTTCTGGGCCCTAAAGTTCAAGAAAGACAAGGAACTACTGGAAAGGGTTAAGAGGGGCGCTGTGAAGATCATTAGGAAACAGGAACATCTCTCTTATGAGGAAAGGCTGGGAGAGCAGAGTTTGTTTAGCCTGGAAAAGAGATGACTCAGATTGGATCTTTCAATGCACAAAATTATCTTAAGGGTGGGTGTCAAGAGGGTGGGGCCAGACTCTTTGCAGTAGTTGTAAGCAACAGGATAAGGAGCAAAGGGCACAGACTGAAACAAAGGAGGTTCCATCTAAATATGAGGAAAAACTTCTCTACTTTGGGGTTGGCAGAACACTAGAACAGGCTGCCCAAAGAGGTTTTGGAGTCTCCTTCTCTGGAAACACTCATATCCTGTCTGAATGTGATCGTGTGCAATCTGCTCTGGGAGAACCTGTTTAGCAGGGATGTTAAAATAGATCATCTCCAGAACTCCCTTCCAACACCAACCACTCTGTGATTCTGTGACCCTTCTTGAGAATAAGTACGTTCATTCAATAGAAACTTCCCACACACAGAAAATATTTGAGTGCAGAGCCAAAACCTTAGCTGTAAAGAAAAAATATATGAATAAAACTGCTTTGCAAAATGTCTTCTCCTATTCTAAGAGAAAAAAAAAAAAAAGAATAACTGCATTTTGTCTATAAGAAGACAAGTGAATGTTAAACATCTGATTTAGGAAACTCATCGAAGATTCATCACAAGTTTCCTTTTTACTTTTGGGTATTATGGGAGATTTCAGTAATGACATGGAACTGTAAAAAAAGCTGAAGGGCATTATCATAAAAAGGTTTGCAGGATAACACATTCACAATTCGTTCAACACACTATACAGAGCCTGTCTGTACAACTGAGAGGGATCTTAAGAACAATTATGACTCAAAGTCTAGTTAAGTAAATCCATATATAAGCTAAATGTGTATGTAGACTAAAGTGAAGAATTAGCTCTGGTATTATATGTACAAGGCACTTCTGAAGTAAGCAAGCTATGACAACTACAGTTAGCTTTCAGCATTGTAGATCTCAGAGACAAGTACACAGTAGAATGTATGCTGAAGTAAAGCGAAGTAAAAGTAAAGAAGGTATCCTCCAGAACACAATAAGAGTGGTGGGAGCTTATCCTACACAGATAATAGAAGATTTTTCACTCTTTTTACTTAAACTTTCATCCCATACCCAATTAAAGGTGTTCAAATAGAACTCTGAAGAAAAGTAGAAAATAAAGTTTGGAAAGTTTAAATTTTTAAAATAAGTCTTATGTAGAATTTCATCCTATAAAAAATATCTCCTTTAATCTTTGCTTGTATATCAAGCCTCATCTGAAATCTTTCTCTAAGCTCTTTATCTGGATTTAACTGAAAACATAGCACACTTATTTTACATTTCCTTTTCAAACTGTGGGTTTGAGATAGTGGACTTACATACAAAGAACAAATATAAGATAATAAATTCATCCCTGATGTAGTGTCACTGATTTCAGAAGTAATTATGGCCCAGTTATTTGGAAGTATATTTTTCAAAGATTTCATTATCTCATAGTAATTTTTCATTTCACTAGGGAAACCAAAGACATGCAAAAGAACGAGGAAAAGGAATCAGAAATAATTAAAAGTACATGTGATAGTAATTTCTTCTGTACCCAAAGAGAGTATAAAACCTACTATTTAACTTACTACAGAAAAAGAAAAAAGAAAACACAATAAAGTGAATAATACATCAAAAGCTAAGGAATAAAAGATTTATCATACTTTTTCCTATCCTTTCTAAAATAACAATTCATGTCATGACTGGATTGGAGTATTTATTTGGGAGAGGCAAAATATATTGCATTTATCTGAATCACTTCATGGAATTCACTGATACTGTGGGAAAAATATGTAAGGTTATACAGGAAAGTCAGTACATATTCTCCTATGGAAAATAAAAATTAATTTCAAGCCCAGAACCAATTCCATTCCTATGATTATGTCATGCTAGTTTGTCCCTCCGTGACTTGCAAAGACATTCCTCAGGATTCAAAGGTATCAAGGTCTTAAACCATTTAGGATTAGACTGTGGGAGCTGTTGCTCTGTGTTATGATGGGACAATGTAGGTTTTCCTGTCTTAGATGTTTCAGAAAATCTGCTTAAAATTTTTCTGACTTCTTAAGCAAAGCTTGGGCTCTATTGCTGCTTGAGAAAAACTGGAGAAACATTAGGAAAAATGTATTAAACATTAATTACTCCTGCATGTGAGGAGAAGTCTCTTGGAGTACTTTTCATACAACTGGGAACTAACGTCACGTGATGTTATTAAAAATTATGTGTTAGGGCATAAAGTGATCAGTAGATAGAACCAGGAAAAAAAAAAAATCTTTGCTAAACCAGGGATGGGGAGTGAGGGAGGTGGGGGGAATATGAAAAATATATATTGTGCAATTTTTTCACTTGATTTATTTTTATTTGATTTTTTTGTTTGAAATCAGTCCCAGTTCCAAGCCCACCTTTGGCAATTTAATATTAGATTAGAGTTCATAAATGTCAAGCAGTCTCTTCACGTCAGCTTGCTGCAGTATGACTGTATATGCAGGCACTGCTTTCTTTGTTCATTGTGGTCATAGAAGACATTTCTGCAGTAGCTGAAGGATTTATAAATGCCACACTCTGTCCTTTTTTCCTTTTTTTTTTTCTTGCAGTATCATGTTGCCTGTAATTCATTAATGAGTAGACCTTCTGCAAAATACGTGTTTTAACAATCATCTCTTTCTACAATCTGAGACTGACTTTGCTGCAGTATGCTAGCATGCAGAAGAGGGAACTGTCAGCAGCAGCTGATTTATAAGAGTGATTTACCTTCCGGAGAGTGTAATTATGTTCATAGTTAAGAATTAATCAGGTGAGAGAATTATAGAATAATCACACTCTTGACTTTGGAAGGACAAACTAAATGGAGATTGTTACACCGAGTCATCTCAGCAGATGGTGATCTCTTTACTCTTTAACAGCTGGAAGACCAGGTTTCCAGGATAGTTGTCTTTATTTTTAAAAAGAGAGAAAATGAGGAATCTTGCAGTGGTTACCTTTCAACTCACATAGGTGACAACACATGAGAAAGGTGCAGCAAGAATAAAATACATCAGCAATCATGAAATTAAATTAAACCAGATAAAATTCTTTTTTTTAATTTGCCACTATGACATTGTGTATAGTTCTGTGAATATAAGAAAGGGTTCTCTCTGTCTCTGCTGACTAAAAGACTTTTCTCTCTCTTCTTAATAACGAGTGTGATGTCTTTTACATTTCAACTTTCTTGGTATGTGTCTTTTAACAGTTATATTTTATTAAAGCTCATGGCAGTTGGATCTTCATTGAAGATGTCATGCTGTCTAAAAGTCCGAAGGCTATAAGGTGAGAATTTCCAGCTAGTTTATTGAGATTCTACAGTATTTTTAATGGAAGTATTTTACTTTTCATTCTGTCTGAGCTCACTGCTATCCCTTATAGGTAAAATCTTACTGTAGGCACTGCCAATCAGATATGACGTGCAATCACACTCAGCGTGCAGGGGATATTGACTTTGTGAGGCAGTTTGCATAGCGAAAATCTCCCTTAGTTCCAATGACTCTTGATTAAATTTTGTGAGGTTCATCACCTCTGATGAAGGGGAGGTGATCATTTTTCTTATTACCTGGGAGGCCGGAATATTTCAAGAAACACGTTGTCAAACAAGTGTCAGTTACAGCTGTTAAAAAGATGTCCCATGTTCTCCATGTTATATTTATATATATACATCAAGGCACATCAAGGCACAATATCCTTTGCTAGCATAATGGGAAATATGGTCTTGAGCAAACTTACTGTAGAGAAAAACAGTTATGAGCAAATTCTACCAGAATTTCCCCCGTTTTAAGCAACCATTGCTCCTTGTATACTGATGATGTGTAGTCCCTAGCAGTTAAAGTCATGGTGCACTTTTTTTTTCAAAAATAATATGAGATAGTGAGTTCTTTAGGAGGACACACTTCTGGGTGTTTGCACACCCAATGATCTATCAAATGTGCCTTAATCCAGAGCAGCCTTTGGAAACACTGCAACATCAGTGGTAGACACATTTCATCATTCCCAAAGGAAAATGTTTTTTGATAAAAAAGCTGTGAAAGTTCCAGCATTCAGGCAGGAGAGAGAAAAGATCCAAAAATTCAACACATGGTTTTCATGTGAGCAGAATCTGACAGCAAAGGTGAAAACTCGCTTTCTAAATCAAACATGTTGTATTGTGTGGGATGAGTTCCATTTGGCTTGCCTGCCTCTTTATGCCTCCTTATCCCTACAGCACAGGGGTTTTTTTAACAGTGTCTGAAAAGTCACCTTGGGACTTGACAAATTATCCTTCCTGTTATGTCATGTTCTCAAGGACACTATGCTATGGCATTAATTTTAGTATGAAAAAAAAGACCATAATGTCCACATTGGCAAATAAATGGTCCAGTATTTATTTACATACCTCCCAAGTGTTTCTCAAAGGATCTATTCAAGTTGAAATTCTGTCTGTCCCAAAAGAGACAAAGGTGTTTCGTGCCCCATTTGCACAATGAGGGATCTGTGTATTAAGGTAGCAGTCTGCATATCATTATGCATAATTATAACTATAATTACAGCTCTTCATTTCCCTGTCTCTATGAGTTGCCACCTGCAATAATCTGGATCATATTTAGCATAAATATAGTCATTTTTAAAGTGTAGATTTTTTCTGAAAAACAAAGCTGTGCAGAAACCAATGCCCATACAGAGTTTTTGTTTTCCAAGTCTTTGCAAGCTTCCTACAGAGTTTTATGATTTGTACATGTAATAGCTTATCTACGTTCAAAGCAGAAAATGTCAACATTAATTCCAATATCAGACTTCAGACTTTTGAGGCCTACAGAACTCTCCAGAAAAAGATATGACTAAGTCATCAATAAGTGAAGAATAACAGTAATTTCTGCCTTACAGACAGTAATTTTTATGATGTTCAGCATGTCCATCTAGCTTCAGGTTTCCTTCTACAATACACATATGTATTGTGTTTGTATTTCTGAGGACCCAAACTGACAACTTTGAGAACAATTTCCTGAAACTTACCCATACGAGATAGTAAGGGTTCCACTAGAGGTATAGATCAAATCTCATTAAACATTAGTTCATAAATTAGCAAGTTTTCCTTCTCACATAAACTATGCATGTCCATAGATATGTCCTGCAAATAGATCTGATCTTAAATCTACTTCCTTCCTCGTTCTAAGAAAAAGTGTCAGTCCTGCAACAGCAGTGACTCATGGCCTCTCATACAGCTCACCCTGTGTCTCTATCAATAGAAAATTAGTGATGTGTAGAAACCCCTAAAACCCCACTGTTTTGGGGACTAGGGCAAAGTCTTTTGCGCAGCTATTTGGGCAGCAAGATGTTATTAAGAGAAAAATAGTATAAAATATAGGCTTTAATGGCCATACCAGTTTTCATGATTGATTACTCTTGCTTATTTGTATCCACTTAAGATTTCACAATGTAATTGTGAAAGAAGATGCACTAGAACTCAATAGGGTTGGAATTAAAGACTAACAGTTGACCTTTATCTTTTATTTTCATGTTAAATTCTATAGGCTCTTTAGAAATAAGAATGTATAATTTTTGTGTTGAATTAAAAGAATTTTTTTCATAATATTAAGGATTGATAATGATACTGAAAGCTTAGGGCAGGACATTTCTAGCTTTTGAATATTTCTGATTCCTCTCTATCTCATGGTAATTGTAATAATTAACACTTGGTACATGTTCACTGCTTTAATGCTGTGCAATGGGCAGTCAATGAATCTTCACAACCTTCTACTTACAAAGTTAAATTCAAATTTTAAAAATCAAGGTATTATTTGCCTTTGAGAGGTACTCTTACAGTTCTCAGTATAAAGCATATTACTACACAGAATTTTACTTAAAAATGGGAGTTTGAAACATCCCTTTCCAACTCAGGAGAGCCTTACCATGTGACAAAAAGGAAGGAAAGACATGAAAGTAGTGTAGGTGAAGTGGCTGGACCTACTAAAAAGGGATCACACAGGATTTTCCATGTCTTGAATAGTCTATGAGTTACATTTGTTCCTATCAGATTCTTCCTTTCTTACAATATATAACTATAGCAGAAAGTCAACATAAAGCTAATAGTATTTGCTTTGTTCTCACAGCATTCTCACAGTGCAAATAAATAGAAAAGAAGAGAGATAAGATGTACAAGTTGTCAGAGAAAGACAGCTTGGCAAAATTTCAGCAGCTGCATTGAAAGCAAGCCACTTTATGCTCTAAAGCATTTCCCTTTTCCTTCCCCTATTAAAACCCACTGGATGTGCCTGTTTCTTTTTGTGTAGGTAAGAGATCCATATAGTGCTATACCTATGGTTTTGAATTTCCTATTTCCGATGGCTTAATTAATCTCTCAGCTGGTCACCTACAGATGCTAACCGTGCTTGCTAAAACAGCTCTGCTGGACACTGGAAACTCACTTTTTGCTCTACCATTTTTATTAAATGACAAAAAAAAAAGTGGGTGGGCGGAGAAGAAAAAAGAAAGGTTGTGTGTCTCCAGCTTTAGGAAATACCACAAGAAAAAGGGGTTTTTTACTTTCCTAGAATAAAAAGGTACAAAGGGTCTCATTCCAAGAAGAAGGCCCACTAGAAAGTCAACATAAAAATATAGTTCTTTAAAGAACTATCCAGCTGATTACAGGCTGAACAAAATATGTGCTTTATTTTTCATATTTCTTTTCTAGGGACATAACTAATTTTTAGGAATTTCAGACTTATAATCTTGTCAAGTCCTTTTCCTTGCTACTGCAGGATTGCTGTGGTGTTACCTGTGTTCTGTTTGTTTTCCAAGGCAGTTTTATGGCCCTAACTTCTGTCAGAATGATGATGTTTGATAGATTATGCAGACTGTTTATCCAAGCTAAGAAGTGTACACCTGTGTCTCTTTAAACTGGCTTGTCAGCCTGTACGTAGACAGAGTGAAAAGTGAAAAAGTAACAGATTGACTTGGCAGTGGAGTGCTAAGTGCTCATTGCTGTGTATGGCTTATGTGAGGCTTTCTTTACGTCTTGAATTCTGAAATGGTTGATCAGACAAGTTTATTCTGTCATTACGGAAACAGGCCACTCAACTTCTAGCCATGGGAAGAGAAAAATTTTAATAAGAATTAAGAATTAATTTATGCATCAGAATTTGACAAAATCATTTGGCTAGAAATCACCAAAAAATCCATTATTTAAGGCAGCAGAGAACTGCCATCACCATGCTGGGGTCATTCCCACTGAGGGCAGAGTAAAATCCCTTAACTAAACAAACTTTATATATTTTTTTTGTTCTGCAGAATACATGGAGAAATTAACTTATATCCACTTCATAATGCTATGACCCTGCTGATGAAAGACCCTGTGTACATCACAAAGAATCGTGGAGGATACAGGTCATGGCTAGCATTCTGCTAGTATATGTTACTCATAACGTACTATGAAGCAAGTTGGGATAGGTTGTATTTTGTCTGACATACATTACTAAGTTCCAGCCTTTTCTGCATGTATAATGAAGTTTCAGTGGCATAATATTTCATGTAGAAGATAGTAATAAAAACCTAAAAGACATACTGCTGGTTCAGTCTTATATTTTCAGGCAGCTTTATATCTGTACCAGAAACTAAGCTACATAACACATGGCATTGCCCATCCATTTGGCTTCAACTTGTTTAATAGACCATAGAATCTTTATTGTAATATTTCTTGCTAGTCTAGATACAAGTTGCTGCTAGATTCACAGCGAAACATGCAAAGTAGACTTACAGAACACAGCACATTTTGTACTTCATACTATCATGACAGAGTTCAGTGTTTAAAATTGATTTAACTTATTAGTCCAAATCATAACAGAATTGAACTTGAACTTAACCCCAAGTTCTTAGGAGGCAGGTTCAATCCTACCTACCCATTTAAGTTGATCTACAGGAACGGGTGAGAAAGTAAGAGGAGGGGAAACACTGTGTTATGTGCACTGACAGCTTACTGGGAAGCTTTGCTGGCAGGTCTTTAAGCTACTTCCATACATAGAGCAGTTCATTTGTTTCAGAAGTTCATCAGCAGGACAGAAATTTTATTAACTGGTCTTGATGCTACTGGCTATTTTTCATTTATCTCTGATTTCTTCTTGGGCATTACCTGTAGCAACTGAAATTTAATCTACTGTGTAGGCTTTGCTGCACAAACATAATTACCTTTGGAATTTGTTTTATTTCTCAGGGACTAGAAATAATGCGTGCAAAATATATTTTTATACTAATATATTTGCATATATATTTTCCTGGGTTTATTTTTAAAAATTAAATATAAGAAATTAAAAAAATAACTCCTTTCTTAATATTTAATAAAACTCAATGAAATAAATATTGTCTTTACTTTGAATGTGTTAACTGCTCTTATGTCATAAATTAAAAAATTATAATTACATGTGGGTTTTTTTAAGATAAGGAAAATTAAATTATAAATTTGAATGCCTCTATGCCAAGGAATGGAACACCAGCAGTTATGTAAGTACTCCTGATATTAACTCTGTGGCAAACCTACAGTTTATATTCATTACCAGACAAGAATCCTTATGAATGTTGCATGTTTTTATATGGACAAAAATGTATGTTCATATAACATTTAGACAGTCATTTTAATTAAAGATTTAAAGAGTACTGTTTTCAAAGGTTTACAAATCCAACACCAAGAACAGTCTGTGAAAGCCTGTGGTTACTCTGTGCAATAACTATTGAAGCTGCCTGTGCTAATCCCAGTAATTTAAACTGACATTAAAGGGATACTCATACACATTTTGTGAACTATGAAACCTCTCACTACACAGAAAAAATGGGCCTTTTTGGGCCACAAAGTGAAGCGAGCATGGCACAACAGTGGCTTTGCTGGTTTTGCTGCTGCAGAAGATGTGGGCTGCTAGGACCCACATGGCCTGATGAGGTTTGCCTAGGTGGTGACCAGTCTCCCTTTCCCTTTTTTCTGAAACAAATGAATGAGCCGAATCTTGGACCTGGGAGACAACAGAAACTGTCACTCATAAGCTGTCTACATCAATAATGAACAGGAGCATTTGTAGAAACTGGACTGCATTTGTCAAAATAGGTGAGATTTCAGTGTGAAAGGAAAGTAACTAGAACTGGTGGTATGGTGATATTTCATGTGTGAATATTACACTACAGATGGTCGGGAGGTTCCCTCTTTCTTTGTTGCTTGTCTGATCAGTTCTTGGTTCTTAACCTTTCTTACTCTGTGCTACTACATTGTCACTTCTAGGTGACACAAAAAGCAACACTAAATTTACAGCAATATTAGATTAAGTAGTAGAAGAGTATTTGGAAGCTTTTTGATGCAAGGTAATTTATTTGCTCCTAAGGAAATCCACTTTGTCTTGAATGATAACATTGAAACTGAACATCATGCTTATATCAATTTTGCCTTAAAAAAAAAAATTCTTTTCATAAAACAACCTAGGGAAGAGGAAAACTTGAAAATACTTCTATATAAATTGTAGACAATTTTCAAACTATTAAAAATGAGTTTTTTGCTCTAAAGTGAGACTTAAGTATTTTTTAAATTATCATGTTTTTGAAGAAACATATCGATGTTGATGGACTGACTTAGAGCATTCAGCAGTGTTAAATGATACTTCATAGCACTAGCCTTCTGCATTGTGTATTGGCTGGCTTTGGACAAGAAGTAGTGAGAAATGAATGAATTTAGAGATTTGATAGATTCTGTCTCCAACAGAAGTTGAATCTTTCAAGGACACAGCAAATTATATGGGCTTATTAAATTCTGTTCAGTCCAGCTACACTGTATTTCATATGTTTCAAAGCAATCATTTATATAAAAATATTTAACTTTTGCTGTTAATGTAAAATCAGTTTTTCAGTAAAAATAATGATTTGGCCGAATACCAGAAACATACTGAGTCATTGACTTGAAATATTTATGCTAAGATGTATACATACTAGAGCAGGAAAATCACTTATTTTTTTCTCCCAAATAGAATTAGCACATTTCTTTAATCCTTAGTCCTTAGGTATGGAATATTATGTTCTCTTTGTTGTCATTTCAAAGAAATCCCTTTAATCTCTCATATGCAGATTAGCCTAAGGAAAGGGTGAATTCACTGAGCAGAAATCAAAATCTTCTTGTTATTAAAATGAGATCATTAGCAAATCTAAATAGAAAAACTTGTAAACAAAATGCAAGTACACAAACTGCTTACATGTCATGTGATGAAGTGTTATCAGGAAAGCTTAGGAAATTCAGAGAAGTAATGAACAATTCTTATAGTTAATTGGAAGAAATTTAAGATCATCAGATTTGTTGTTTCAATCTTCCTGATGGGACAGAAAGCCATGATCTCCTATGTAATTTGTCATGGTTTTTTATAATTCAAAAATAAAGTAAAAAAATTAGGAAGTACATATGATTTGAGAGTTGTAATATAGGATAATGGATTTAAATTTGTGTATCCTGCAATTGATATTTTTTGTGCTGACACATATTGTATATGTAATTTTCACATAATCATCAGGAAGGTATATCTGAGTATTCAGGGACAGCAGAAGGTTATCAGTATCACTTTTCAGGCAATCTCTAACAGGAAAAGGTATTGAGATATTACAAGATTATTTTACTGTATGTTTGCAAGAGCAAACACAAAAACTCAAGAAACCAGTATTTCCATTCTTACTTATATTAAATCGAGTGTTACATTCACCATAAGAAAGAATAGAATATTGATCCCATTAACCCATGATACTATGATTTTTTGGATATATTAGTTCAAATTCAACAATTGTGTACATTGGGAATAATTTGAGTTTTCTTCAAAGAATGTGTTACATTTCAGACTGAGTAATGGTATCAGAAGATCTGTAATTCAAAATTTACCAGAGAACACCATCTTGTTATACTAATATTATTCAAATAATAATTCGTTGAAATCATCAAATACAAAAATGCAGTTAATAAACATCTGCATATGCAAGGTACTGACAAATGCAAACTAGTACTCGATCCTTTCTTCCTGACAAAATGGATAGAACACACAAATTCCTTAAGCAATACAATGTTTAAAACATGTATTTTCTTCTGGATGAAGGATATTATCTGCAAAGGCACAAAAAGAACTCAAAGGTGTAATTCATAAAAATATGGCAACATAGGATAAAAAAAGCTGGAGTTGGAAGAGCCGAAACCCTTCACAAGATCTCAAGAAAAAGTTAAGACTGAAGAATATTTCTACTTAGATCTTAATCTAAGGTTAAGTAAAATTAAGACATCAAACAGAAAGGAAACTAAAGAAGAAGATATAGAGTTAAGAGATAAGATTTAATTTACTTTAGGCTCTACAGAAAAAGAGTCTTAGAATAAATGGAAAATATCTCTGAGTACCACAATAGAACTGACTAATCATGATGATACAGTCCTATCTTGGTAAAAGGAATGGAAATTTGTTTAATCTCCATTGTACATAATTTTCCAATCCTACTTCCACATACCTTAAATGTTGGAATGTTCACTCTTGCTCTTCTTTTTCATGTTATTTACAGAAGCATACTGCACAAAAAAAAGGAAATAAATAAAAGAAAACCACAAAAAGTTTTCAAGGTTTAATCCCAGCCAGCAGCTCAACCCCACAGAGCTGCTCACTCACTGTCCCATGGTGGAAGTGTGGCAGAGGAACAGCAGGGTAAAAGTGACAAACTTGTGGGTTGAGATAAAGACATTTTAATAGGGAAAGAAAAAGGCACATATGCAAACAACGCAGCACAAGGAATTCATTCACCACTTCCCATGGGCAGGCAGGTGTTCAGCCACCCTCAGGAGAGCAGGGCTCCATCGTGTGTAACAGTTACTTGAGAAGTCAAACACCATCACCCTAAACTCCCCCACTCCTTTCTTCTTCTCCCAGCTTTATACACTGAACACGATGCCATATTTTGTGGGATATTCCTTTCATAACTTGGGGTCAGTTGTCCTGACTGTGTCCCCTCTCAGTTTCTGTGTACGCCAAGCCTGCTCACTGGTGGTGTGGGTTGAAAAGCAAAAAAAGCCTTGATTCTGTTTGAGAGCTGCTCAGCGAAAACAAAATTTTTCCCAGTATTATCTACACTGTTTACAGCACAAATCCAAAACTTAGGTGCATACTAGCTACTGCAAAGGAAATTACCCCAGGCAAACCCAGGGTAAACACAAACCAAGAAAAGAAATTATTACCAGGCTGGAGCACAGCAATTGAGTAAGAAGGTTGTCACAGGGTTCATTTAATGTCTTATTTATTACTTATGGTTGTTTTCTTAACTTGTCTGCAAGGTACATGAAGAAATTCAAGTCAAAAAGCTGTTATAGTGTACATAAATATTTATTCTAATTCATTACTTTTTTTCTGTCTGATACCTACCATTATAACAGACTTGAAACGACTTTTAGTTTGAAATGATTCATGTTCCTGGAATTTAGTAGTATTTTTTCTTTCCCCTTCTGTCATACCAAAATAATTAATTTTGGAAAATGGCTGATGAATGTTCATCAAATAACATGCACATGAAATAACATTATGAAACTGCAAGTTGAAAACAATTTTACTGCTGAAATATTCCTTATTTCTTAACTCTTGTGTCTAAGGGCAACAGTTTTCATGAAAGGCAAACAAACTGAAAAGTTTCAGGCTGTTCCCACTGGATTTCTATCTGCTTTATTTGGAAAAAAAAGAGGAGTGCCTGCTTTGAGATTTACAAAAATATGCTACACAAGGAAAACTGTCCACTCATTTTATTCTAAAATGCCATGTAAATAGATTTAGGTACATAACCTAAGAATTCTTCATAGAGAAATATTTTTCATAGACTCTCCTGAGCACAAAAGCATCCTCAAGATGCCAACATGAGAAGTTCATTATGGTACCCATCCAAAATTATTTGCTTTCAGAGTAGTATTTCTAGAGATAAATCTCTGTCCCTGTATACTATTGGCTCCCAGGAAAAGCAACCCTCTGAGACAGCAATGAGAATAATTGGTTAATTTTTTATTTAATTAGATCTATACATTAATTTTATACTTTATTGTTACTCACACTTTAAAAGCACTTTTTCATACCTTTTAAAATATTTTTTCTAGAATAAAGATTCCAAAGATTGAATTAAAATTATGTTGATAAGGACTTTGATGATGATTTAGGTATTCACTATCAGAGTAAAAAAAACACAAGCAGTTACTGGAGATTAAATTAGTTTGTCATCTAAGCTTCAAATAAAGAAGTGTAGTAATGTCAAGACACTGGTCAAGAAATGTGATAACAAGATTAAAAAAAACAGTAAGCCTGTACTGAGAAAGGTATTTAGGCCAAAGGATGGAATTAGACACAGAGATGTAGCTTCAAACAAGTTGCTAACTATCTCTCAAGAGTATCCCAAAGGCTTAAATATAAGATAGCTCATGGGCTATCTTTTATCTCCTCCTCAACTTGAACAGGATGGCAAATCATTAGCCTTCAAAGTGACTGATTTTTGGCCCCATTGACTGAAGTTGGGTGAATTTAAACATTACTGATGATAAATCATAGAATATCCTGAGTTAGAAAGGACCCCCAAGGATCACTGAAGTCCAACTGCTGGCCCTGCACAGGACAAACCCAAAAATCACACCATGTGTCTGAGAGTATTTTCCAAATTCTTGAGCTCTGTCAGGCTCAGTGCTGTGACCACCTCCCCGGGGAGCCCATTCCAGTGACCAACCACCCTCTGGTTGAGCAACCTTTTTCTAATATCCAGCCTAAATCTCCCCTGACACAACTTCAGGCCATTCCCTCAGTCCTGTCACTGGTCACCACAGAGAAATCAGTACCTGCCCCTCCTCTTCCCCTCATGAAGAAGCTGTAGACTTCAATGAGGTCTCCTCTCCAGACTGAACAGAAGAAGCCACCCCTCATATGGCTTCACTTTAAGGGCCTTCATCATCTTTATAGCCCTCCTTTTAATTTTCTTTAATATCTTAATGTCCTTCTTTCACTGTGATGGTCAAAACTGTACATGGGACTTGAGGTATGGCTGCACCTCAAGATGCTCCGAGTAGAGTGGGACAATCACCTCCTTCAGCTGTTTGGTAATGCAGCCCAGGACAGGTCCAGGACAGTACCTGGGGCTACCTGTTGCATTTCTGGCTGCCAGTCACAGCTGACTCATATTTAACTTGCTATCAACCAGGACCCCCAGGTCCCTTTCCTCAGTGCTTCTCTCCAGCCTGTAATTCCCCAGTCTGAACATTTATCCAGGGTTGCTCCATCACAGAATCCATCACACACCCTTGTTAAAATTCCTACAGTTGGTAAAGATAACTTATTCACAAAATCTTTTAAATAACTTTTGGAAGTATTATTGTTAAAATCCTTATTTTTATCAGGCAAAAATATGTGGTATATTTATATGGCTCACTGTATACATTCAGATTTGTCATTTATTTAAAAATAGTGTGTTTCTAACCATAAGTTTCAATAGGCAATTCATTCCACATACAGTGTATTTCATGGAATATAACAATACGACAGCATCAGCTTTTTCCTGTAGCCTTACAATATAGTACATTCAAAAAATGGTGAATTGTTACTATATCCTGTTGATTCCTAAGAGGAACCAGACCAATTAATGACATTTCGTTTTCAGTGTTAAGCAATTGCAATAATTCTGCTTCAGACCCAGTTAGTAATACGGTTTTTACCAATGGGGCTGAAAAAATCTAATAAAGAATAGTAAAGGGCAGTTTCCTAAAGAAGAAGAGGCACAGTTCCCTAAGGAGAAAGAAAAAGAGATATTGAGAGAAAAAGGAACAGAAACAGTAAGCTAACAATGAGTACATTCACTTATTAATGATGCTGAGTGTAACCATAGGGTACTGAAGGAATAATAATGACTAAATATTTAGTTGCTACAGTTACTATCCTTGATCTTTCCATGAACCTCCCAAAGTGACAGCAGTGAGCACGGCTGTGGATCAAGGCCAAGTTTGCACTTTTGCCCATGGACCATAATTAAAATAGATTTATGAATGAGGAAATGCCTGCAGAAAGAGATCAGTCTTGCAACATTTCCCAAAGGTCATTAGATTTTTTGAAGACTAAACTGTAGTTTAAATCTACCCACTTATTGTAGATTCTTCCCTTTATAGCATATTTTTTACAGCAAAAAGGTGGCTAAGTATGCACTCCAGTGAAGTTCAGGGACATTATTACTCATAGTTTGGCTTGTAATAGCCTTGATTATATGGGCATCATTGTTTTCAGTGACATAAAAGGGCCTAATCGCTGTGCTAGCATAATGCAAATTGTTTCCTTTTATGAACCCATAGAAACAAAAACTGTATATGGAAAGGATTATTATGTGGTTTAGATTTACCCCAATGGGTTCTTTCTTTATTTTTTCTGAGAAGACATTTTTCTTGTAATTTCTACCTACCCTTGGTTACATAATTTCAGCTGTATTTCATTGTCTCTTTCTGAATTACTATGAAAAACCATTCTATACTTTTGATGAGAGGGTATATTTTCTTCACCTCAAATACACTTGTACCTCATATGGCAAACTGAATTAGTGAGATTAAGTGAAAGAACAATTTTTTCACATCTTTCATCAATACTCCATATTAATGGTCAAAAGAGGGAAAAGGACAGACAAGTAGAAACAACAAATTAAGAGTAACACTTGAGTACACAGATGAGGCTTGTTCACCTTTTACAATGACATCAGCTTCTAGCACTTCTGTCCAATTCTGTGTCTATTTGATTGGAAACAGAAAATGTACTCTCACTCTTAGTAATTCCTGGTCTCTTCGTGCAAAGAAATTTTACATCCTTGTTAAAAAAACTTGTGTTTGTACTTGTGCATATTTTGTTTTTCAGCAAATATATATATCACATCTCTGATTACAGTTTCTTTGTTTTATGATTTGTTCTGTTATAAAGGAAATGCCAGAAGAATACATATGTAAAATTTGAGCAGTTCATAAATGAATACTCTACAGGACCATATCCTGATTTTTCATGAATTTGCATAGTTCCATGGTCATTTATGACCAAATAAATGCATTATAGAAACTTACTATTATGTACATTGATCATTCCCAGGGGAAATAATGATGAAGGCAAGGTCATTTTAGATATCACAGTCATAGTGTACTAGTTTGAAAATAAACCACTGGGAGATCACAAGTCAGAATTATAATTTAATAGGAAAATTAAAATAAATACAATAGTACAAGAGCACTGGCAGAGTCAGGATACAACCTGACACCCTGTTAGTCAGGGTGGTGGTAGCAGTCCAGATGAAATGGTTCTGTTGAAGCAGCAGTCCTGTAGAAGGGCCTGGTCTTCACCTGAAGGTCCAGTGGTAGCCCTTGTCCTCTGAGAATCCAGGAGGTAAGAGCTGCTTGTACTTTTACAAACCCTGGATTATATCCAGGTGGGAATGCTTGGCCCCTCCCCTGGGCGGAGCATCTCACAATGGGCTGATGTAATTCGATGAGTCCTGTGGTGGGTCCTTGATGGCCCATTGATAAATCTTCACCGAGGGAGTTATCAGGGATGAGTCATGGTAGGAGATAACGAGCACTGCCCCACCTGCTTCAACAGTCTGTGAAAATGATAATAGAATACATACTTTTGGTTGCATCTTACATTGTAACCTAGGACACTTAGTTTTCACGACAATGTGTTTATTATAAAGGCTCGTGGAAGGAGGTTTTTCTTTCCTCTGTGTGTTCCCCTGTTTCTGATGTTAATTTAAATTATACAAGTAACCAGCAGTGTCTCCAATGCAATAGTCCCACATGGAGATTGGTTGGGAATAAGAAATTCTCTTCAAATTGTTTCTCTGGTGGCTTTCATCACTGCAAACCTTTGTATTGAGAGAATTGTCAGCTATTTAGATTTCTGATTATTTTTCCCTGACAGATCAGTGGAAGAAACAGTAGCCTGAAGGAGAGTAGGATCTAACAATTACTGAATTACATTACTTTTTGTGAATAGACAGCTGTCTGGCAGATGCAATTTAATACAAAATCATAATATATTCTAACCTAGATATCTGGAGTTCATTTTAACAGTGCTGAACAGTCGTAAAAGCCAAACCAAGTCATGGTGAGCACACAGTGGTGATAAGCATTAGTAGTATTGTTAAATATTCAACCGTCACCAATGCCATTATTTCCCCATAGAAGCATAGTTTCAAGGCCACAGTCTAACACAGTATCTTAGAGTGAACTTCAAAAGATAAATTGACTTGATAATTTCCTTTTGATTTTATTGTTTAAAGTACATTATTTCAAAGTGAAAGAAAAAGAAAAGGGAAGTTGGGAATTTTAGAAATTTTGCAGGCCTGATACCTTGTTTCTAACTCTGAGGAGACAGAGTTCAAATAACAAGAGCTCAGTGAGATAACAGAATGACACAATGATTCAAGGATTTCAGCTCTTTAAACATTCACCTTAAATGAAAGCTTTCCCTTGGCACATGAGAGAGGAATTCAAGTTGCAGTGGTTGGTGCTGCATCAGGACTGAGCATTTTCATGTTTTGCATACTTTTTCAAATACATCTCTACTTGTTCATAAAGTTGAATGCATGAACATATATATACTTATTACTTAGCTTCTGGTTTCCTTTTAACAGCAGATGTTGTCCGTCTAACACAGGGACACATACAGAAACCAAAAAAAGTGGCTATTCGTATTCATAAGTTTCCTTAAAATGCTGCTTATTCCAAAAATCAATTATGATTGCATACAAACTGAATTTTAAGTTCAGTGTACTGTTTATATTAGCACAGACAGTCAGATTCTTAAGAAAATTTTTTTGTGTTCAAATTTTCTTATGTGATTTTCTTGTCATTTCTGTTTCAGAATAGTTACAATACCCTTTCTGTAGTAATTCTAGTTTATCTAATCCAACAAGTGTGGAAAAAAAAATAGAAATAAATTTGGGCTTCCCTTCTGTTTCTGTGCAATATTGGAAGTTCATATTCAGATTAGTTCTAATCACATCAAAGCTACATGTCTCTTAGAAAAAAATGGATTTTCCTTATTTAGCTAGAGTTTGCATGGACTTTAACTGTTCCTGTCTCTTCCACCTTCTTCCCACCCTGACCACTGCAGGAATCACAGGTCCTGTCAAAATATCTTCTCCTACATAGCCTTCTCTTTACAGCTTGCATTTTCTGTCAAGAGGCAGCTCTAATTTGGGTTCTCCATGGGCGGTAATTTCTTTCAGGCATTGCCTCCTGCTGCAGCACAGAGTTGTCTGCTGGATGCAGGGGGGGCAACCTGCTTCCCCACTGTATTCTCTACAGACTGCAGTAAAATCTCTGATGCTTGTAGCTTCTTCTCTCCTTTTCCCATCCTTCCTTACTGACCTTGGTGTATTACAGGGCTCTTTCTCCCACATTTTGCTCACAGAAACACAGAATGGCTCAGGTTGGAAAGGACAGCAGTGGGTCATCTGCTCCAATATCCCTATTCAAGCAGGGTCATTCTACAGCACATTGCACATCATTGTGTTCAAATGATTCTTAAATATCTCTGGTGAGGGATACTCCACAAACTCTGTGGGAAATCTGTTGCAGTGCTCGGTCACCCACACAGTAAAAACGTTCTTCCTCAAATTCTGGTGGAACTTCCTGTGCATCAGTTTATGCCCATTGTCTCTTTTCCTATTGCTTGGCACCACCGAGAAGAGTCTGCATCCATCCTCTTGACACCCTCCCTTCAGACACATAAACATTGATCATTTGTATCTTCTTGAAGTTGAGCAGGCCCAATTCTCTGAGTCTTTCCTCATAAGAGAGATGTTCCAGTCCCTTTATCATCTTTGACACCCTCCATTGCACTCACTCCAGGAGCTCCATGTCTTTCTTGTACTGAAGAACCCAGAACCGGACACAGCACTCCAAATGTGACCTCACCAGGGGCAGGATCACCTCCCTCGACTTGCTGGCAATGGTCTTCCCAATTCAGTCCAAGATATCATTGACCTTCTTGTCCAGCAGGGCACACTGCTAGCTCATGGACAGCTTGCTGTCCACCAGGACCCCCAGGTCCTTCTTCACAGAGCTGTTTTCCAGTAGGTCAGCTGCCAGCCTGTGCTGGTCCATGGGGTTATTCTTCCCCAGGTGCAGGACTCTGCACTTGCCTTTGCTGAATTTCAGAAGGATCTTCTCTGCCCATCTCTCCACTCTGTAGAGGTTCTTCTGCAGGGCTGCACAGCCCTCTGGGGTATCAGCCACTCCTCCCAGCTTGGTGTCACCAGTGAACTTGCTGAGGAGGGATCTGCACCTTCATCCAAGTCATTGATGAATAAATTAAACAATACTGGACCCAGTATTGGCACTGGGGGACACTGATAGTTACAAGATTCCAACTAGACCCTGTGCCCCTCATTGTAACCCTCTGGGATCTGCCATTCAGGCAGTTCTCAATCCACCTCTCTGTCCACTCATCCAGTCCACACTTCCTGAGTTTGCCTAAGAGGATATCCTGATAGACTCCTGTCTCTCACAGGTGCATTTTAAACCTTTTGGGTTGGTCAGCATGTGTTTAATTTGGAGATGGTTGGAACCAGCTACATCCAGCATAACCTTTAGTCTCTTCTCATAGGGGCCAGCCCTCTAACAAAACCTTGCCAGGTAAAGCAAATATAGTAATATAGAAAGCTAGCAGTGTATGTCTTACAATCCTATCTTTATATAAATTTATCTGTTAAAGCCAGATTTTATTCAACTTACATCTAGCATAGTTTTGTCAAGAGCTATAACTGGAAT
This sequence comes from Aphelocoma coerulescens, assembly GCF_041296385.1. Taxonomy (NCBI): domain Eukaryota; kingdom Metazoa; phylum Chordata; class Aves; order Passeriformes; family Corvidae; genus Aphelocoma; species Aphelocoma coerulescens. The sequence continues at coordinate 38,474,948 of NC_091019.1, read as the reverse complement.
AAAAATAAGATGCATCCCTCTATTATCAGAAAGGTCTTATGAATTTATATTTCATAATAAATAGCTAAACCAAAGATTAAATATTTTACATTATTGTGAGGAATTTCATTTTTTTTTAGCTTGGTTCTTGCCAGTAAAATACATGAACTATATTATTACAGAGAGAGTAGACAAGGATTTGCAAAGAATCAGTGTTATAGTAAGAAGAGAGCAGATGCTCCAAATCACCTGGAATACATTTGGAGATCTTGTCCTGACACATAATTACATAAATTTCTGTCTAATTATCAAGATACTGATATTGAACAATACAATGAATGAGAAGCTGAAGGTGATTCTAAGCTTCATTCCATAAAAGATGACTCTAAGGCTAAAGGGTGTTTTAGACCACTAAATGTCTGATGCTGGTACCTGAAATATGATGCTGTCATTCAGGCATCTGCTCAAAGCTATTCAGGCAAGAAGTGAGATGACCAAATAAAAGCACCCAGGAGGTGCAAATCACCTGTGTATTTCTATTGTAGAGTACGAAAATTTGTCTTGCCACATGGGAACTCTTAATAAGGCAAAGCATACTGTGTCTCTCCTGTTATCAAGCATACTGTGGCTCTGACTGCTATCAAGGAATGTGATTTATAGCTTTGTAGAGAATTTATGAAACTACCTGAACTCTCTGAACCAGTCCATTCTTATCTGAATACATTGAAAACTTGGTCTTGGGAAAGTAGGTGCCAGATGAGCTCAGGAAATTCACTAAGATGAGGATTAGGATTGATAAATGACTGTATAGGAGCATACAGAATTTAAGAGGGTATGGAGGAGGCAAGGAGAAAAGCAAAACTAGAGCTGTTTCTTCTTTGGGCATACACCATAAGCACAGGAGATTACAGCTCATTTCAGCAGCAGTGATTGAATTTAATATTCTCTTTCTGGCATAGAATAGAAACAGGTGTCTGCACTGACTTCGCTGTATTTTTGGTGACAAGGTATTTGCTTGCTTTTGAAATACAGTGGACATATTAAGAATTTACTTTTGTGTCTGAGATAGTGTAGTGGTGTAATCTATCCAGGTAAAGTCTTCTCTCTGAATCAGCCTTAGTTCATTTCCAAAGTTGCCAAGATTGTTGGAGAAATACTTAAGAATTTTATGCTAACTAATAGTGTCAAGTTCAGTACTTTTGTCCCGTGTTTCCCTCCTCAATAAGAGTGTATCAGTAGATGACCAAGAAAAAAGAAAGAAATATAATTAAGAAAAATAGAAGCAGTAATATATGGTGTTTTGTTTTACTAAGATGTAAGACATATTAAAAGAATTAACTTATGAGTAGAAGAAACAGGCAGAAAAAGTGGGTGTATTTATACAGCTGACAAGGTATACTCACCATTTGTTTAAAGGATTTGTAACCTTTATAGATCTAAATCCTCCTGGCTACCCAAGCCACAGCTGCTGCTTAGATAGTTTTTTCCATGTTGTTTTTCTTTATCTCTCCCTCCAAGTTTGATTATTGCTATGTACTTTCCATGCGGTATTACTTTTAAAATGTTGGGAAATCTTATGCTTAATGCTTCAGCCCCCTTCTAGATGCTGTATCTCTCCAACCAATTTTTCCTTTGTTCCACCAGCTGTCCCATGTAACAAATATATCCTAAGGGAGGTTTAAAATGTTAGTTTTTATTTGAACAAAAAATGTCAAGGATGACAACCAAGCATCTAGTTCATTTTATTGCAGGTACTAGCATCTGGAAGGCAGGAACAAAATAAAAGAAGCATTTCAACAGTAAACGATGATCATGTGATACAGAAATAATGCCATACAGGAGTAATGATCAAATTTACACGGAATATCTATTCAGTGCATTCATATTAGTTTAATACTTCTTGTCCAAAATATTGTACTAATCAGAATTTTCACTTGTTGAGAAATGCTCACAGAAAATTATGAGCTTGATTTGAAGAACTAATAAGTTTAAGACAGAACAGAACCTTGCCCCTGTGGCCTCTATGTATTTATCTGGCAATTCAAAATTGAGCACTCACAATGTGTTGTTCAGAAATGACATGATTATGGCAGAAGTTTGATTGGAATACTCAGGGTGATAAGCTACTTGCAGAACCTTTGGGAACTGAAAGGGAAAAATCCAACATGTGTTTATTCTCTGCTTTTATTCTTTGTACACAAGTACACCCAAATTGTCTCATCAGTTTTTACATAAGATCTAAGAGTGCCTTCCAGGTTACTGGTAACATTCCACCTGTTGTGTACCAAAAGCTGAAAACTCTGGCTTTTTGATCTCCCTCCTGGACACCCCCATGCAACATGTGCACGGTGGAGTTCTATAAGTCTGTCTTACAGAAGGTCCAATACAGAAAATCACAGAACTTGGTCCACATAAAAAGTTTATTAGTTCATTCCCCTCCTCACCCTCCACAAGCTGCCAGACATGGCATACTTTTTCTAAAAGCTTATAGCAGACCAAGATGAGCAAGCTTCTCACTATAAGATGACAGTCAAATTGCTAGGGTTCACAGGAACCTGGAGACTGTTATCTGGGTCGTGACTTTTATGAAGAGTGCCTGCAACAGGAAGACAGGAAGGGGACTTCTATGCAGCATGTTGCAGTTCACATCTGCCTTCGCTTCTATTGACTTGGAAGGAAATTAAAGGCATGAAGCTGGGGATTTCCTGTGTTCTTTAACAGAGACTGCATGCACTTAACACTGTAGTTAAAAAAAAATTTTAAAAAAAAGAAAAAAAAAAGAAGAGACAATGGGTCCGTTTTATTGAATATCTGGAAAAAAATGCAGGATCTGAATTTGAAGTTTATCTGAGAAGCAGTGGAGAACAAATCACCCTGGTTTTGCTTTTATTGACGTCAAATCACTTTTTAGCAGATTAGAGGAACTAATTCAGAACACAGCCTGTTTTTGTGTTCTTAATCTCTCTTTGGATACTTTGCTTAATGCTTTAGCCTGCATGTGCATATAGTCTTACTAGACTCCAACAGATGGCCTGTATCAAAGTTTTTCTTGAAAGAACTGTGACTAATGTGAGCTGGCCTCATTAATCAAATGTGATCTGTATGGAAATATTCTCTAGCTGTGAATTGAGTAGTTTCAAAAGGCGGGAGTTAGAAAGGACATGTTTTGTATACACAAACGCACAAATTTTTTATGTGTGTGTGTAGATGTATGTTTTGGGATTGTTCATAAGGTGTGGTCTGTAGCCACAGTTTCTTTATAAAGACCTATAAAGTTCATTACCTTATACCAGTGAATTATTTTTGGCTTAGGTCTTTTAGAAACAAAGGAGTTTGGTTTTATTTGGTTTCTCTTTTTAGAAATATTTCTGTTCTTAATATGATACTCTTTGGGAAGATTCTTAACTTTCAAAGTTATATATATATATATAAATATAAATGTTATATAAAAAGTTATGTATAAAGGTTATAGGTGAGAAAATGGCGTTCTGTATTCCCTCCTAGAAGCAGTGATCTGTCAGCTGTACTGCCCTGTATAGAAATGTAGTAGCTTTTCTGCTTGGGAAGGCATCCTGCTGTCCTTGTACAAGCTGGATAATGCAGAGCAGGCCATCCTGGCCATGACAGCTCTGTTCACACTAGTGTCGGTCCACTTCTGAAAGCAGTGTCAGAAGACCATGAGCTAGATGGACAGCCAGAAGGAGATGGGAATATATTAAAATCCCACTATGTTTTCTTGACAATGTCACTTCTAGCAGACTCACTAATGCCAAAGAGCTGTATCAAAACCACTGTGAGACCAGCAGAGAGAGAGGCCTGTACATAGACTGAACTGGGAGCCTGGAAATGATGTTTCTTCTGTTTCAGATCCTGGACTAGGCTGTTATAAGAGATCAAAAAGGTGAATTTAAACATACTTTCACTTTGGAGGATACTTCATACTGCATTCTTCTGTGAAAGCAATCTTGATGGAACTTTACCTCATTTAACATAACAATGTAGCACAGTGTAAACATAGTCCATGAATTTGACACTGCTGCCATTACATTGACAGTAGCTCGCTCCACAAATAACCCCACGGAAATACAGTGAGCCCTTTCCTCAGCTCTGGTGTTATTGTTAGTAATATAGAGCAAGGCCAAAACACAACACTTGTTTTAAGTTCTGCTTCATTGCCTTTTCAGTTGTCAGTTATGAAGACACAATATTCCCATTGAGACCTGTTTGGAAAATGAACTCTATGCTACTTAGCAAATCTAACTTCTACTGCATTGCTGTGAAAACCATTAATTATAGTTTTAATGGATTCTAGAAAGATTGCTTAAAGATCCTAAAATTGTTGATAATCAAGTTAGACTGAACTAATACTGAGAGAAGAAGTGGCAAAGATAGCAAGGAAGGAAGGCCCTCTTTGGGCTTTATCTAAGCTATGATACATTGAGGATGTTGGGGGAGAGGGTGGGGTACGGAGTAACAAACCTGAACATGTTGCTCAAACACTGGAAAATCTGTTTGAATACTGTCCAGTGATTTGGATTAATGCAGAGATGCTGTATAGGTCAATTAAGTTAAATGAAATTAATATCGAGGTCCAGACTACTGATATTTGCACCTCAGGAACACTTCTACCACTGAAAATATAAAAAAAATTACCATGAATATAAAAAAAACCCAACAAATTCAAAGCAATCACTTTTATGATAGCAAAAGTTAATGAAGTGATAAATAACAGTATATAAAAATACACTAAACTGACCACTGAATTGTTTGGCGGAAGTTGTTAATCTGAACTATGTTAATTTTTATATAACTAAATCCATATTCACATAGCTTAAAAGAAAAAAAAAAAAAAACAAAACAACAAAACAACAACTACCAAAAACAAAATGAACAAACCTAACCAAACAAAAAGCCACTTATGTCGCACTTCATTGGATGGAAAACAGCATCCTACAATCAGCCACAATGCGAAGGACCACAGTATCACTGAGACAGTAGAAAGTGATCTTTTTAGATAGTGCTGTGCTTTAAAGGGATATTGTTTGACTACTTAAGCATGGCAACTGAGTCCTGTTAGAGATGTTTCTGAGGAATTTTTTATTTGGTCACTAATGAGAGCCTTTTGCCAGTGACTCTGAAGTGTGTTAGTCACACTGCAGCACACTTGCAGCCTCCTGTACCTGGAGGCCTCACACTTTCAGACTGTTGTCCTACAGGGGGACTTCAACCACCCTGACATCTGCTGGAAAAGTAGCACAGTGAGCTGTAGGCAATCCAGGAGACTCCTGGAACACGTGGAGAATAAGTTATTGAGCCAGGTAATAGACAGCCCTACCAGAGCGGATACAATACTGGATGTGATGATCACTAATGTAAGTGAGGTATCTGGGGACAACAAGATGAGGCAGCCTGGGCTGCAGTGATAATGTATTAGTGGATTTCACAGTCCTGAGGGATACGGGTCAGGTAACGAGTAAAGTTAGGCTCCTGAACTTTAGGAAAGCAAGCCCCCAGCCTTGCAAGGACATAGACAAGCAGACTGCCCTCAGTGACAAGGGAGTGTAACAGAGATGGCAGATCTTTGAGGAAACCTTCCATACAGCACAAGAGCTAGCAATCCCCAGGAGCAAGAAATTGGACGAGGGAGGCAAGGCTGGCATGGCTGAGTAGGGAACTGCGGGTCAAACTAAAGCGAAAGAAGCGAGTGTACAGACAGCACATTTGGAGATGACACCAAGTTGAGTGGTGCCACTGACATACCTGAAGGACAGGATGCCATCCAGTATGACTGCTGTTTAAACTTATTATTTGAGTCTTAATTTGTTCCTGTCATGTTCAAACAGCATATTGCTGAAGTTCCTATTCCTCCTAATAAATATCACTATGTCATATATTATCATCATAGTAAATATCAAAATGTCCTGATTTTTCCTGTATTTCCTCCTTGTTTTCCTGATTTCTCTCTTCATGCTGTGAAATATGTGGGCTTTAATTTAATGCCAAACTTACTGAAAAAAGGAAACAAAAAAAATTTTAAATAATTTTGGAATTTCATTTTCTTATTTCAGAATCAGTGAAATTGAGTGCAACACATACATGATAGAATACAAGATTGTGGGATGCAGCTTCTTATTTGACATGTTGACTTCTATTCCTCTATATCCTTTGTAATCTCATGCTTTATGATTTGCAGATCAACGTCTATATTTTCCCTTCTTTTTTTTCCTCCTTTCTCTTTTATGGTCATGAAAGTTATGGGCGTGTTTGTTTTGTTTAGTTCATGGAGACAAATACATTTTTTCACTCAGTCATGAAGCTGGCAAAGACTGAAATCTGAGAGGTTTAACTTCTTTGTGGGAGAATCTTTTTCCAGCAGCTCTACATCTAATTTTCTTTGTATAGCATCATTTGAGATTCTCAAGGTAGTGCTTTTTGGCAGTGACCTGCCAGACATCTCAGGTCTTAAGGATGAATGAATAAATAACTTTGCTGAATGCTGCTGAATATGTGATAATGCAATTAGTATTCTTGCCAACTGAATTGAAAATGAGATGTTGTGTCTTCAGGGACCATTGTACCTCTTGTAAATGCTTTTTTTTTTTTTTTTTTTTTTTTTTTTTAATACATCAGATACATGTGAGCTAAGCAAAAATTTCCATTATAAATTAAAATAACTTTGCACTGTAGATTAGGTGGCCACTTCTGATTTGGCAGTTAAAGTTAATTTTACATTACTGCTTAAGAAACAACAGACAAAAATATGCTTTATTCGTTGCTTTTTATACAAATAAAATTATTACCGATAATTAAATAGACAATTCTACATTCAGAGCATTTTATATAGGATGAAGTGGAACACAGCACAGGTTACACTACATATTAACATTATCCCAAGGCAGATCAGATCACTTAGAATTTCTAAGATTTGCTGATGACAGTAGGGTGTTTGGTAGAGTGGCAAAAAATCAGATGATCCTAATCATCTTAATATTTAATTCTTAGATTGTGAATGCTAATCAGCCCGCACAGATTGGTTGCATACAGGTGCACAGGAAACAGTGCAAAGAATTGTTGCCCACTATTTTTTAGTAAATATTAGGGGAAGATTTTCCTCAAAAACATGCAAGAATGCTCCTTGGAAAACATCGCAAGGGATGTGCATGACTTACAGGCTATATATCACTTCCACTGCAACTGTTATAGTCAATTACTTCAAACCCAGACAGAAGTGAACAAATCAGATATCTCTTCTCATTAGGAGGGGTGAGCATGAAGCTGATACATAAACTGAAACTATTTGTAACAATGATGATTCCCTTCAGCTAAAAAAATAACACAGGTGGTTGTCTACTTCAGCCTTCTTGACAGCACTGTGAAGTATTTTGTTGTTCAGAATGAAGCAAACGAAAAAGAATGAAAAAAAGAAAAAAACCACTAACAATACAGGAATACTGCTTGCTAGAGGTGCAGAATGCCAGAAAGACATCCAGCTAGAGTAGACCCTCAGTGAAATAACCCCACAAGATATGCAGCTGTTGGGAAGCTGGTGATTTCATTTAACCTTGCTGCATGCTATGGAGAATCAATGCAGTGGGTCAGTGACTAGCCCAGACAGCAGTACCTGTACTGACTGGAATTAGTTTATTGTACTTTACTGTGGACAGCCAGAATTAGGAGAGGAATAAGAAATAATATTATCTACATTGTAAAACCTTCACACTCCTGAAGAGTCCCCACTACTGGGAAGGGGTGCTGTGTGACTCCATGTTGACTGATATAAGCCACATCCTGCTGGTAAGGGCAGATACGGTTTTCAGAGCAATTCTGTAGCTATTCTGTGCATGGGTAATGAAATAGGTCTGAGGAATGAGGAAATAATTTCAGAGTTCATTGTATGAACCAGACAATCTTGGTTCAGAGGAAGAGAACCAGGAATGGATTTTCAAGAGCTAGCCAGCAACATTTTTGTCTTACCTATTGCTCTTGCTGGTTTCCCCTGGTGATGTAAACATGAACTTTTTGTCCCATCTCCAAGCCTCAGGACTCTCTTACTCTGTGCCTGGCAGTGTTCTCTGGGACTGAGTGATATGCAAACTGGCTTTGTCCCAGAAATGTACTATTTCACTATGACATAAATGTGAAGATGCACTTCCATATGAGATGAGAATGTAATTGTGTGCCTTATACCAAAGTTTAGCATTTTCCAACCCCACCAGCACTTTGTGGCTATGTTTTCCAGCCTGAACATATAGTACTTATACTAGGAAATATTTCTGCCTTTCATTTATTTTGATAGATGTCACTTTTGAATTTGTCAACTAATTGGTGCTAAGAATTGTAACATTTCTTGTTTTCCATAGGAGTAGGAAGAGATACTCCCCATCTATTATCTTTCTGAAAAAAAAAAAAAGTCTCTATATATAGATATATCTATATATTTATATATATATGTATAAAGCTTTATTTTGTCTTTATTTTTTAAAATCCCTCTGTCCTTTTACAAAATAAGGTGACACCAAATGCAGGTATAGGGGATGTAAAACTTGATGTGGAGAATTGTAGAATGACACGGAGTTCTGCAGGTCTCTATAGACTACATCCCACACAATATAATATGATATATAAAATAATCATCATATCCTCACCACTTTCAGGCTATCATTTTTGTCTCAGATGATTTTTCTCTTGGTATCACAAAGAGAAATTTTGGTACGGAGCAACAGAATGTTAATATATTCATGGCACTTATCCATTGTATGTATCAGGATACTTGTAAAGATATTAGATGTTCATCTGAAAAAAATTTTAAGGGAAATAATGAGTCCAAAGAGTTTCAAAATATTCTCAGTTTCTCAAATATATTTTTTAAATTATTTTTATTTTTTTATCATTAAACCTAATATTTTCCCCTGGGTGATTTCTCCTCTTCTCTTCTCTTCTCTTCTCTTCTCTTCTCTTCTCTTCTCTTCTCTTCTCTTCTCTTCTCTTCTCTTCTCTTCTCTTCTCTTCTCTTCTCTTCTCTTCTCTTCTCTTCTCTTCTCTTCTCTTCTCTTCTCTTCTCTTCTCTTCTCTTCTCTTCTCTCTTCTCTTCTCTTCTCTTCTCTTCTCTTCTCTTCTCTTCTCTTCTCTTCTCTTCTCTTCTCTTCTCTTCTCTTCTCTTCTCTTCTCTTCTCTTCTCTTCTCTTCTCTTCTCTTCTCTTCTCTTCTCTTCTCTTCTCTTTCCTTTTTTATCATTTTCACTTGCTACAGTGAAGTAGACAGAACCAGCTTTTTGAGAGATATGTTCTGCTGACCAAATTTGGATTCTGAATAGCTCACAGATTTCCTGACAGCCATAAGTATTCAAGCTTGGTGGGTATTTGTGCTCTCTAGTATCTATAAATACACTGCAGATTTTTGATTGTTTTATGATGGAAGTTTATTTTATTTTATTTTTGCCTTCACAGTTGGCTGTGGGTTTTTTTCTGCTTTATAGACCCTTGTCTTTTTATTAGTTCTATGTTCCCTGTTGATTTTATGTTTTATATTCCTGCTGTCACTACCAGCATCTCACTGTAAACAAGAATGTTGTATCTCAGTGGGTTATTTTCTGTTAATAACCTGTGATACAGTATATAAATAAACCAGAGAGGAGTTCACAGGTGCAATTTATTAGAGTTATTGCAATGTGACTTCAGTAATGGGCTCGAGTTCTTGAAAAACTTTGGTGTGTTTTGAGTTGAAGACAGCTATATATTGCAGTTCATGAGAGAAAAATAAATATCAGTGTAATGAAATATATCCAAGTCCAACTCAATAATAATTGCAATTTCTCAGTGTCAATACTTGGAGACCTATGTGTACCTCACGATAATTCAAACGAAAGTACACCAGTAAGGTAACACATTATTCAGGTTAGACTGGAAGAATGAAACCAAACAAAATGGCAAACCACACAAAATATTCTTTCCTCCCTATACTTACATCACTGTTAACTACATGATAGCATATTTTAATCCTAGTATCTCCTGTTAAACTTCACAATATAGAATCATATTGCAGACATACGTCGTACCTATGGAGAAGAGCTATGTAGAACAAGCAAAGTATAATTCAGAGGTAGTTTGAATCCTATTCAAAGTTGCAGGGAAGATCCAAAATTACTCAAATTATTTTTTAGCACACTTTTTAGAAAATCTGACCAAGGTGAAGGTCAAAATTTTATCAAATAATGTATCTTGTCTACAAAGAACAGAGCTGTCAGCTCTGAAATGTCTGTGAAGGCCACTGCTGCTAATAAGACATTAAATCAGATAATCTAGTGCTTGGTGTGAGTCAGATTAAAGGAAAAAGTGCTCAGAGCAGCTAAAAAGCAGTGCTCACCCTACCCTTCCTCATCCTTATAAGCTGATATGTTGGCTCAAATAAAAGGTATTCGGTATGTTTTGGAATCCCTTGCCATTTTCAGAAGTCTGTCATAAAATAGTATTTTAGAACTCTTTCAACTCAATGCTATATGTTCAGCATTTTACTTCATGCTCTTGTCTAAGATTAATTTATAATCGTTATCTTCTCTAGACACTGGGATCACTCCAAAGAGAGTGCAGGTGATACCTTTTGACCAGACACACAGCTAAAGGAGAAGCTTCCCATTTAAGGAGGACTGTCTTGCACCTCAAATAATGTAGACTATTGACATGGACAGCAAGGTTATGGAAGGTGTTTGAATTGGAGCTACTTCATACCCATGGAAGGTGGAGATACCAGAAACCTTATTTTGGTGAAACATCAGGTTTCCCTGTCTCATCCATTCTACAGTTTACAGAATCTATAATCATATATCCTTGGTGTCTCATGGAAAGGGGACAGCTGACCTAGAAAGATATATTTTTGTCAATTATTGTTGTCAGCAGAGTTATTCTGCTTAAAGGACCTCTTACACTAGTTATCTTTGAGTTTAAATCTCCTTTGGTGATGTTAATAATTTCATTCTCAGAAACTAAATTCTCTCAATGACTATGGACAAATATCTGTTAAAAGATGCTCAGCCAAGAGCCACACCAGTTCCGGGGTTTGCACATTCAGTAAAAGCCTTTGTATAGAGCTGTCATATGCATAATCAAATCTTGCTTTCCTGTGTAGGAATGAGTCGTGTGGGATTTATGGACATTAAATTTCACGGGTTTTTTAGCAGGCAGCAGGAACTGAGGGAAGATAACACCACGAAGGCAGTGCTTAGGCCCTATCTCAACCCCTGCCTTGTAAGTTGCTGGGAACACTACTGCTGATATTAAATGGAACAAGACCAGGCTTGTTTCTCCTACATAGGTGCAATCAGGATTCAATGACAATCATGACATCTCCAGCAAAGAGAGCCTTCATTGGCCGCAGAGAGAACAGATCCTAGTCTTGTATAGTGAAAGCTTCTGACTGTCTTACAAAAAAAATGGAAACCTCTTTTAACTTAAGCAACTAATGCATCGTCTGTATTATTACCATGATAGTCTGGGCAAAAAATATGGAATGCTAACAGGTTTCTTTATTATTAGTTTAATTGCAGCTGTTTCAAGATCAACTTTTAAATCCTATGGAAATATTTATGTATCATCCTTTCATAATACTCTGTGGGACTTGTAGGAGAAAATCAAACAAAATGTAAGAACATAGGCAAATATAATTTAAAATCCCTCGAAAAGATATGAATATTTTTTCATTTTCCAGCTTTCTTTTTGTTAATATTTATATTACTCTTCTTTTTAGAGATATAATAATTCTCTTTTCCCATTATTTACACTGTGGATTTTTTTTCTATTGTATGATATTATAGCAAATGCACTACATATGAACTGGAACTTATACCAGGATGTGTCTTAGAAATATCTTTAGTCCTCACCATTTTTAAATATGAGGATGATCCAAAGTCAACAATTAGCTGTTTTCCTAGAAAGTGAAATTTTGCTCTTTAGTACACAGACGTGTTGTAAGCATTTTTACATCTATGATGTAAACTGCAGAGAAGGAGTTTGTGTTTTCTCTGGACAAACAGGCTAATATTTTGCAGATCTTTGTTACATGTACTTGAGTTTTCATGCAGGGTCCTCATACTTTGTGCGTATGAAGTGCTATGAGGATATATCTGAAAGGTCTGTCTGGTAATATTACACACATGGGAACTGAAAACTTGATTTACCTTTGCTAGTGTTTTCAATGAGTTTGCAGCTCATTGCAGAAAATTAGTTTGACAACATATTACTAATTTAAAAATAGTCAACCTTTCTCTTTAATCTTTAAACTGTTATATAAGAAGGAACTACTACAAGCTCCCGCCTCAACTGAAGGACCTGATCAGTGAGAAGGGAAGATACATTTTTATTATTAATCACTCTTTATGCACAGATGACATCAAACCTATATGACAGTCAGGGCTGAAGCTTCTGGGATCTGTTCTTTCTGAAAGCTGTTCTATCACTCGCAATACTCAAAGGTGTGTTAGTTCATCACCCCAAGGTGTTACTCACTTGTCCTCTGTCAAACACCACTTGTTTTTGATGTCTCTAGTGTCTGCATGGGCTGAATGCTAATGGAATAAATGCAAAGCATATGGGAAAGACAAATATTTGTAAGTACTTTTAAAATCCTCCCAATTCCTTAGGACTACATCTTTATATGTTGTCAAGGCCTTCTGTGTTAGTAAGAGGAAAGCAAAAGTGTGAGAATGACTTGTGGATGTTAAATTCCCCTAGGTGTTCTCTAACCCACTTTTCCTTGACCAAGTGAAAGTCTTCCAACATTCTTTATCCCTGAGGGCTGGTCTTGTCACTGAAGAACAATGCAAAAAATGCATTTAGTTGCTCTGCTTTCTCTGTATCCTCTGTTACCAGGATATCTCCTCCATTTAGTCCTGGTGTCATATTATCCTTTGTTTTCTTTTTGTTATTGAAGTATTTGAAGAAGCCCTTGTTTTCCTTGACATACTTGGCCAGATTTAATTCCACATTTCTGAGAGAATTTTTTCAGCTTAGATACACAGTTAAACTGCATTTCCTCTGCATTTTCTCAGCTGTATGCAGCTGATACAAGCACTTTTACTAAACCAGGAAGTTCTCCCACGTACCTTAACTCAAAGGTATAGTTCAAGCATTTCAAAGGAAAAACTGAACTGTCAGGAAAGTTTATGATTCTCCAAACCTGGCACTAGAAAGTGCCCTGTCCATGGCAGGGAGTTGGAGCTAGATGATCTTTAAGGTCCCTAACTATTCTATGATTCTATAAAATCAATATCTGATCAGGTGGTTCCACTTCTAATTAAGGGCAAATTCCTTTCTATGTGTCCTTATTATAGACATTATATGTCATGTTGGACATTAGTTTTCTCCACTCCATTTTTAGGCAAAATATTTTAACTACTCAGCACTTAAGCTTTGTGGAAATTGAAAATATTGCCCCTTGTTCCCTTATATCAGTGAAGATGTATGATAATATGTATATAAAGTATTTAAATTAAGCAGTGTTCCTGACTACATGTGCAATTTCATAGAAGAATTAATGGAATTTAAGTGACAAGCTTCTAATCACTTTGGTTTTCTAGAGGTTTATTAGAGGAAGACTGAAATAACAATTAATTAACCTAATATGTCTTTTTATTTGCAATTTCTGCATATTCATATTCTTTTGAAACTCTCTTTATCAGCAGATAAGGAAAATACATATATCTGTATATGCATTATGTGGTTTATGAGTGGATATCAAAATAAACTTACAGCAGTAGTATGAAAAAAAGTGTATGTTTTGATATAAATTCAGATTTTCTTAATCTTTTGTACCAAACTGGGGCTAGTGAATTTTTAAATCTATGTAAATGTAAATGAATTTTATGTACCTATTTCAGCTACCCATATTGCACTGACCCATTGGACTTAACACAAACGTATACCTAGAAATAGAAGGATTTCTTTTCCTGCAGATTTCTTAATGCTCATTGCTGTTGTCTGGTAACCAGAGACTGAAGCTTTGAAAGTATGAAGTCTTTATATAAGCTTGCTTATCTATTTATTTGGCTTTGTGTTTTTCCCTTATTGAGTTACTATTCAGTTTTGACTTCATGTTAATTGCTTTGCTTTTAAAGTTCCAGGCAGTCACTGGATAATTTTCCGTGCAAAGAGGTTAAAGCTAAATAATGTAGACAAACAGCAGAAGCTTTCTTTGAGAATGCTGTTGTAGTTTGGCTTCCATGTCACGTACTGGGCCATAAAACGTAAAATAGATGTCTCCCTCTGAAAGCTCTGCAGTGAAGAGAACAGTCTTAAAAAAGGGGGGAGGGGAGGTTTAGAAAATAATAAAAATAATTTAAAAACCACCACAACATAAAAAGTATGATAGTATCTGAGAGATACTATGATTCAAATGTGCTAGGTCAATATGAGTTTACACATTTTAAGGAATTTTTAATGTCAACAGATCAGTGAATTAATTTTGTAAATCTATTCTATGTAAAAGAATCCACTCTTCCAGCCTGGTAATGCTCTATTTTAGCTAGAGTTGTGGTATAAAATCAGACTTAAACAGGAATGCATCAGTTAAAGCCAATAAGAAGCAATGGTGCTTTCTTTGTGATAAATTGACACTAAAGAAAAAAATCTTGATAATCTCCTATATTATTTAGAGAAGCAGTGATCAAAGGAAGAGGCATTCAAAGAAATAGCATTCTTGTATATTCTGTACTGATGCAGAGTTACTGTCAGTAACGGTGAATACAATTACTACCAAGAAATGCTGTGGAAAGGCTTTTAAAAGTCACATTTATAAATCTTTGCTGCAAGTTAGGAGGAGGAGAGTAAAAGGAAGACAGACAATTTTAAGATAGCTGCTACTACTTATGGTGGTTTAATTTTACTGCTACTTTTTCTTGTGCAGTGATGCTTTGTCAATGCATTGCTTTTTACACAGCCACTGGATAGGCAGTAAATTTCATTACAATTATCCTGCTATTAAAAAAAAAATTGGATTGTAATTTTCAAAATAATGTGCTCTTCTTTCATATTAATAAAAATTTTAAAATCTCTTTATTCTCAAGCATGCACTAAAAGAAGGGGTTATAGGAAGTCTATGGTTTTGCACTTTGTCAATGGTGGTTCAATCTTCATCAAAATTTCTTGTCAACAACAGCGAACACTATGGAAACCTGCTGCATAAATTACAAAACTATGTGTTTTGAGCTTCAGATTATTTATTTCCTGGATGTAGGATAAACAAGACAAACTGTTACTGTTCTGGTGTTTATCATTCTCATATTTTCTTCCCTCACAGTAATACAGCAAGCACTCCCAAAATTCACCCTTCAACTTATTTTCTGGTGTGAGAGGAAGAAGATGGTATTTCTGTAGGAACTCAGAGTGCCGAGAATATTTCTCTGCTTGTTTTCAAGGGTTTTTACCCCCCCTGGACAACACTGGTATAGCTTTAAACCTTGGAAAAAATTACCAACAGTTAGACAACAGCTAGAAAATACAGTGGTGTGAATTAGGTGATAGACTACTATGTAAGATTGTCATATAGTGAAAAATTTAGAGGTTTTAGGCTTCTCTTTATAGTAAATAGATAAGAGTAAAAAATATCAAAATGGAGGATTGTTGTTGCTCTCTAAACCTTCTTCTTCTACCACTCCATATTTTGCAGTAAAAGTAGTTTGGATTGATTGGATAGAAAATTCCGCAGTTCCTAGTCGTGTTACTGAATAATTGGTAAGAAAGTAAAAATAACGTACGTTTTTAGTAACTATTGGTTAAAATGTCTTTAAAAGGCTGTGTAAATCTTGGTAATGAGGCTTTTCTTGCTCTCACTCCTACTCTTCCTCTTTCCATGCTGTACCTGGGTCACGCTAGTGGCTCAGTTTCTCTGATAAGACTTTAATAAACAACTATCAGGAAGCATTGAAACTACAGAAGATGTCTCACTTTATCTTTTAAACTCCTTGCAAGGATTTTCAGCAAATTCTCTCCGATCAGGAGAGACTCAATTTATGGCACAATAAAGTGTCATATTTCTATTATTTTTTTTGCAATACTCTCAAATTAATCAAAATACCAGATTCCTGTTTCACAAGCTTTGTTTGAAGTATTTAAAAACAATTTTATGTTGAATCCAGTGACTCACATAATTCTTAATTTCCAGAAAAGCAGTACTTTTTTAAGGATAATTTATTAGAATTAACTCTCTGTGAAGTAGAAACCCTGTAGAAATACTGATTACTATTCATTATTTTTTGTGACTTTATCATAAGAAGTACTGGAGACAGAGAAAAAAATAGGCATGGGGATAAGTATTGGACAGAGTTTCCACATCCCTCTCAACCTTTTAATCTTTCTACCAGCAAGAAAGGAGTATTCAGGTCAAGGAGAGAAGTATTCAAGGATCCCCAAAACTCTTCCATCTTCAAAAAGCACCTCTTCTATACTTTTTTGCCTTGGTAGGATAAATTCTTTCCTCTTGTTGCCTTCCAAAGAATCTAGCCTGATTCTTCTGCCAGGTGCTAAAGGGAATATAGGTTTTCAAAGGAAATGGAAGTACTTAAGAATTTTGATGAAGTAAAAATAATATTTCAGAACTGCAGTACCAGCTGGATTGCGAATAAAAAATCTAAGAAAATGCCTCTTTTATCACAAGTTTTGGGTCAGTTGTTCATCTGTTAAGTTGTGTGGGAAAGAAAATGAGATAAATTTGTTGTTTTTCATTTTTACCAGCTGTAACAGCAGGTAGCAATCTCACTTTACCTTGAATGTGTCATTCATTACAAGCTACTTTCTTTCAGTCATGGGGATTTATAACGGTGGAAATTCACCAGGGAACACCACTACTCATCTCTGAAATAACACACCCCAGAACATTGAAATTAATACCCATTTAAAATGTATTTAAGTCATATGTTTTTCTTGCAGCTGGTTTCCATACCAGTAGCTGAAGGTAGCCAAACATAATGTCCTTCTAAACTTGACAAGGGAATTTATACTAGAGGACCTTTAACACTTAAAGCAAATGACTCACAATGTTATATTGTGTTTAAATTTTCACCTATCCTGCAGTGCCTTCTTGTCCTTCTTGTCATGTAATTTTCTGCCACTACCCCAGATGGCATCTGTAATAACCCTGTGTATGACCAATTATTTCCACTGAAGTGGCATGGCTACTCCATAGACAGCTTTAGGGATTGCACAAGAGTAGAGAAGGATTGACTTCTGTGCTCTATGACTGTAAAAGGGATTTATGTAATAAGTTCAAGAATTTAAAATAAAGAAAACTCAGCACAGTTTCTTAATGATATCATTGACTTTATTAGTTGTTGACCATGCAACACTGGTTAAGATCAAGGTAAGCTGTTGACAGCAGTGAGATAGAAAATTAAGAGTGAGAGAAAATTAAGAGGATTGACATCTCCTAAAATCCTTTAATAATACAGTTTTAATGATGACAACACAGATTAGTCAGGCTCTAAAATATTCAGGCATCATGGTTTCTCAAAAGTCACAATTTCCTCCCAGTGCACTCCTGACACACAGAATCCTCTGTTAATTTATTCTATTGGATTATCTCAGAATTTTGATCATTTGGCCAGTTGAATGCTTTACAAGTACCACTTGTTCTAACCTTCTGGCACTCATGCAAATCTGTCATAACTCCTTAGTTTCTTCAGGACTAGCACCAGCACATTATTGTAAAACTACTTATATATGTATGAGTGTGAGAATGCGTGTGTGTGTGCATACATATTAGTATGTGCACATATATTTTTAATTTTAAGAAAATCTTGAGGATTCTAGAATCAAAAATTACAGAGCAGCTAGTAGTAGTGTAAGTACTACTTTAATGAGCCATACTCCGGTAATTTTTTGCAGCTTCATGAGACCTAAGACAAAAATTCTCAGTGAAATGGTCTGATGAAATTTAAGTCAGTATCAAAGTTAACCACAAGAAGACTGCCACAATTTTAATACTTTCAACTAAGATCTATTATCAAAATCATTATAGTTTTCTAGTTTGCAACCTATTTTAACATGTGCCCAAAAATTTGTAAAATTCCTAAGCAAATTATGGTTATGCATGTCTGGGGTGGAGTTAATTTTCTTCACACAGTTTGTATGGTGATGGGTTTTTAGATCTGTGCCTAAAGCAATGATGATAACACACCAATATTTCAGCTGTTTCTGAACAGTGCTTGCCCAACACCAAGGCCTTTTCTCATTCTGCCACACTTCCCCCCATGAATAGACTGGGGGATATGCCAGATTTTGTGAGGGTACACAACCAGGAAGACAACCCAAACAAACCAGATATTTCATGCCATATAATGTCATCCTCAGCAATAAAAAGGAAAAAGAGGAGGTTTTAGGAGAATTAGCCATCTTTTACTTGGGAGAGAATTAGTTTACCCTTGGAAGATGGTGAGTGACTCCCTTTGCAACACTGTTTTTGTTTTATTCTCTTTCTTCCTTCTTCTATTTCTTTTTTTATTAAATAAATTTTATCTGGACCCATAAGATTTCTTGCTTTTACTCTTCTATTCCTCTTCTGCTGTCCCACTAGGGGCAGGGGAGTGGGTGAGCAGCTAAGTGCTGCTTAGTTGTCTCAAGGGCTCAACCTACAACAGGTTAGTTACTAATAAAAATTTTCATTTTGGTAATTGCTGTTTTCTATGCTAGAAAAAGTCTCTCATGCTTTATTAATTATATTCAATTCAATAAGTCTCTTTTTTTTTTTTCTTTAAGTTCTTAGCATTTAAAATGCAACAAATATTCCAAGTTCAGGGCAGTTTATTTTTCTAGTCCATATTGTGTTCAACTCATCACTAGCTGTGGCTACAGCCAAAAAAAACTGGCCACTTGTTAGGAATAGAGGTAGGAGATTCCAAAAACCAAAAGATTATCCAATAAAATCAAAATTTCACTTCTCTACCTTTCACTAGAGAATAATCATGGTACCAGGTAGTTAAGGTTTATGATACCAGTGCTGGCATTAATTTTGCCAGCATTCAGCAGCAGCAAAGGGTTTTTATGGATGCATGTGGAGCAAAAGAACTGGGAAGGGACACAGAAATTGTGTAGAAATGGACTGGAAAAAAGCAGTGAAGCTTTTAGATAAAGAAAGGACGTGGATTTAAGAGAAAGAAGGGTCCAAAGGATTTCAGCCAACTGGATAAACACTCAGTGAACTACAGTGGTTTTCTCTAACATGTCTCATGCTGAAATATGAGGCCGTTTTATCTTGCTCCCTATCACATGATGTAAGCTGTCATTGCTCCACCAATTTAACAGTAAATACTACTCCCAGAAGGAAGTACCTCTTCAGTTGTATACTCTGCTGAGGTCAATATATGCACTGGAGGCAGTGACTGTAGAGCTAATCCTTTAAAAAAACATCTATGTAGAGTTACAAATTTTCTGATGAAATATAAACCAAAATATAAATATTT
Organism: Aphelocoma coerulescens; assembly: GCF_041296385.1. Lineage (NCBI taxonomy): Eukaryota > Metazoa > Chordata > Aves > Passeriformes > Corvidae > Aphelocoma > Aphelocoma coerulescens. Next base: position 38,455,528 of record NC_091019.1, on the reverse strand, counting down.
CAAACCAGCTTTCCCATTTGAACAGTAAGTTCAGATTTAGATTAACTCCAAGTATTTTTTTCAAAATCACTTTATGCTTCAGGTCCCGTTTCTTTTCTATTTGTAGAGGTGCTTGAACTTGTTAGTAATACAGTAAAGATTCTTCACTTTAAACAAAGTAACTGCTGAACAAACACACGGGGCAGTCACCACATCCAAGGCTCACATCAGCTTTCCCACCTTCACATAATCATTTCAATCCGATGTTGATGTACGGGCTCTTAAATCTTTGAAATACAGAACCTGTACTCATGAGCTGTGAAGGTCTGAGTCTGCACATGGAAATAATTCAAGTATTTTGGAGAATATTTCACAGTAAAATCAATTTATAAATCACATTATTTTCCTTGGCTTTGGACTTATATTTTTTGCTTTAATATACAATGCTTCTGAACTGGGGGTTTCCCACTGCAGTTCATTTGAAAGTCTTAAGAAAAACGAATTTAATTTTAATGATGCAAACCATTTCCATATTCACAGACACATATGCATTCAGGCTAAATCCAGGTTTCCAAGTCTAAATATATAAATGTAAATTTTGTATATTTCTCAGAGCTACTTTCTTATGTCTGGTATTTCCAATGTCAATGAAACAGAAACCTTTCCTTAAAAAAGTGGAAATATTGCCAGTAATTTCTTTTCCATAACAAAAGTTAAATTTGATTTCTTTTGAATATTAAACACTGTTTCATTATGTTTAAACAAGTAGATAATTATGCAATAATTCCATACTAATTTATAACTGCATGTATATATAAATTACTGTCAACATCAAGTGAAGCGAAATATGAACTTCAATGTAAATAATGGGATAAAGTGGAAGGTTAATTGAATGTATGATTGCAGTCAGCAGTCTCCTATCTTAGAGAAGAAAAACAGGAAATGCAGATTGGTATCACCATTCTGTTTTCATCACTGCACTTTCTGCTCTTCTCCTTTGCTGTCCTTATTCATTTTTGATGACTTGGCTATTAGTCCTTCTTATCTTTTTGTACTCTTTTTCCCCTCCTCTCCCTGGCATTGCTGTTGCAAGAACCAAACCCCCTCACAATTTATTTTCTCTTTGTATTACCATTTACGAACAGGTAAGGTAAGAAGAAGACACCTAAGTCCAGCCTGGCGAGTTTATTGTTCTTGCCTAAAGGAAACAAGACTGTATGCCATTCTGATTACTCTGGATAATCTTCAGAATACCTTGCAAATTTGACTCTTTTTCCATTACTACACATCTCAGCTTGAGATTCTGTCTTGGATTTGGATCTTAATTAATTCACAGTAACAGAAAACACTGTAAAGTTCCTATTCAAATTAATTTTCCCCTTTTTTGTTTTTTTCAGATCAATTTTTTGTATTATAAATATGTACTTAAGATGATAATGCTGCAAGCATTTTTTTCAGTGGGGTAGGGTCAGGACTGTAATGCATAGAAATTTGCCTAATAGAGATGTGCAAAAGCTTCCAAACTTGTTTCCTGATATTTCTGAGAAGATATTGACCCAGTTTTGAATAATTACATAATGTGGCAAAATTTCATTTTCATGAAATACTTTCAATTTATTTCCTTGTAAAAGATGATATAAAGGTTGAGCAATACTTGGAAGGGTACAGTTCATAATTCTCTCTTGCTTTTCCTCACCTTCTTCTTTCCCCATGCTTGTGTCTTTTGTGTAGCCCACATTCACCCCAATGCCTATGCCTTCCCATTACTCCTTTCCACACCAAATACATGAAAGACTTAAAATGGAGGGTTCTAATGACAACAGCTGAATCCACCAACAGAGGTTTGCTGCAATGTTTGCTTTGCCTTTCCTGCTCCAAATTCTGCTCCAGCAGAATGGCATCCAGAGATTGGATTTAGATTTTTCTGTTCATTCGTATTTTGTTAGACCTGTGACCTTGTCTGAAAAGACAAAGAATCCAAAGCCTTTCTTAGTCTGTCATTTTTTGAAAGTGATTTTTCATAAAGACATCTAGACTGTTTTATTTCAGAATTCTATATGTAAAATATATATTAATTTTAAACATCTGCTAGATCCTTGTTCAATAGCATAAGTCTGTACCTGACCATTTTTGCCTAAAGAAGCTAGGTCATAGAAACAATTAGATTTTGAAAAGTAAGGAACTTGAGCAGACATATAATAAATAAGACCTTTACAAACCCTATAAGCCCCAGATTTTAGAAGATTCCTTTGGACTTACAGTTTCACAGGGAATTGTGAAAACTATGGAGGTCTGGATTATTTTGAAAGTCCAGTAGATCAGCAAACCAATTAGAGAGCTGAGGAGTGTTCCAGTTTCTTACAGACTCTCTAAAGTAGAGAGGAGTTTTGTGAGAAAAACACCTTCTGTTCAAAGGTTTCAAAAAATAGGTGAAAAAACCTGAAGGCAGTATCATTCCAGGTCTTTCTGAGACAAGCAATTTTAAATCCTTTTTTGATATCAAGTTGTGAGTGATTATGGCTCAGTTGATGGCTGACTTTACAATGATGAAAAAGGTCTTTCCTATTGTGGTTGTCCAAACAGAATGAGAAATCATCAGCAACTGAGAAAACACAAGTCATGCAGAACCCCTCAATGCTATAGGAAGGAATACTCAGCCTAAAGAGTAGACACATCAAAAAAGAAAAAATAAAAAGCAAACATAATTGGAACTGTACAGTTTGGGTAACAAGGGATACAATTCTACGAGGGGAAAATAACTAATTAGTGGCACATCCTCATTTTTACCATATCACCAAAGCTGGCATTCAATGAACATTTAAAAGTCCTGGTAATCCAAAAATAAATACACTTTGTGAAGGCTTCTACTATGTTGACATATAAAGGCATCTATACCTTTTAGTGTAAGTCAAAGCATTTTGAGAATACTGTATAAATTACATATCTGGATGGAGTGCCTTTGGCCATCACACAAAGCAGCTAATATTGTACATGCTTTGAAATATATCTCACTCAAGCATGACCACTGGCCCTTTGCCACTTAATGTATGACATCATTTTCATATGTCTTCTCAATAACAGCCCCTCCAGTTATGTGGCATCTTCCAGTAATGAACTTTGCTATCTATTTTAGTCTGAATCTAAATAATGCTCCTCAACATTTTACCTGTATGAATTTGATCTGAAGATGTAGAGATGCACCACATCTATAAATAGCTCAAATATACCTAAATGTAATGGAACAAAAGACTGAATGTGTTTGAATACTGCAATTCTAATAGAACAGCTGGTGAAACTCAGAGTTTTTGGGACTCAGTCCAAAGCCTACAGAGCCCAGTGGAAATACTGAAGTTTCTCAAAGATCTAATTTCATTGCTCTGATTTCTACCGTAATTGTATAAACTGGTTTATGATTCACTCAGAATTCATTACAGATTGACTTGAAATCTGGCCTCTGCTTTCATGGCTCCTTTTCAGGAAGCTTGACCAGAGGTTTGAGTTTGGCAGGATATCTGACTCTGTGTTGCTGTATATGCTTGTTTTGTTCCTCTATATGGCTCTACATAACAATCAGGGACAGAGCACAACTATCAGAGGCAGGCAACCAGCAGATGTAGTGGTTTGCAAAGCAGTTTCTGGGTGCTACTTCTTTGATGTGTTCTTGAGTTTCTGTGCAGTTTGTCAGAAACCTGGGAACTTCTGACAACCTTCAGAAGAGCATGAGGTTGCCTGCTGCTGCCAGGTAGGATTAAGGATTAGGTAAGGCTTGTTCTAGCAGATTCTGACAAACTCTGTCAACTGTCCTTTATCAAATACACCATTTTTTCCTGTCATTGACTCTCAAAGTACGTAAAAATAATATCTACTTATGTAGTGTTTTCTGGTACTTAATGATTGAAGGACTACCTGAAAAAAAAAATTATTATAAAAAATGTAAAATTCAGTGACACAGTGAATTATAGCTGGACTGTAAATGAAAAATTAGAAAGCAGAGTGCTCCTACCCCTGCACTTGAGTATGCACATTACTTTGTTTAACCCACAACATTTAACTGTAACAATTTAACATCTACAGATAAAATTCTTTTATCAACTGCATGTGCACAAGTGTCTCAAGTACTCTGAAGAGGAGCTGTCTGTTCTACCCATTTAATGATTTTTTAAAAAATTAGTATTTTATAACCTATAGGAAACTTACTGTCTTTGTGTTAGGCATTCACCTTCTCTTTACTCAGAGAGAATATTTTTATAGGTAAGGAAACTTCCATTTCATTTTCTAAAAAGACTTTAAAGATTACTTTTCAGTAAAGTTGCTGGTTCATCTAAGAACAGTAACCTTTTTTATGCTGGTTCATATAAGAATAGTAACATTTTGTCTGCTAGGTCAAATGCTTTAACATGCAGGTAGTAATAGTCTACATAACAGATAAATCTATTTGTATGAAGGCTTGTGCACTCTACCATAGAAAATGGTCAAAACAGTCCTCAACATACCAGAAATCTCATTTCCACAGCTTTAGAAGCAAATGTTTGAAGAACACAATTAAAAAAGATTGATGTGCTTCATTCTACTGCAGGCATTGAAATAGATGGAAACTCCAGGAAGAGTGTCAATATCTTAAAGAATGAAAGAGGAAACAGGGATCCTTAGTTGTAGCTGGAATACTTACTCCTTTCCTGTTTGTTGCTGAAATGAAGATCCTCTAGAAAGAATCATGACGTGGGAAGATATGTCTGAGAAGATTAAACACAATTCTAATGTCTTTGAAAACTGATGTACAGAACGGCCTGAGGCATGATTGCCAAAAATCCACAGTGAGGATGAAAAACGACAGAGTAACATTCAGCAAAATATAGGCACAGCTGTTTAAAAACTGGCATTTCCCATCCTCATCATCCTAGCAGATGTCAGATTTTGTTAGGCAGCAGTTTAAAAGCCCTAAACAATCAGAGGTCGAAATATCAAGAGTTTACATTATTACCTGTCTTACATGCTTTGACTGCCGAGCACTTCCAATGCGAACTGTCTCAAGTAACTGAGTGAGATAACCTTCACTGTATTTTTCTGAGAATTAAGCAAAGTGACACTAAAGAAGAGCTTGAAAAAGAATTTAAAATTTTGACATGATTTAGAACCTGAGCCTCCCTGAAGAAGTTTCCTTCTCCTGGAAGGAACATTGCTCAAGGTGAAGCTCTGTGCATCACCTGGGTCAGGGTAAAGACTTGGACTCCACTCTTTTATCTGAGACTCAGAATCAAACAGCCTCACCTCTGAACTTTAAACAAGATAATCAACAACAAATTTTTTTGTCCAGTCAAGTTTGGGGTTTTTGAAAATAAATTCAAGGGGTTTCTCATTTGACATCTTATGTCACTTGCTTTCAGTCAGTAACTGCAGACCTGCTAGCTTTTGGTCTGATGTCAAATACTTTTCATCCATCTATCTTTCATGCAGTAAAATAAAATTATATAGTGGGTTTAGCAAAGTTGAAATTTATAGGTAAAAACTACCCATCTCCAAATATAATCTACCTTTGCCAAAGAAGGAACACTGTTTATATATATATATATATATCAGAAAAAAATATTTTAAAATGCTTCCCTTTTTATTAATGACGCACACTTGTAGTATACATAAAACACTATTTCCATTTTTCTTATTTTCAGCATTTCCTTTATTTTCATAATCCTTGAAATAATTTAGATTTCTCTGGTATCTGTTGTAAAAGTTGTACCACTTCATCAAACTTATCCAACAACAGTGATACAAATTTTAAAGAGTGATAATCTTGCTTTGTCTTTGCGGACAGAAGCACTTCCCATTCAAAATAAATAATGAATTCAGTGTGATGATTTAGTTTTCTTTCATTTCTTTCCCCACACTTGCCCAAATCCCTTCTTTCCTTGAAAAGCTGTAATCAATCTGAAGATCCTGACCTGAAAACAGAAAGGAATGAATCCTCACCATAATGTTTCTTTCTTAGAGGGGTTTCTCAAGTAACCTAAGGGGATTTATTTTAATATTTTATTTATTTATTGTATTTTTTTATTGAGGGATAAGTTGGAGACCATATTATGATAATTTATTTGGCATCTGTTCTCAGACCTTCCATATGAGAGGTCTAAGTTCCATATACACAAAAATTAGTGAAGCAACTCAAAGCCATTGCTGTAGTGTACAGATATTATGGAATGATAAACCTAGAAGAATAAAACTTAAAATTCTCATTTCCAAATCTTATACCTTGGTTTTACAAAACACAGATTATATAACAGAGGAAAATTTTCAGGTGCCATCAGGATGAAGGGTAGTTGATTCCAGCTGCTGAGGAATGTTGTTTTGAACTTCTAAAGAAATGCTTACAAATTTCCCTTTGAACATGGACCCTGCTCTACCCATTAAATTACTGTAGCTTCTGCAGTTTTCAGCCTTTGTCAAGGTAATTCTTGTTTGACTTTTTTAATCTGTTCATCTTCTTGGTTGTGCTACTGATATATTGCTTATTGAGGATGTACCTACTTTTGGTTGCTATTGGGATGTTGCACATTCCAGATCATGATTTTAATAAAAGATTAAGTAGGAGGATGAAATGGACTGTAAAGGAAAAAAACCCAACCAAGCAAAAAAAACCAAACCAAACCAAAAGGAACAAAACGTCCCAAAAAACAAATAAGCACAACCAACAATAACTAACAATAGAACCAAAATTCTCAAGTAATTTGGTGGAACTGCCAGATAGATTAACAGAGCATGTTTGTTATTTGTCATGTTCTTTGGGATAGAGATCAACCTATCCTCTGTGAATTCATTACATCTTTCCTTTCCATGGTCAATTCTGTCAAATTTCTGATTTTTCAGATTTTGAAACAAAAGTAGTTGTAAATATTCATGAACAAAAATTAAATTTTCTCCTTCTCTTTGGCTCTTTCCTTTGAGTAGACAAGAGAGAGAGAGAAGGCAGGGAAGGGGAAGACATCCTCAAACATCACGGGATGGAAATTCAAATTATAGACAGAAAAAAGAACAATATGAAGGAAGAGGACACCTTTTGCATCTTTTTATTACTTTGTTTATATTTTCACTTGAACAGCAACTTTATAGTTTACTTTCTCTGTCTTTTATCTGAATTGAATCTGTGATAGCAGCAAAGCTAAATGATTTGTGTTCTTATCAACAATATGAAGATAACAGAATAAGAATAGAATAAATATAGATAATAGAATAAAATAGAACAAGAACCCGGTAAAATAGAAGATCACGAGTTTGTAAATATTAGTGCTTTTTTTTCCCCTTGCTTTCTGCAAAAGCATCTAAGGAACTAGTATTTTCTAGAATTTGTGCAAATTAACGTACTCGATTTCCAACATACTTGTTAACTATTTTCTTTTGCAGTGGAGGCAGGCATGAAAAATATAGATGAGAAATTGCCTAATTGGAGTGGGGGGGGGAAAGGTCTGGGAAAGGTCTGTTAATAAGCCTGGTAAAGGTATGCATTGTTTATGAGTCTGTCCTAAAAAAAGTAAGGCACTAAAGATACGAGGGGTGGTGACAGTTTGAGAAGTGTCAGATGATAAAAAATGGAGAAAAAAAATAACAAAGCTAATTGCAACCAGCAAATCTACCATGGTTATACTGCCTTGTTCAGGAGTTCATTGAGGCTACAAACTACTATTTTCAAACTCTCAATGTATTTAATGTACCATAGACTTTAATGGGCATGTTAAAACTAATGTGAAAATAAAACCTGAATTTTTTTCCCTAAATGGATGTTTTCTCCTGAGCAGCAGCTGAAGGAGTCTAAGGAGAGGAGAGATTGATAAAAAAGACATCTGCAAAGTCACTAAAATGAATCTCTATGTATTGCAGCCTCTAAGTAGTTCAATAAAAATCTGTTTTCCACTGCGTTTCATTTAAAATAAGCAAACTGAAAATGTCACATACTGAACGAGCTCCATTGCTTGGACAGGTTAAATAAAAAAATTATGTGTTTTAAAAAAGTAAAGGTGTCTTTCTGACAGGCAAATGCATGTCAGAAACCATATGAGATTATCTAACTTAGGTACTATCCTTTGAGCTGGTTTGCTAATGATAATTCTAATTATTTTTTTCATGTCCAAGCAGGGAATATCCATTCCAGGCTAATTTTCCTTCTTTGAGTTGCAAACCCCTAGAGTAGTCTAGCTTTAACACAGACTTAATTCATTCCAAAGTGCATACTTTATTTGGATATTGAGTATTTAATCAACTTCTGCAGTACCCTGTATTTGAACAGATTGCAGAGGAAAAAAACAAACTTCCTTCTGATTTTTAAGTCTCTGAAGTGATTTTTGTTCAGTGTCTGACCTATAGACATGTCAAAACTGAATAATTTATGTAACAAAACAAAGACAACAAGGTCAAAAGAGATGTAGGATTTTTACAATAGTGAACATTCAGGGACATGATAGTAGATGAGACATGTTCCTGAATGTTAAGGAGGACTTTTTTTTTTCTCCTTATTTTTCTTTGCAAGTAAATGAGCTCAAACATGTGAGAAAAGAAATTAGATTCTAGAAAAAATTAAACTTTTAGTACACAGTAGGTAGGAATTAACTGCTTTCTTTGCTCCATGGGATTTTCTGTGGACCTCAGGGAAGGAATGTTCTAGGAGGTTGCCTTAGCAACACTGTACTTTAATAATTGCATTAGTCTGAAACTGAAAAGCCCTCAAAATACGATAGAAAAATCACACAGTGCCCAGAAAAACCCCCAAATTTATCACCTGTAGAGAGACTTCTTTTCCCTAGATCTTGGGTCTTCTCAGACAGTATTTGGGTAGGTGCCTATTACTGTTACAGAAATTCCCCATTAATACCATCCCCGCCCGGCTCCGTGGGTCCCGCGTGCCCCCACAGCCGCACGGGTGGGTTCCGTGTTACAGTCGGCAGCAAAGAGTCGAGAAGGGCATTACCGTGTGTTCCAACAGGAGCATTTAGTGCTGCGGCACTGCCAAAGGCTGCAGAGGCAAATACCAACACGACCCCAAAACTCACACTTTTATCCGGGGGTGGGGAAAAGGCAGGACCAGGGAACGGGGACCAATGGGGAAGCTCTGGGGGAGTGACGAGGGGTAGAGGCTGACAGCCAACCGGGGAATCCAAACTGGGATAGATCAATGTAACAGAACACGCATCCTGGGTGAAGCCTTTTTGGTCACCCTAACAAAAAGTGGTTCTTGTGGTACTGGGGACTTGTCTTGCTGAAAACTCTCTGTCCCTTGTAATGTAGGTTCACTGGCCACCACATCCCCTCTGGGGAGGTGGAGGACATTCTGTAGGTACAAAAATGCTGTTAGCGAGGATTTTCTTGCTATCTTCTAAGTCCGTGAGAGACTTTTCTCTCTCACAGAAGAGGTAGAAGGGAATGTAAACACCCAATCCACCTGCAACCTTGAAAAGTCTTGTTTATGGTATAGTAGAAAAATATTTTGACAATGCATGTTTTAGGATTTTAGCCAATCACCCCAAGGGGTGGCTGGCCCTTTGTCCAATTAGACTATGAGGAAAAATGTCTATAAAAGAGTTTGTAAAATAATTAAATCAATCAATCTTGCTGCACAATTCCTGCCTGCTGGATCTTCTCTCCTCCTCCTCCCTATGGCTGCGGGACACAGTGATATACTGTAGGAACCAGGCCTGCGGTAATAGACATTCCATATTAATTAACATTCCATATTAATACATCTTGTATCTGACCTCATTCTCAAGAAGTTGTGGCACAGAACAAAGGGACCAAGTCCTGTTGTTCAGTCGTACCTCCAAACCTAGCATAAGGAAACTGTGACAGTACAGTACTGCAGAAATGGCTTTCTCATTGCATGTGGAAGAAGGTAGAAATCGGAAGGGAAAACAAATTCCACTTGTATAGAGGAAAGGAACATTGCAATCTCCTTTAGGCTCTGATATTTAAAATAGTCCCTTGACATAGCATTACAGATAACTCAGAAATAATATCATGGTGACCCGCAGTTGATGATGCAGCTGTGTGACGCCAGATTGCCATCATTTCAGGTTCAGTCATCCTGAGCTCATAGGTCAGTCCTGTTTTCACATAAATAACTGTAAGATATTAATTTCAAATATTTCATTCTAAAATCATATGCACATATGTACACAATTATCACTTTCAGTTAAAAATATAGTTCGTATGTGTATCTATAATTTTACTGCAAAATTAAGATACAATAAGAAATGCTTGCTTATAGAATTGATTTTTTTTTTTTAGTCAAACCATGCTGTCAACGCCAAAATCTTTCTTCTTTTCATTCTGTCTTTCAGAATCTTTCAGTGAAAAAGAAGCACAACATTTTATTCCTCACAAGTTTTGTTCTCTTCCATTTTGCAAATATTGAATTTTCCATCCTCTTCTCTGTTTGAAGTGAGGCATGGACTACAGGCAATGGAATATTTACTCACCTACTTTGTAAAAGCATAAACAGTGATATCAGCAATGATGAAAATGAACCTTTGGAAACAGGGTTTGTTAGGTTCCCATTCACCATCAGCTAAAAACCTAGATTTTTCTCAATAAAAAAAAAAAAAATTATGTCCATGTTATATGTTAATGCAAGAATAGCTTAAAGTCTTTTTATTGTGGGTTAAGACTCTGGTTACATAATACAAGTTTTCATGAAATATAGATTGTGCTGATTTAAATTCTTTTTCAGGTGTTAGAATCAAAGGCTAGAATATTTGATATTTAATTTTGCTAGCCTTTTTGACTTGTTAAAAAGATAAATGTTATGACAGTTCAGGAAGATGTGTGAGTATTAATATTAACAAGAAAGCAAGCAGCATCATTTTAAATTAAACCTCTGTTAAATGCGGCACATTTGTGTTTGTGAATATCCACTTGAATTTTCAATCCTAACAAACTACCACTCAATTTTATTTTTTCTACTGACCAATCATAAATATCTTTGTTTGTAGTTATTTTCCAGAAAGCTGCCACACATTTTGCAGTATTCTACCTGCAAACATAATATATAAATTGCACATAAGTATATAAATTAGTGTTTATACGTCAGAATCAAACAGAATTCTTCATGATTCAGGGCAACATAAGGAGTTTAAGAAATAAAAACTTCTTGTAGCACCAGAAGATTTGGAAGCAGGAATACAGACAGGCTTGAAGAAAACAGTGTTGGAAAGATTTTAAAAGGTCATCTATTTAATCCCTCTATTTCATGTATATTTAAATTTTGCCTACATTTTTATGAGTGTTAGTTAAGATCTCCAGGTTATACAAGAACCACAGGACAATAAAATCTAAAATATCTCAATGTAATATCTTAAAGTTTCATTTTATATACATAATATATTATATATTTTATATATCAAAGTAGAATATGTAGAAGATTTTTTCTCTTCAGGCAGATAGCTACAAATAGAAATCCATTTCATTTTATAAGAGTATTCACACTTTTTTTTTTTCGAATGTACAGATAGCCTCACTATTACATTTTCAGTTTTCAAATCCTACTTTGACATCATCAAGGAGAAATCATTTTAATTTTTGATTTAATGTTCTCTGAGTTTCAGACCTTTGAGTTTTCCAGTGATACTGCCACTTATTCAAGAAAACTTTTCATTCTGAAAATATTCATTGCCATTAGCATTGTCATCAATTAAAATAATAAACCCTGGAAACCCACGAGTATTGAGGGAGTTTTTCAACACGAAAAAACGTTGAGAGAGAAGATAAAAATAAATCTAAATCTCACTTTTTTTTCCTAAACTATATTTTACTTTGGACACATAAACCTATTTTTGAGATAAATTGTTCATGTAGTTTGAGCTTATACTGAAGTAGCCTAGCTGGAAAGGAAACATTTCTGTGTTTTGAAGAGAATTTTTATAGCTGTAGAAAGCCTAGATAGTGTATTCCCTGTTTAAGCATGTGTGTGTATTCCAGAGATGCACACAGTCACAGACGCACAAGGACTTGCCTGCCTTCGCTCCTAATGGTGGCAAACAGGAACCTTCAAAGTGCAGAATTAGATGAGGATTTTGTGAACAGACTGTTGGGAGCAAAGGGTTAAAATCCCAAGATTTGGTTAGGAGGAGGGAGTAGTTTTGCTCAGAGTGACCTGGCACCTTGCTGCAAAAAATGTCACTGGGGGAAAACTCCATTTATTATGCCTAGTGTTGCTCATCATCTGCCTGTTTTGAGAAGGAGAATTCCCGTGTAGAGAGGACACACTGTCAGAGACATGGTTGAGCCTCATGGGGGGAGAGAAATCACAAAAGCACAGCCTTGAGATAAACTGCGGGTGCACACAGCACTTTGATTCACTGGGGCAGGCAGTACCCCCTTCTGCCAGGATGAACTGAGCCTAATGGAGCTGGTGTCCCTGTGTGTTATTAGTGAGGTAATGGAATAAACTTACTCCTTGCATTTCAGCTGTGGCTTGGTGGTTGCCTTGGTTACCTGTATGTGTTGATTCACACACAGGCATCCTTAGTCAAATCCCTCCTTTCCTCTCTTTCCTCTTCTGTTCAAAGAAACAATATAAATAACATGTATGTGAATATTTGAAATATTCCTTTAGCTTTTCAATACCATGTAAAATTTTTAATAGCATGGTTAAAACCATCTTTTCTTAGGGAAAAACTGTGGGTGAAATGTGGGATGGGATCCTGCAGTATTGACTGTCAAGTCACAGGCAGAAGTTCAAAATCAGGCTACTGATTTTATGTCATACATACACTTTTAATACCCTGTAATAGTAATATCCTTAGTAGTTTTGAAGGAAGTTTATATATTAGAAATAATCTACTTGCAATGTGAAAGGTGTAATTTCCATCCAAATGGGATGGAATAAGATATAATAGCTCTCCTCAGTGTTTGATAAATCAAGTAGATTTTGAAATGTTAAACCACATCTGTTTCTTGTGTTAGAAAGCCAGATTCAATAATAATATATGGGAAATTTGAATCAACTGGATATTATAGCATAGGTAATTCTTTCCTTTTTTCATATGGGGTTACATTATCAGCATATCTTGAACCAAATTGTGAGACATTTTCCTGCTTGTTTCTTGACCAAGGCTAAATCTGTTTAAGGCAAATGCAGAACTTGCTCTGCTGGGTTTTTTTGCCAGTTTTTCTTTCCTTAGTTTCTGATTCACACCCTGGAAATATGCCTCAAGTTTTCATTGAGTTCCAAGGGAAACAGGCAGCCTTTTTAAAGCCTCAGGTTAGTAAATCAATACACCAGCTCCTCTCTAGGGGGATCATATAGAAAGAAATAATCTATAGGCATAGATATAATTATCCCAGTCTCTGCTGATACCTGGAATCCTTAACCTTAATCAACCCATATGACAGGAGAATGTCAGTTGTCTGCTTATCTCCTCTTGGCAATGGCAGTGAGTTTAGGCTTCAAACTAATTTGTTTGGGTCTTGCAGCTGCCTTTGATACAATTAGCCATGAAGCGTTACTGATACACTGCTTTGTAAAGTATGCCAGGAATAGACAAAATGGTGCTCTCTTCTTTCATTCTGAGATGAGAAGAGCTGACCAGAGGGACATCTACACTAACACTGATCTTTAAAGTGGAATGGTAATGCTACCATAAATTCATGCTTTTGGTATTGGTTAGACTAAGCTCATATATTGTGGAATTGATACTCGGAAATGATAAACAAGGTAGAACATAAGTTTGAGATACTGGAGGCCTATCTGTCTGAACTACCAGTGAGTCATGGGAATGTTAGTAGTGGTGTCTTGTACCTTCATTTTCTATTCTGAGCCTATGAATTCTGGCTTCTTTGCTACACAGCTGACTGCAGATATAGAAGAGGAAGAAGAGTAACACAGCGTTATATTGAAAGCTCCAGAACAATTTAGATTTGGTATCAAACTATCTTGAATAGAAACACCTCTGTTTAATATACAGTAACATTGGAATTCTAGATTATTCAACTCTGGAGAAAGACAATTGCCAAATGCAAATATGAATAGTGACAGTTTTGGGGCAACTGTGTATCTCCTTAAAAAAACCCAACCAAACAAAAAAACCCAACAAAAAAGGGCAGGAAATTTCCAACAAGACATGCTCTTATTACTTCAACTATTTGTCTCATTTTGTACATTTTATTTAGTCTTTTTTATGTTTGATTGGCAGTGTTTTACTGAGATTGCAGGAATGAGATGACAGAATGACTTAAAAAGAATGTTTATCAAGTGCAAGAAAGAGCAGTGTAACTCACTCATCTATTGTGCCCCTACTAAGATTTCTATTTTAGTCTTGTTTGTCACACAGAAAGCAATGGCAGTGTCTGATTTTTATTAGTTAAAGCTGGCAATTTCTTTCTTACTGAGAGGACCTTTCCCATATTGCAGTCCCCAGGTACAATAAAATGCATCTTCTACAGAGCTGATAGAAACTGTTCGAGTCCAAATACGTGCTATATGTTGTAACCAATTTGCAGGTAGTACCCAACTGCAACTTAATGTGTCGAAATTCATCTGCCCATTCATGGATGCATTACAGCTGGTCACTTGGAGGCTGATGCTTTTCTCCAGGCAGATGAGATCATTTGAAATATTAAAGTTAAAACATTCTGAGAAAACTGAAGAAACTAGAAGTGATAAAGCCAAAAGGTTATTGCATGCAGTTTGAAATGTTCTGTAGAGTTAAAACAATGATACAGAATAGAAAATTTTAGAAAAATATTTTTTAAAAATCTTTAGAACATTTTGTATTAGGAAGACATATATCTATGTAATTTTACAGGATTCTTTTTATGCTTAGCTATTAAGCAGACTGGCAGCAGGATATACTCTGCATGAGGTCTTTGTTTCTTTACTCAATAGTCTGATATTCAAATCAAATCACATTTAAATACCTAGTTGCTCAACCTTACTTTATTTGAAAGAAAGTGAAAGGAATATAGATGTAGGACAATTCTGAGTTTAAAGGTATTTAGAAGATCCGTTTATAAAGCATGGTTCTGAACATTTAAGATAACAGTTGTTTACAGGTTGTAGAGAGAGTACACTTCCCAGCTCAGTAGCAGAGGAATGAAAGGTCTTTCTGAGCTGATCTATGTCCATATGAGTCTCTAAGACAAAACCCAAGTGTATGTTAAAATTACTGATTTGTGTTAACGAAAGAAAAAACTGTTTTACCATGAGCCAAAATCCATTATACAATCTCTAAGTTCCAAAATGGTTAAACAAATAATATTTTACTATGCTTGCTTTCAGTATTTAATTCAATGGCTACATTCTTTCTGTCTTTGTTTTCTTTGACATTCTGTGTCTACTATATCATGACTGGAATGATAGACAGCAGTACTATAGATCTTCAGAAAAGGTGGACAATTACTTAGCTGTTTGGTCACAGTAGGAAAAAAGTTCAATTTTGAGAACACCTTGCTTTTAATAAGAAAGGCATTGATTAAAAGGAGACCAAATACCAGCAGAACAATCCAGAAATACTGGGATGGATACAAAAGAGCTACTAGACAAACAGAGGAAACAAAGAAAACTACAGCTGGGAACCTGTTGGACTAGAGATAATAGAAACAGCAGGAGAAGAGAGAAGGAAAACATATAAGGATAAAACATTAAAAAGGAGAAACATAAAAGTGCATATGAAATGAGTAAATGATGCCAGAATATTTGACATTGAGGGCCAGGATCTGAAGGGACTTCTGAAAGGTTAGTCTTTACTCCCTTCCAAGGCTAAGTTTGCTATGGTAAAATATTAACCAAGATGGATGTCTAGGCAACTCCAAATCCAAAAGGAAAACAAACAAAAAGACCGACAACAAAAGCCAGAATAAAACTGAAAGATAGTGCTTTTAAGAGGTAAAGCTGGGGTATAAATTTTTAAGGTTTAGTATGATCTCAGTGTAATTCTACCATGAAGTTTGTGCTTTTAGAAAAAAAAAAATAGCTAGTTGTGCTTAATTCTCTCTACTATTTTTTTTCTTTATTTTTTTGAATCTAACAGTATGCTTACATTCCTGGACCAAAATGAAGGATTAAAAAGCATGGGTACTTCAATATTTAATTTGAGTTATTTTCTACTTTGCTCATGTCCTCAGGTTCTGTAGAGAATTATAAAGTAATTATTTTTTCTGTATATACTATGACAAGTATAATGCTATTGTGATAGGTTGTTTTCTTCTGAAGCACGTTAGAGACTGCAGCAATATACAGTGGTATAACTCCTTACTCATATCTTAATTTTATAGACTTGATAAACCAATCCTAGCAGGATTGAGTAATAGTGTTTCAATTAAAAATTATAGTAAGAAATGTTCTCATTTCTGTTTTTCCTATAATCTCATGTAGGATGTGAACAAGAGGAAGGCATATACTATTAAGAAACATTTTAAGGGATTTTGATATTCTCCAATATGCATTCCAGTCCTACACTTAACTAACACAATTTGTTAGTCATTTGACTTAAAGTAGTCAACTGCAGTTAGGGCAACCACTTTTCTCATTATAGGCAATTGCATTTCATCTCAACTGCATTTTATCTCAATTCCATTGGCTACTCAAATATGATTTTCTAACTCACCTTTTATGGAACTGGGGATGCTTCAATATGTCAAATGGCATAGGCCTGATCTGAAACAATTTCATTCTCAGATGCTTATGTGAAGAATTATTCATTTTCATAAGAAAAGTCTTTACAAGACTGAAAGAGGTCAGCAAGTCCCATTTTTCTTTATCCATTTTTTCAGAGTTCTTCACTCTCTCCCTCATGTAACTGTCACACACAGGTCTCTTGCAAAGTGATTATCAAAGTTCTTACTTTCTTTTAATTTTACAACTGTACCCTCAAAAACTTCCATCAAACAACAGACAGCTCTCTATGCACTAAAAACGATACTGAAAGGAAAGGCACTGAAGGCCCATGAAGAAATTCATGTCTGTCACATTACCTTTCCCACAAGGAACAGATTCATTTTGCAGGTAATTTTGGAGAAGAAAGACTGTTTTAGTGCAGTCTGTCTAAGTTTACAGGATCTTTCTGCAAGCAGATACTGCCATCTTTCCTAATCAAGTCCACCTCACTATCATCTTTTTTGACTCCTGTTTCTCTTTATTTCCTATACCTGACTCTGCATTAGCTGGTGTCATGCCTGATATCTATGGTTTGCCTACATTATCCCTTGCTATCCCCTAATCTGAATCTAAATTTTCCACTAAATTCTCACTTTCTCTCAGGAAGCTCTGCTTAATCCTTCCAATGACTACTCAACACAAATATTGGTTTCTTAAGAAAAAACATTTCTGTCTTTCCTAGAATTTCTGCTTAAGTTGCTACTGAGCAAAGAGTCAGGACAAGCTCGCATGTTGCTGTTGTCATTATCAGTCTTTGTTTTGGAGGTCCTTTTGATACAGTTGTGCACCAGTTAGAAATAACAGGCATGTAGAATGGCTAAAACAAGTAGAGACTGAAGTTCTGGATTAAACAACCAAGAAATTATAGGTATCTTCAATTTCAGGACTTTAGAAGATAATGAAGACACTAAAGTAGCTCTGAATAACAATTTTTTTTTTTATTGCTCAAAGTTGGTTTCCCTACAGGGACTGCTGACACCAGGCAAGTGATTTTCTTAATGGCTGTGATATAGGAGTCATATAGGTGTATCCATGATGAAATTCCGAGAACTGTAGCTGACCTCCAAATGCAGTAGCAACTTCCCTACAAAACAACCAACAGGAAATTATGACATCTACTCTAAGTCTCAAGGTGGACCATTCCCTGTAAAAGCACTCCTGGCCTCTCACCACATGGAAGATGTGGGGGATATGAGCTTCCTCTTTGACCAGTTCTGCTTCATTCACTATCAGTTTGTGGGGGAGCTTGTATGTCAAACATTTATTAAACAGTAGACAGAAAAATTAATTTCAAGAAGAAAGTGAAAAAGACAAAAAAATCCAAACAAATAACTGCTTGATTTGCATAAATGCATGGTTTGAAATAAACTCAGTAAATTATACTGCAATGGAAAACAGCTGACACTATTATGGGACTATATATTTTGTAGGAAAATAGACTTTTCCATCTCAAAATGTATAAGCAGCTGTAAGCAAATCAAATAAGCCCCCTTAAATCAATACAAACAACAGCAAAAGATCTGTCTTCTCAGCCAGTATTTTCATGTTTTTTCAGTAACACACTTCACTATTTGCACAGAGATACTGGTGGTTATGAATGTTTTAAAGGCAGTTTACTTGCTACAGCTTAATTCCATGTTAAGAAAGGTACACAGTCTGTGATTACACCTGTTTGTTCTCTTATCACTAACTTGCATCTTTATAACTTAACATCGTAAGAAAATGTCAATTTCCTTTTTGTTATTTTTAGAAGTTTTTAAAAGTTCTTGTTGATATTGGTAGTTGCAATCTAATGGATGTGTATATTTGAAACCTAAAAAGATGCAGTTTTCCAGATTGATTAGATTGTATTTATTTAAATAAAAAAAATTCTTTACAGATTATAAACCTTTAATTTTGAAATTTGTCATCTATCTGTATGAGATGGAATATTTCTTACTTCATATGATTTAATTGCAAAACGAGGAAAAACCAAGTACTTCAAACATAGTACTTTCCTTTGCTCTGTTCCCTGAGTGTTAACTATACCTGAAATTGTGAAAGAAAATTATGTAGACAGTAAAGCCAGGAGTACTGGAAAAGAAGATAATATGACCTTATATCTGTGCAAGTTAAGACTGCTGAGTCAAGATTTAGCAAGCATCTCATCTACCTTACTGCTTATTCATTGATTTCTTTCCTCACCATTAATCTTTTTAGTTATTAGGCAAAATTGCATGTTTAAACTTAGAGACAAAACCCCAATTTTTATATTAATTTCAGTCCTTCTAACCTGCCAGGTAAAAGGGTTAAAGACTAATAGATACTTCTCAGAAGAACATTACTTTTCCCTTCTCATCTTAAGAAAAGTGAGGTGTCTGTCACACTTTTCATATTTCCAGGTTTTCAAAGATCTCTGTTCATTTTGAGATAATCTAATGAAACATTGAAGGCATCTATCTTTGCTGAGAAGTTTTTGATTAATTTGGATACAGTCTTACAGCTGCTGTTCCATTATAGTGTCTGTCATTTCTTTCCTTACACCAAATCTGCACCAAAGATGTTCCAGTTTTTGCAGGGTAGAGCCAACTTCTTCCCAGTAGCTGTTGCAGTGCTGTGTTTTGAATTTGGAATAGGGATGGTGTTGATAACACACTGACATTTCGGTTTTTTGCTAAGTCGTCTTTGTCCTATGTCAGGGACATTTTTTTCCCTTGTCTCATGCTCTGCCAGGGAGGAGGTTTCAAAAGAAACTGGGAGCGAGCATCACTGGGACAGGTGACCTGAACTGACCAAAGGGATATTCCACACCACAGAACTTCATGCCCAGTACATAAAATGAGGGACTTACCTGGAAGGGGGCTGATCTGTGCTTGGGAAGGGGAGTCGGCCATAGACACCAGGTGGTAAGGAATTGTATTGTGCATCACTTAGTTTTCCTTTTTTTTTTTTTTTTTAATCTTAATTTTCAACTATTAAACTATTCTTTTCTCGAGATACAATTTTTACTTTGATTCTCCTTCCCATTCCACTGTGAGAGGAGGAAGAGAGAGGGAGTTGAGACACTGCGTGGTGTTTCATCTCCAGCTGGGCTTGAACCACAGCAGTGGCTGAAGGAAATCAGCTTGTGAGAGGTAATGGTTTTGCTACAGCTGCCTGTGGGAGTGCACTTCACCTATGTCAGTTGTCTACTAGACAGCCAAAATTGGCCAACTCTCCCACTGTTAGCTTTAAAGAAAGTTCTGTGGAATGATGAAAATTAGTAAAAGTGGTAAAGATAAGAGCCATCTGCAAGGAATGAACAGAAGCCTTACAAGACTGAGTGTCATAGCAGTGAAACAGCAAAAAAGTTCAATATAGAAAATCATAAAGTGATACCAAAAGAAACCAGTTAATCTGTAAAATAGAAGGATCTGAATTCATAACAGAAGACATAAAACTTAGGCATTATGATGCATATTTCCATGAAAATAAAGTCTCAGTACTTGGTACTGGATCAAAAATGCAAATATTTGAAAATATTAGGAAATATAGGGAGAGAAAGAAAAATAGTGAAATCACTGCGTAAATCTGTGCTTTTCTCAAACATTGAATACTAGGTGCAGGACTGGTCTTCTTATCCCTAAAAAGTATTCATTAGAACTGAAAAAGATACAGAGAAAGACAAAAGTGTTGAAAAGCTTAAAAGGTCTTACATATAATAGTTGACAAAACATTCTCTGCAGCCTGGAGAGGACACTGCATAAAGAAAACCCCTTAAAAATGGTCACAGAGAGTGTGAGTCAGAAATTATTGTTCACTGGCACCCCTATTACAAAAATAAGAGATTATTACATGGACATAGTAAAAACCAAGCTCAAACTAAATAAAAGAACTTAGTTCTTAATAGGAAAAATAACAGACCATCAGTTATTGTGCTTGTAAAAATATCTGTAACCATAAAGAAAAAAATATAAAGAGGTTATGGAAGTCACATTAGGTTTAGGAAATTCACAAAGCACAGTATAAGAGATGACAGGACAGTAAGAGAGGGAGCAATAATTTGTTTGACTTATTCTTCCTTTGGTGTAGCTTGTGGCCACTGCCTAAGACAGGCCCTTGTCCTGAGCCAGTACGGCTTTCTTATGGAAATCCTGCAGAATCACACCCACCGAGTTTATGCACTTGCTACACATCTGTTTTAGTCACTTTGATCTTCTGTTTGCCTTCCACAGATGCAATTCTTCCCACTGTACATTTCACATAGACTTGTTTAATCAGTATAGGGAGTGCAAGCGGTGTACAACATTGAATACTGAAGGCTGAAGTGAAAACTCAAAACTCTGAGTAAAGTTTTCATTTTCATTGTTTCTCAATGTCGAATCCTACTCTTCCGTTGCATAAGTAAGCAATAAATACAGGAAGCATTAAATACAGTGTAATCCTGATAAGCTGGAAAATCTAAGAACCTCTAGATATCAACATTTTTGACTATAGATCTCCAGCATATTGAAGACTTTTTATCTCATTTGACTGCTGTTACTCTGTTCAGCTCTTTAGCAGTTTCCTAGCACTAAGGTTTCTTAGGACTTCAAAAATACGTGATTATCCTGCTTTCAGGCATTTGCCATCTACAGAGTCACCAGCCATTGACAACATGCCATCAATCTCTCTGGAAGTTTTTCAGTCTTTCCTTCATTGCTGGTCTATGAGACAGCCATCTCTCAGTCCTTTTGGTTTCTTTCCACAGGCTTGCTCTCCTGTCCTGGATGAATGACAGGAAAGACAATTTTCCTGTGTTTGTAAACCAAGAATTTCCACTACTCATAATTTTCTCTCTGGTGGTCAGATGCATGAGCCACCAAATTACATACTCCATGTTCTTGGATATGTGCTGTTCTATTCAAAGAAATCTTTTTGATGTAAGAACATAAAGGAGAATTTTTTTTCTACTTAAAATGAATAAATAAATGCATTTTGATAAATTTGTCTATGTATACCAGTGGGAAATATGGTTTTATGGATATTATTGAAGAATAAAGTACCCTGGATATTTGTGACTGTTTCCCCGCAGGTACTTCAAAGTGACGTTCTCATCAGTGATGATGATTTATATTGCTGACAAGAAGAGTGGATGTTTTCAATATGCCTTGTTTCTTTCTCTTAAATGAAAGATTTTTGGGAGCTTCAGCTTTCTAGAAATTTGAAACTTGACATGGAAACTTGTCTGTAATACCGTATGTACAGGTGGAATTCTGCAAGTTATTTTCTTTAAAAAGTACAGGGACTGGAGCTGAATGGAAAATGCTGGGCACCCATCTCAAAATTATCCATTGCAAGTTGTAAATTTCTATGCACTTAAACCTGAGTCTTTTCTATGGAACTGCTCATTTACTTGCACAAAAGTTATTAATTCTTAAGTGAATAGGCAAGTGTTTTTTTAGACTGGCTATGTTGTTCATCATAGATGTTGAGGGCTGTAATGTACTTCTGAAGCTGTTTATCAGCAAATCTTCAGTAAAATATGTGTGCCTATGCTCATTCTATCCATAGCACTCAGAACTGAGAAAAGAATTCTGGAATCATTCCACAACAGAGATAAATTGCCTCACTTGAACCCCTTTTCCATGTTTATTCATTTTGTATGATATATTAAAATTATCTTTTGCAACAATTATTTAGTAGAATGTGATTATTTAGATATTAGAAAACACACACAATCTTGCATAACTTTTTTTTAATAGAGCACACTAAGACAAAACCTGAAACTCTACAAGCATTTTTATATGAATGAAAGATCAATCTCCTTCCAAGCAGAGAAAGAAAATTTCTAGGTGCTTTTCTACAATTTTTTTTCCCCCTTCAGGTCTATATAACATGAGGGGATTCTTAAAACCTTTTGAGAGAGTACTCTTTCCAAACCCAGGGACTTTATATAGAGAAGGAAATCTATATTTTCTTTTCCTGTGGATTATGAGAAGTCAACAGTCCTGGCCAAAACTCATTATCCAGTCTTGACCTCTCTTTGCATTAGAGTTACCAAATGTTTATGGTCTTTAATTATTATGACATACATGAAAAATATAACATATTAGAAATTATTTATGCTAAAAAGTTAATGCTGTGAGGAAAAATTGTTGAAATTCTGAGAAGGAAACCCAGGATTTATTCCATTTGGTGTGGACAATTCTAAACAGACGTAATAAGAATTCCAATGTTAAATACAGCCAGTGCTAATGATGAAATCTTCTAGAAGAATGTTGTGATCTAGTATAAAAGAAACACTGTAGCAGAAAATTACTTGCTAAAGTTATGATTAACAGGTATAAAACAATGTTTAAAAACAAGAATATTTTAAAAATTGGATAATATTATGAATTGATGGCACACAAACCAAATGACCAAGGCAACCCAGAAAAGCAATTACCTTCTAATGAAGTGAGATTTTTTTTCTGTGATTTTACACTAGTTTTAAAGACAGAACTAATGAGAAATATGGTTTCATATCTTATGTATCTTGGGGCTAATGCCACCCTCTACAAATATAAAGTATAGACAAGTAGGATGGAGGTGGGGAGGATGCATAAATGAACTAATAAGAGAGTAATAACTATTTTCTCAGAATCCAGATTGGGTGTTTTATACTGTGTTCATGGTGTTGATTACCTCTTCTTTTCCTTTCATTTGTGGACAAATATTAGCTAACAATTTGAAGCACTCTTTTAGCATAATAACATGAAGTCCTTTCCAGAGCTTCATTTTTATGCTTTTTTGTTTGTTTGTTTTTTTAACCAAAACCGTTTAAAAATAATATTTAAGAGGATTCCCCACAGTTAAACACATCAACAACCTTGTGTACCTCTTTAAATTTAACCCAAATATCTCAACAGATGCTGCTCTTCCAGTCTCAATAGGGAGCAGATTCCACAATCAGGGAGTATAATTACAGAGAGCTCTAGCTCCTGCTGTCTCAAAGTTACACTTAGGGCACGCTGAATTGCCTGCCAGTTTCAGTCTTCAATGGCTGACTGAGGCCTTTGGTAATAAAAGATCAGTCAAGAGTACATTATGATACTACACAAAATGCTAACAGATTTGTAGAATTTATAATATGGAGAGACATACGCCAGCTTTGTACACTGCTGAACAGTTAAAACCAAATACAACAAGAGTAGGAAATAAATATAATATGAGTTTGTAACAGGAAAAGTGTGTATCTGTCATCAGACAAGCAAGGTAATGCATCTGCTAGAAAGCATAAATTGAGAAGCAATGAAAAACGGTTTTAATCCAACAGCTTTTGTCTGCCCTGATCATAACTAGGAAGAGTCTTCAGTTACAAATCGGATGTCAAGTAATATTTTTCTTCCATGAGTGACATGATATTAAAAACAAACAAAAAAAGAAAATAAAAAAGCTCTGTAGTGAGAGTTTTTGTATTAGTTTTCTTTAGAAAAATATTATTTTCTTACTGTAAGAAAAATTAAAGTAGGTAGGAAAGAATGACTCTAAAATGAATCAAAGAAATTAATAACCCTTTCTGGTTAGAGAACATCTGATGGTCCTGTCTTTGCTGCACGCAGACATTGAGACTTAGTAGTTAACTGCAACAATTCAGAAGAATCACTCATGTTAAAGTAACACAAAGGGAAGGAGGCAGGACACTTTTTAATTAGGATCATTAAAAATTAGAAATTTTGAAAGAATTTTATTTTTAGTGTATGGACCTTCTGTTTATAGCCTCAAATTCATGATTCTTTTTCCAAAGCCAAAAATTTTCAACTATAAATGTGGAGAACACTTAATTTGCCTAGAATGTGTGGTAACTAATGTAATTAAAAGAATATATATTTACTTCACAAAAGCCAGATGACAGGCAACCAAATTATAGTGATGGGGGTAAGTAATTTTGAAAACAATATTTTCAAATTTCAGTACACTTCACCCAGAATTGACCAATTTTTTAATCTTTTGTATTCACCTTCTTAGATAAATTATATAATTTTATCTCATTTGCTCCAGAAACAGAACAAATCATTGAATAACATCTGAAAAGACTTCTCCAGACATTACTTACAATATGAATTAAAATTTTTATTAATATGGGAATAATTTGAATAAGGAAAATTCATATGGGATTAATAATTCTATTCCATTTGGGTTCACTTTTTCCATTCTTCAACTAATTCACTTTATTTCTTCTCATTTGTTTCCTTGTAGAGAAGGTTTTGTGATTTAAAAGACATTAGACAATGTCTTGGGTCCCAAGGAACTCCTAGCCATGGCAAATACAATTATATAGTAAGCTCTTAATGAAGCCTCCACAGGTGTTGCAAATGGAGGCAGCAGCTAGAAAGGTGGGAAAAGACAATGAAGAAATAGTGCAAGAAACAAGCACTAAACACAGCAGTTACAGACATTAGCATTTCAGGATATATTATTTGGCTTTATTTACAGCCAGTTAACGTTATACCTCCAGAAGCGCAGCATGTTTATGAATACCGCTGGACTTCATGCACTCTACACATAAGAGAAAAAGTGTTCAGAGAACTCTGCTGACCTTACCCCACAGACACAAGCTACACGAGTCTGCAGGATTGCATAATCTCCCAAATGCAGGGTTTAGAGCACAGAGAAGCTACACACAGTGTATCAAAAAAAATAGCACATTGATTCCCTCAGAGGAAATTGGATGGTGGCATTGAGCAGAGCTAGCAAAGGGTAGAGGTATATTTGCTAAGTACATAATCACCTTTTGTTTTAAAGCTTTCCTCAGGATTTACCACTCATCTTCAGATTCTTCACTGACATAAAACTTTCTTCTCACTCATTTTCACTGCTGGAATAGATGAATAAATTGTTTTCCAAGATGCATTGGCCAGTGCTATGTGGTGAGATTGCATAAAAAGTTCCCATACAAAGACCCTGAAAGCAACAAAATGCAGAACAATCCCACGTTGAAGATTTGCCCTCTCCTTGCAGATCCCTCTGAATTCTCAGAAATGAACAAGTCATTTACCAAAATTTTAGATTCTTCCAAAATTCTCCCTGGTGTAAAATGCATACAAAAATGGGGCTGGGTGTTCAGTTGAGGGCACGAAACTGTCACAGCAGGACATTTGCTGGGGCCATTCACTAGATGCATTCACAGATGGTGACTACTCTGTCGTAGATACCTGCTGCAAAATGGGCTGTTGCAACAAATAAACATCACTGGAAGAGAAACAAACATAGTAGAATTGCTACTTTTACTATCCTTGCATCACTACTTTAAACAAAAAGTCAAGTCTTCTAGGTTAATCAGTTTCATGTGCTGTGCAGCCAGTCACAAGAAGAAAAAGTATTCTTCCAATTATTCAAGTGTTACCTTTTAGCTATGTAAGTTTTATAGTTGTTAATTAAGTAAAATACATTTTAAATTCACATCTCTTGAGAAACTGATATTGCAGTTTGAAAAATTTCCAGAACTACTAAATTATCTTGCATTTTTCTGAGCCCTGAATATTTGGGAATTAATCTCTTGGGGGTTTGATTTGGCTCTTTGTTTTTGTTTTGTTTATCTTGTTACATCCACTGGGGTTTTTTCTGAATTTTTTAATCAATTAATCAAAAGTGGAATACAGGAATGTACCTGCATGGTAACACCTTCCAACAAATGTAGGTTCTTTTTATCAATACTGTGTGAAAGTATGCAAGCAATCAAATTAATTTTCCATCTTTTCCTATAATCATTAATGGAAAAAACCCCCTCTTTTATGTCTTTTAATGCTTTAAGGGATTGCAATTCCTGCTTTAATATATGAAGTTTCTGAGCATTTTTGCATGTGTGTGTATGTTCATGCATATAATTTCTTATAGAACCTCAGTCAACACAAAATTGTAAATGGTTTTCTATCTATCCTTGCTCAATAACAATTCAAATTTGTTTAGTTCTTCTAGATGGAAAAAAAAAGGTTATACCTGACAGCTTCAGTCACTTAAATGCAGTATAAACATGTATATGCCAGGCCAGTTAAAGGGAAATAATGAAATTTACCTCTTCCTCATAAAGTCTTTCTATTAAGGAATGTAAAAGCAAATTTGAAGTAGTAACTGAATTTATAGTCTGAGAAAGCTGCTTTAGGTGACCCTGCTTGGAGCAGTGGGGTTGGAATAGGAGATCTCTAGAGGTGTCTTCGAACCTCAGCTATTCTGTGTACCTGTGATACAGTGCTTTCAGTGCAGAGGTGTGATTGTTAGGATGGTCTTGGAACTCCAGATCAGGCCTCATCAGTGCTGAGGAATGGGGAAGGATCACTTCTCTTGGTCTGCTGGCAGCACTCTTGCTCACACAAGTAGGATGTTGTTGTTGGCCTTTTTTGCTGTGGAGGTGTATTGCTGGCTCATGGTAAGATAGTTGTCTACCAGTACCGCAAGACCCTTTTCTGCAAAGCTGCTTCCCAGCTCATTGTCCCCAGTTGTTTAGAAGTTCCTGAGGTTATTCTTTCTGAGAGGCAGGACTTTGCCTTTCCCT
The DNA here is from genome assembly GCF_041296385.1 of Aphelocoma coerulescens. Taxonomy (NCBI): domain Eukaryota; kingdom Metazoa; phylum Chordata; class Aves; order Passeriformes; family Corvidae; genus Aphelocoma; species Aphelocoma coerulescens. Next base: position 38,428,448 of record NC_091019.1, on the reverse strand, counting down.
TTGTTGAGCTTCAAGAGGTTCCCGTCTGCCTCTTTCTCTAGTCTGTCAAGGTCTCTCTGAATAGCAGTGCAACCATCTGGTGTATCACATTCTGTGACTCTATGTTTATATAAATGCTCATTATAGTGAAAAATCTTTATGGCTCATGAAGACAGAATATAGAGAATAATTCCAGTAAACAGACTGTTAATTATACTGGAATCTAAATTTATCTCATTTACATAGTCATGTATGGAAAGGGCTTCAGCTGAAGTCAATTGTATATTCACATACAGTCATCTGCATAATCAAAGATTTAGTTAAACCAGACAATGAAAAAACATTGAGTTTTTAAATACATTCCATAATGTCTGATTTTCTAATGAACACTGCATGATCATTCATTCATGCGCCCACTTTCAAGGGATGGCTGCACTGCATTAACAGAATGAAGATTTGCAATTCACTGGCAAGCAAGTAGTCATGTAAAACATGTATTTAATAGATGTATTGTGTAAACAAACCCAGCAAACTAATCCATGCTAGCCAAAGATGTTCAGTGTGTGAGTTGCTATCAGTATTCAAAACAATCTAAACAGAGGTATTTGAGTTTAAATTCATGAACTCTAAGTTGTAAGGACACTACAGGCTCTTCCAAGGAGGAAGTTAAGATTCAGCTTCCCTTGCGAGCTCTTCAGGGTGGATACTTATGTAATATATTTCTCAGCACATGGGAGTCTCTTTCCCACAGCAAACATACAGTTCTGTTTCTCTTCTACACAAGTAAACAAGAGATGAGGACACTTTATCTCTGAAATTAATATACACATACTCTTTGCTTATACAGTCAGAGTTTGCCAATTAACCATTAATATTTCCTCCTCATATGCATTCTCAAACTATACGATTAACCTAGGTGGCTTTTAGCTTCATTTTTTGAGAAAATGTATTAAACAAAGTGCCTTTTACTTCTGTGGTATTTTAAATGATTGTTTACTGCCTGCTACCTTTTTTCCTTCTCAAAGTCAGTAAAAGTAGATTAAGATTTTTCATGGACATTTGTTTATAATAGCTAGATTTTCCTTGGCTCCTTGCAAGAGAATCTGTTAAAAATCATAGGTGAAACTCATCACTGAAAGATCATCCTTGCCCTGGGTTTTACAGCTGTTTTTCTTTGTTTTCCAATTAGGTTTAGGACTGTCTTCACTGAGCTTAGCTTTTGTCAGATAACCTTATGCTTCCAAACATAAAATCATTGCACCACTCATCATCACCAGCTCACTACCTCATCTCCTAAAACTGTTTCTTGTGAACATTCACTGTTTTGGTGTCCATATATGTCCATGAGAAACTTATGCTGTTTTTACTACTGGCAGATATTTTCTACCTAAGCCCATTTGCAATTCACATAACCTTTCAAATCTCTAAAACAGCCAAGAGTAAGAAAAATGAGACATGGTATGACAGAGAGGTATATCGAAAACAAGGCACTCTAGATGAGTTATTTGAAGTTTTAAGCCATGACTAAGAAAGATGGCATGATAACATCAGAGCTCAAAAAAATTGTGAGCAGCAGGATGTACAAAGTCTCATAAGGGTTTTGAAGAATCCAGTCTGACAGAGGAGATCCTGCTGGGTGTGGAGTTGCAGCCTAAAGGCACCAGAAGTCAAGGTCTTTGTTCAATCTGCAGACTAGCCACAGATATTTTCATATTGTTGAAGAAGCACTGACCTGTGGAAGAGGACTGTGAGCAAAACAAAGAACCATGATACTAAGTATGCAAAAATATTTGTCCTAAGCAGAAAGAAGCATGGAGTGACAAAAATTTAGCAGCTTTTGTGAAGAAAAGATAAGGTGTTCCCCCAAGATTGTCACCCCAAGACAAGTTCCCTTTTACATGGTCTGATCCTGCAAGAAACATTTAAAAGGAGTATTTTTTTTGTTTCCAGCAGTCTGCTTTCACATTGTGAATGTACTGGCCATGGCTGGCTCAGAACCCAAAGGTCCTTCTGGGTCTTTTATTCTAAGATATTTTTGTTGGTTTGAGCTGGCCAAAACAATGGCCAGTATGAGCCAGTTGCTTTGCCTAACGTGTGTGAAATTATGCTGTTTCTCAACTGGAGGCACTATGCTTTAGTCTACAAAATTACAGCTAATGAGTTTTCCCAACTGCAGATTTTAAAATGAAGCAAGAAAATAGTTTTTTCCATCGCCTATGAAAAGAAGTTTGGCATACTACCTTGGCAGCAAAATATTCCTAATAAGATGGAGTATATACTTTAGATGGGACCATATTTCATTTAGCTACAGAAATGCTGTGATCCAACCTCTGGATCTGTACACTTCCTGGCTTTTCTACTGCTGGTGTAGGCTTTTTGGTCATTATTGTTTTCCATGTTACAAAATATGTTGCTGAAATAAGAAATTTACCTATTCTATTAAGAAATACCACTCCATATTTTTCACTAAGGTCCATTTACTCTAATAATTAAAAAGTTTCCTATTTCTTCCCTTTAAAACATAACTTAAAGGTACAGTTCTCGGTAAACTACTGTGGCCAAAGCTTACAGCCAAATTTCATGCTTTGCATGGAAATTTCATCAGCAGTTTTAACAAGACCTCCTGAAAGACAGTCCACATACGAGATTCAGATTTTACAGTAAATTAAGAGATGCATTGTAACTACAGGAGTAGTTTATCTTGATAAGCTATTTTTAAATACCTTTTGTAGTATGCATAGGTAAAATATTTCTAACACACAGTCATAATAGGTTTTACCTCTTCAAGAAGCAGGACTTGATGCTGGATTCCTGATAAATCATTTCTGTGTAGCAGGACCATAATGCTGAGGAAATTATCCCTCTTTATGGATGTCTATTGTATCTGCATTTTTCAGAAAATTCCCAAATACCACATGAATATTTTATAATGATGTTTAGCATTGAGCACCTGACCCAACCTTATAAATGACTCTTCTGTATAATTAGCACATTAGTTACTCTGTAAGATTGAGTCTGATGCATTATTCAAACACAGTTCTGCAGAGATGCTGGTTGAGGATCCTCTGTAAGGGCACTTTAAAACTATCCTGTTAAACTTTGGAATAGTAGGGAGGGAAAGAAATGCGGTTGAAAGAGGAGAGAAACACTGATTTTTATTGCTGTATGAGGGAATTTAAAAGTGCAAGGGAAGATACATACAGGAAATGTATGCTAAAAAAAAAAATTTTTTTTAAGTCCTCAATTAAAAAATCTTTATGAGGACACAGAGCTACTTTCTTTGTAGTCTCCAGTGGAGTCCAATAAAGGCGGTTTGAAGAGGTCAGATAGATGCAGAAATACTATGTAGACAAATGGCTGAATTATGTTATTAATTTAATTTGCACTCTGTCTCCCTCTTCATAGTCTGTTTCTGAGATTACTTTAACTTTTGAGAAATTTAGATTTTTTTGAATAAATTTTAACTTGTGAATTGCATGTAGTCTTTTGTTTGATACCTCTGCCTGTGTTTAGTTTCCATTATCATTTGAATTACTGGTCGGAGACCTCAAATTATGTTGTTTGTTTACTGCATGAATATTGGTAACTGGTAAAGTGTTAGGTCACTGTACTTTTCGTTAATTTGGGAAGAGTGGCACATGGCCATATCATAAGGAATTGTAAGTGCATTCTAAAATGCTCCTCATTTTAACTGCTTCACTTATTTGTCTTCCTTTCAGAACTTTTTGGTTGGCATTTTACTGGAAAATGTGTTATTGAAGCAGGTTTAGGAGAAACACAACATTCACTTTGAGTGAATACCTATTACCAATATACAGGTCAAATTTTATTAGTTACATATACAATAACTCTACTTGGTTTTCTTTTAAGGTCCTTCCCTCCTAGTTTATCCTTAAAGCTATTTTAAAGGCAGGGCATCACCTCAAATTCTTTAGGCATCCCCATAGGCACCTGCATAGGACCAGACAAGGACAGAAGAAGTATAGTCAGTATAGCCATTCCAAGTCAAAGACAAGAGGATATCTTGCAGCTGTCAGCCCTAACCAGTACAAAAGTTACTGAAGCCAGAAAATGGGAAAGAGCCTAGCTCTGGTAAGAACACATCTTAGTTTCAATGAAGCTCTCAAACAGGAAGTTTCCTTATAAAATTAATATTACATGTTAGTGACTGAAAGCTATGATTTTACTTCGAGTTGTTTCTAGAATTTAGGAGGAACTGCTGTCTACTTCAAAATACAAAAAAAAGTTGGCTTTTGGCGGCAAAGTTTTCTCATTTCACCAAGGTCTTTGCATCTGTTGCCATATATCAGGTTTCTGATTTTGGTTTCCTTAAAAATACACATCTTTATTATACTGTCTCTGAAACTTTATGGGTGACACTGGTGAGGCCACACCTGTAGTGCTGTGTCCAGTTCTGGGCTCTCCAGTACAGGAGATACAGCAATATACTGGAGAGACTCCAGAGACTCCACCAAGAAGATGATTAAGGGACTGGAGCGTCTCTCCTATGAGGAAAGGCAGAGAGAGATGGGACTGTTTAGCCTGGAGACAAGAAGGCTCAAGTGGCCTTGTTGATGTACATACCTGGAGGAAGTATGTAAACAAGACTGAGATAGGCTCTTTTCAGTGGTGTCTGTCCAGTGAAAGGACAAAAGGCAAAGGGCTGAAAACTGAAAGAGACGAGATTCTGTTTAAACATAACAAGCACATTTCACTGAAAGGTTGATTGAGCACTGGCACAGGTTGTCCACATAGGTTATGGAGTCTCCATCCTCGAAAGACACTGAGTCATCCCCAAAAATCTCTTTGACTTATTTATGAAATTGGTAAATTCTGCTAAACCCTTTAATGTTTGTTTCAAAAAGTTGTCTTTGTCACTTTCTCAAAAAAAAAAAAAAAAAAAAAAAAAAAAAAAAAGAAAAAAAAGAAAAAAAAAAGAAAAAAGAAGTTTCTACAGGTTACTGTTGTATAATATGGCACAGATTTCATACTCTGAGCCCAGATTTCTGCTCAATAGTGTTTATGATATACACCCATCTGGTTTGTGTGGTCGTGACTCCCTCTAGTGATGTCTACACAGTCTTCCATATTCTCATACCATATGGATTCTTGAATTAAGCATCTCATCTCTTTTTGTACTCACTGAACTCCATAATGACTGTTAAGCCATGCTTTATTCACGTATGGGTTTTATGAGCAAGAGACTTAATTCACTGTAAGTCACATCTGATGACATTTACATGTGTTAGAATATTTGAAAATAAACTGTGGAAAAAAAATTATCCAGAAATAAGGAAATAATACCAAAGTCCTGTAAATTTTAGTGCTTTTAATGTAAAAGTTAATTGAAAATAACTGTTATGGTGAAAGTAAAATGAAAATGCCAGAATATATAGCATATAGATTATAGATCTCAATTTAACTGAGCACTAATGCGAGGCAATGCTCAATCATTGAAAATTTCTGTAAATATTTTTTCTGCTCATAAATGTCTTGTGCTTTTTATGGACAAGTGCTTTTCTGTGAATCTGATTTTCTGCTGCCCAGTGGAGTGCAACTATAACTGCTTTGTTTATTGTCAAGACTGTGGGGTGTTCCAGTGAATAGCAACCTACAAACCAATTTCTACCCCCAAGGAAGGAAAAATAAGAAATTAATTCCTTTATCCCAGATTTCTAATACCAGAAGTGGGACTCTTAACTCCATTCACAGGATCTAATTCAGAATGAACAGATAAAGACTAAACCACAGATGCACCAATGGAATAGTGCAACATTGAAAGAGTTGTTGCTGAGACGAAATACAGTTGCACTTATCTTTTCACCAAATCACAGTGTATGAGACCAAGGTCATTTTGTCAGTTAAACTTCAATTTCAGACTTGTATGAAACAGTAACAATGCTTTCTGTAATCTCAGTTGTAAAACTATTAATCTGTACCAAATTCAAGTAGGAGTCTAAAGCAACCAAATAGTCTCCAGGGAATTACAATAAAACTCCCCTGAGTGATAGTTCAGGACAAAAGAACATGTCCACTGAGAGCAATGTTCCAAATACAGGGAGTAGATAAGTGATTAAGATTAGAATATTAAGTAGTCTTATTGTCCCTGCATTGCATATCTCCTTATCTCCACCTTGAGGATGGTATTGCATGCACTAAATTTGCTTAATGAATGATCAATATTCTTTTATTTCTAAACCACAATGAGTCACAGGACCTTTTACAGGTGAGAGACATTGCATGTTCTTTAGAGGCCAAGCTTATGGAATTAGAGCACTATGAAATAATATATTCAGCACTCAAAAATAGCGCAAAATGCCTTTGAGAAATAAATCTGTAAGTCCTCAAACAACAGGGAAAGGCCTCCTTTAGAAAATGTTTTGTAGTTTTCTTTGGAAAGATGCAAACGTGCTTCTAAGAACAGAACTTGGAGGGTTAAAGTTCACCAGAGGCAACTTACCTGGTATACTAAACCTGAATCTGTAGTCCACAAATTGATCGCTATACATAGAACTGAAATGACAATAGGTAGAATTTTATTGTGCTGTATAAAATATGTGGTGCTTTATGTGTTTCTTTCTTCCTGCCCTATACACAAAGTACAAAGTGTCTTGCATTTTTCAAGCCAAAACATCTGTGTTTATGAATTAGTGCCATGAGAAGGCACTTAAGAAAGGAGGACAGAACAGGGTAAATTTTTCACAATTTATTCTGGTTTTGATTTCTCACTTCTTACTACGGCTCTGAATTTAAATTTTTGAGATAAAATGGGTAATGTTCGAACAGGTGGTAGGTTCCAATGCAAAGTGATGAGGCTTTTAATTCTTCAGACTTTCTCCTTCATAAATGAGCAAGTGAAGCTGCTCTAGTATTTAAATATGTAAATTCATCCTGTAAAGATGAAGAGGAACACTTGTACTATAGCTTTGTCTGGGAGAACAGAAAAACAATCCTATTACTTTTTGTCATTCAAAGTTTTAAAATAATCACAGGTTTTTCCTCTCATCATCTTTTCATAAAAATCATGCCCTAAATCTCCTCTGTCATCATTAATTTTTAATTTTTAATTCACATATTAGTTTAAAGATAATAATGTTGTTGTAATTTGATTTATATTTATTTGTTCAGTTTTTTTAGATTAGTCATGACATATTGTTGGATAGTAGAATTACCTGTGATATTAGCACAAGTCAACAAAAAAAGTCACTTGTCAAAAAATTAAAATATATATATGAAATAATTCTTCCATTAAAAACAGAACCCCATCCAATGAGGTCATGAACACTCCCAGAGATGGGACATCCTTCATTTCTTTGGGCAACCTGTTGCAGTGCCTCACCACCCTCACAGTAAACAATTTCTTCCTAATAACTGATCTAAAACTGTGCTCTTTTGGTTTAAAGCCATTCCCCCTTGTATTTGACGCCCGTGTAAAAAATACCTCTCCGTTTTTCTTGAAGGCCCACTTTAGTTAATGGAATGGCATTTTAAAGTCTTCCTGGAGCCTTCTTTTCTCCAGGCTGAACAGAACTCTCAGCCTGTCTTCATAGGAAAGGTGCTACAGATCTTCTTATGCTGGGGGCAACAGAGCTGGATGCAGTACTCAAGGTGGGGTGCTACAAGAGCAGAGTAGAGGGCAAGAATAACCTCTCATGACCTACTGGCCACACTGCTTTTGATACAGCCCAGGATAGGGTTGGCTTGCTGGGCTGCATGTGCACGCAGTTGCATTGTGTTGAGCTTCACATCAACCAACACTCCCCAAGTCGTTCTCCGCAAGGCTTCTTTCAACCTATTTTTTGCAAAGCCTCTGTCCATTTTTGGGATTGCCCTGACCTGTCTGCAGGACCTTGCACTGGACCTTGTTGAATATTATGAGGGTCTCATGGGCCATCTCTCAAACTTGTCAAGATCTCTTTGGATGGCATCCCCTCCCTCCAGCATGCCAACCTCAGCACACAGCTTGGTGTCGGCAAACTTGCTGAGGCTGTGCCCAGTCCCTGCCTTTGCCTTCTGTGATTTGACTAGTGTGTCTGGAGCACTTGTCTTTGAAGACCGAGGCAAAAAAATCTTAAGTACCTCAGCCTTCTCCATATCCCAATTACCCAGATCTTCCATTTCCTTCTGGGGCTGGTCCACGTTTTTCTTAGTCTTTGTTTTATAACCAATGTACCTAGAGGAGCTTTTCTTATGGAATCTGACATCCCTGGCCAGGTTTAATTCTATCAGGGCTTTAGCTTTACCTTCCTGATCCCTGGCTGCTCAGACAATTTCTTTGTGCTCCTCCCAGGCTGCTTGTCCCTGCTTCCACCCTCTGTAGGCTTCCTTCTTCTGCTTGAGTTTTTCAGGAGATCCTTGCTCATCCATGCAGGCCTCATGGCATTTTTGCTGACTTCCCCTTTGTTGAGAGGCATCACTCCTGAGCTTGGATGAGATGACCCTTGAATGAGGTGACCAGTTTTCTTGGACTCCTCTATTCTCCCAGGCTTTTCCTGTGAATCAAGCAGATCCCAGAAGAGGAAAAATCCTGCTCTCCTGAACTCTGGGATTCATTTGCTGTGCCTCCTCCTTGCTGCGCTAAAGATCTTGAACTTCAACATTTCAAGGTCACTGCACCTAAAGCTGTCTTTGTGTTTCAAATTCCCCACCCAGTCCCTCCGTGTTGATAAGAATGAGGTCTGGCATTACACCTCTCCTTGTCTCCCCTATCACTTGGAGAAGGATGTTATCATCAACACAGTCCAGGAACCTCCTGTGTTGTTTATGCCCTGCTGTGTTGTCCCTCCAATAGATATATTTTCTATAAGTGAGTTAATGTTTTAGGCTGCTCTATACTCCTAAGTAGATCACTGGCACCATCTTTCTTTTTTATTAGTATATCATACTTCTACCATTCTCAAGGTTGTCCTAAATCTATTCTTGGAGCAGTCCATAGCCACATATTGTATTGTGGACTGTCATTTTTTATTGACAGATGGTTAAACACTTCTATTGTCACTATAGCCTACTACAGAAAGTTTTCAGTAATATCAGAAGTGCCCATTCCTTTGAATCATTACCTAAGCAACAAGTTTAACTTTTGCAATTGTATGGTTGATGTTTTCTAAAGTATTCTGTTGTAATGAGAGATTTTTTTTATTGTTTCAGTCAGCTAAGTCAGTCGTGTCCATAAAAGACCATCTTGCTTCTTCAATCTGTTGTGTGCTTTCTGCCTTAGCAGTGACTGCCTTCTTGATGTCTTCTAGGATTGTCCCTAATAGAACAGTGATTGTTTCCATTACATGGTCAAGGGCATTCTGTAATTCACTGGTAACTTTCATTCAATATAATGTGCAACTTCTCCATGTGAACTATTCACTCCCAAACAAGAGCAATGATGCCAAAACTCAGCAGGAAATGAACATTTTTAAATACTGTTTCAAATGCCTCATTTTGGAATCAATGGCATTCTGCAGAACAATGCTTACATTTTGAAGTATGTTTTGCACACTCTTTACACTTGGTATTTTTGGTATTTTGCTTTAAAGGAAGCTATCCAAAGCAATATTAAACTGAATTTTCTAAGAAGTGCACTGTGTTGAAAGTTTTGAACTTGTTCTAAGAAGCTTACTGGCCTCATTATTTTTTTTGCTGAAAGAAAATCTCTTACATTATGGAACTGGAGAAAAGCTATTTTTATTTCAATTATATACATCTCAGAGCACAGGGAAAATAGTGATAATCTGATTCAGCTTAAGTGTAGGTTTTGTTTTGGGCAGCGGAGCATGTCAGCTGCATAGATAATATTACTTGTGCCAAAGAGGATTATTTGGCTTCTTGCAATGATGTTACAAAATATATACACAGGTGCTCTCTTTATGGCAGTCTATTTCACTGTCTCTGCCACCAGTTGGATTGTAGATTTCACTAAAAAAATATTGATTATTCTCACAGAGGCTGTGTCAGTCTTACCACAGAGTGGTATTTGATCTTGCTATGTGTTATAGCTAGCAGCCACTAGTGCCTTATTATGCCAAATGCCGGGGAGGATCTGCAAAGATGATATCCTCTCCACCATCAAGAAGCTGTGTGATGGTTAGCATCAGATCAATACACAGCTCCTCTATCCAAATTCAGCTTGTTTTGCAATAGGGTGTTTTGTGGTGATAGGTGGCTTAAATTGTCTCTAAAATTTATATAGAGAACAGAAAAAATGAGAGCCTGATCATTTCTTCCATGGGAAAATAGTATCAAACAGCTGATTACATTTCATATACTGACCTGCACTTAGGTAGGAGGGTAAAACTGACCTTGCGGTTTTTAATGTACAGCTTCTGAGGACATGGTAACTACTTTTTCCCTTGTAAACCTGCAGAAATCAGTGAAGGAAAGTAGTCTGAAGAACAATAAGCAAGACAAGATACAGTGTTTAAATCAAGAGCTACTTAAAGTGAACAAGATACAATCAGTTCATGAGAGTTTTAGCTGAGCAAGACCTTTGCTAACAGAGAAAAAAAATCAAATCCATATGGGGTTTTTAATGTATTTTATGGAGGGTATGTAGAGCAGCTGACTGACATCTGTGAACAGCTGAGGCCAGGGAGGAGGGGGATGGTTGGGTGAGGACAATTGAACAGTATTCAACTGTGTCTGATTCACAGATTTCATCATATTTTTTTAAAAAAACTGTTTCATTTTTATTTTATTTCTTTACAATTTCTATCACCACGGCCTTCTGTGGCCATTTTTATGATACCAGTGCACTCCCCAGTTACACAGTAGGTATCTTTTACATACATACAAAATTTTTGTTTTATCTGTAACTTTATTTCATTCGTTTCCTGTAATTCCACTGATCCCATCAAAGTAATTCTGTTCTCTGGTCAAGTGATTTATTTCCATTCCCCTTCCTATATCATTGTTTTTGCTGTACTTTGTCACTACAAATGCACATTCTTTTTCATTCTGTTTTGGTGCAACTCCACAAAGGTATTGATTTTATTTTATATTTCCTGTTATTCAATTCCTGCTAACTTACTGAATTACAAATGCTGTTTTTTTTTTTTTTTTTTTAGCAGATCTCATGTGTTGGCATGAAGGATTATTGTCAACCTGCTGGTTACTTATGTTGCTTGATAAATATTTATTAGTTACTTATCAAGGGAAGTGGTGAGTTTTTCAAACCCCATCTGTTCAGGAATGTGGGAATTGCAACTCTGTTTTTTGTGTTAAGTTGGGTCACTCTCTAGTTCACATAAGATTTCCTTGAAGACTGTCCAAGCTTCCAAAACTGATGTAAATGACGTCTCTACACCACTGTACAGATGCAAAACTGTAAGGACATAAGCATGCTCAGGTCACATGTCTTCCTCTCCACGTTCTTGTCCTAGAATACAACAACAATGTCCTCTTTAAAGCAGATCAAATGCATTTGTACTCTGAATCTTGATGCTGATAAATTCTCCTAAAAACAGCTTTTACACCAAAGGTTTGCTATTATAAGTAATTTTTTGTTCACACAGCTACAAACTGAGAGATGGAAAGTACTGTTAAACTCTCAAAGTCACATGACTTTGTGTGACTTAAAATTCACTGAATAATTACAAGCTAATGTAATTTGTTACATTTGCAATTTTAAATACTAATCTTTTCAACTTAAATTCTATCATCTTATTTGCTGGCAGGAGTGATACATGAAGTTGGTTGAGGAGGTCTGGGCAATGTACTTTTCCCCTACATAATCCATTGTGTTTTACATAAACAATGTAAAACTCTATATGCTTGTGTGGTATTTTCTCAGCATTCTTTTCACTGCGAAGACTGTCTGAAAGATGGAATCAGTTCAGTAATCTGGAAAATGAGGCCCTAGGAGAAAGAATGCAGAAAAGGAACTACATAATCATTTGAAGTTTTCTATGATGTATCAAGCATAAGATTACTAGGGAACAAATCCGGTAACACAAGCATCAAATATTTTTTAGAAGACCTAATGTCTGCTTTTCCAGAAGGGAGCAAGACTGATTTGTGTCAGTGCCATATCTTCACAATCCAATGTGATTGAATACATTAAGGCATCTGAAATACTACTAGATACCTACTTTTTGACACTAAATAGCTCTACAGAGACCATGATCAATTCTGTGCTTTTCAAGAAGAAATTTTATTTCCTTGCTTTGCCAACTTCTTTTCTTAAAAAGAAATATCATTGCTTTACACATCATGCTGAAAATACAAAATGGAAACATACCGATACACATACTTAGTGATACTTAAAAATGTTTAACCCTTTTTATACTCTCAACTTTCATTTAGGACTGTACAAAGTATATTGGTGGGAAGATTTTACTTCCCAAAATCAGGACAGTTAAGACAAGGACTTAGAGGAATTCAATTTCTCTTATTTCTGAAACTTGGTTCCTCAGCTGAGGAGATCTATTGGAATTCACACAAGTCCACATATTTTACAGGGTTTTTTCTTAGTATAATTGACAATATTCTAAATTTCTTTATTTATGCTAATTGTAATGTCTTCTCTCAAAGATCTATTTTGAATCAGTTCTCTTTTCTGCTACACATATAAAAAGACGGAAATAAAATGAGTAGAGAAGAAAACAAACCCTGACAGACTTTGACATTTGAATCAAAATGTTTATTAACCTGTTCTGATAATCACTTTTTCAAGAGAGAAAGACACATTGTACTACACAAGTTGAATGTCTAGTTCTAGCAAAATGGAATAAGAACTGTGTGTCATATTCTTATATGCTTCCTGTATACCTATATCTTTGTCATACAGAATAAAAGGACATGAATATTTTTTCACAACTTTTCTGGGTAGTCATTGAGAATGGCAAAAATATTTATACATCATCTCCCTTTAATGGGTGAGTTTTATGTACTTCTGTCTATCTGTATAGCTATTTTTGAATCTGGTTTATAAAGCAACATATTCTGCTCTGAGCTGATTATATTAAAATGTGTCCCTCTAGACCAATATATGTTGCTGACACAGCTGGTTGTTTGGTAACCCAGGGAGCTGAAAGATGACGTTTGTTTGAAACTAATGTTTGTCTGGTTTTATAGCACTACTCCATAAAATGTGTAATTCAGTATATAAAATTTTGGAAGCAACACGTTTGGTTGCATAACAAAAAAAGGAACAAACATTCTCAGAGCTAAGTTCTCTCTTAGGTAGACATTTTACTATTTCTATTTTCCCTGTCTTTGATTTTCCTTCCATCCTACAGAAGTAAAAGTAATCTTAGTTTTTCCAATATACACTTGGGGAACAGGAGAAAAAACAAGACAATTTCACACAATGTGTCATACACCCCTGAGACAGAGAAGGGAGAAAATTATGTTGCTTACTTTAAAAAATTGGAAGTTCTTTCAGTAACAAGTGATAGAACAGTAGGAAATGTCCTCAAGTTGCACCAGGAGGGATTTAGAGTGTGTATTAGGAAAAATGTCTTCCCTAAAAGGGCTGTCAAACTTTGGAGGAGGCTGCCCAGGGATGCAGTTCATCCATCCCTGTAAGTATTGAAAAGACATATAGATGGGGCACCTAGAGACAGAGTTTAGTGGTGGAGTTGGCAATGTTAGGTTAATGGTGAGATCGGTGGTCTTAAAGGTCTTTTCCAACCTCTACACTTCTATGATTCTGTGATCCAGGTGCTGAAGGTTCCTGAAATCTGCAGTATCCATGACCAAACAATGTGGTCTAAGTGTATCTTAAATCAAGGATAATTCTGTGCTGATATTTCCCTCTTCAGTTCACTAGCCTATAAACCAAAATGTCCAGAAACAATTTTTGGAGATCATATTCATTTTTGTGTGAATCAAATCAAGTGCTGGTCTTTTCAAGGTCCCACAAAGGTTTACCTATGTAAGTGACACTTCTGGTACTGAAGAAGCAAATTGTATGAAGGTATTTTTTAAGTGTTAAATTCAAGGAAAAACCTCCTGTGTACTTTGTTCTTTTAGAAGATATGAGAAATTCTAAATACCTTTAAAATTCCGCAGCAGTTTCTGAGTAGTGTTGGTAAGTTTCCCCCCCAGCCCCATTCTGTGGCACTCTATATAGCATAATTGAATTAGTCGACATCAAGTGGCTTATCAATGGTAAAAACAATACATTAAAAAAATCACCTAAAAATAATGTTTTTCAACCAGCTGTTAAATCAAGTAATTTATTTGTTTTATTGCACATTTGCATAATAGGACGAACCAGAAACTCTCTGTAACAGATGTGCTGGTGGCAGGGAGATTTGATTACTGGCATCTATTATTAATCACTGCACAAATCTTAAATGATTCAACAGTTTGATCAATTTACGTCCAAGTACTTGCATTTATGTACAAAATGTGCAGATAAAACATCTGTTCACACCTTTACTAGCAGCCCTGATTCTTTAATAAGGTTGAAGTTTGTGTTGAGGAAGACACAAGAAACTGACAGCTTTTGAAGATTTCACTGTTTCTGAGAATAACTCATAACTGAAAGGCATTTAATGTTGGCAATAATATCTATATGGTGCTTCTTTTGACTTGAAAAATAAGAAAACAATTTTCCAGTGTTATGAAAACTTTGAAAAATTCAATTAGACATTTTTATTATGTTTTGAGATCAGTGTACAAATTGTTGAGACTCTGGCAAATGATAATGTGTATCTTCAACATTAGGTATCTTGAATTTTGTAACAAGTTTCTTCTAACTTAGAAATTTACTTGTAAGTTCCCGGTGGTTAGAAAAATAAATACTTTGCTTTTTAAAATTTATTTTATTATTTAAATAGTTCCAGAGGAGGCAAAATGATGGACATGCAGCACAACTGTAGTACAGACTACAAGTAGGTTCTGTGTACTTTAATACATTTCAGACAAGATGTGTAATCTTTCTGTCTAAGGGTCGGAACTTAGAATTGTTTATACTTGTCTCATTAATGCATCTGAATTACTGGATTGACTATCACTGATAGCTATTTTCTTGGTGAAAGTGATATTCTAGATGGTATAAGTCCTAAGATGACATGAAAGACACACTACCAGTTGTATAATATGTCATTTCTGCCACCACAGAACATAGTCCATGTTCATGTTCAGACACAAAAGTGGATGAAGCATAGTGCTGTCATACAATTTATAGAAGACAGAATCCCAGGGCAGATAGGTTTCTAATTTCATAGTGCTTTTAAGATCAAAAGAAAAACATGAAAGTATCTCCTCATGGTCTTTTGTCCCAGAGGAGATCAGGAATCGCACTGGATCTGTTGCTATCTGACTGTACAGGTGCTGTGCTGTGCCTCTTTCCACTGAGCTCAGGTGCCTTCTGAAGGCAAATTACCTCATAATCAGCACAGAAGATGTTGCCTAAGGGTTAAATTAATTTTTACCAGCTGACAACATTTGAAGCATAAGTTGTATACCAGCAAGGAAAGCTTTAAGTGCTCCAGATCTAATGGCTGAAAATATGAAAATAGTAGTCTTTTATGCCATATAGATGATTCTCATACACTGAGGAGATCTGCCTGAGGTACAAACAATTCTTCTGCAGGAAATGAATGGATCCAATCCGGGTTTCTAGGTTTTATATGTAACATAGATCAATCAGCTACAATATAAGATAGAAAGCTAAAAAGTGATTTTGTTTCAAAATGCAGGATTTCTAACTGGCATTTTAAAAGATCACACAGATTTTATTATATGCCTCAAAAAAAAAAAAGGAACAAAGTTTATTTTCCCCATCAAGTTGGCAACTATTTTGACCTGATAGCATTCACAAATATTTCAGCTCCAAGTTAGAAATACTGCCTGCTATGCTTGCCCTTATACTTTCATACAGACTCATCTTGTAAGAAATATTTATTTCTGTTTGCTTTTTAACTTTTATTATTAGAATTATTCATTTTTTTCCAATTGAAAAAACCTTCCTTTAGAAGTTTTCTCAAAGTAGGCTCACCGATTCCTGAGGGGCAAAAAACCCAAACAACAAAACCAACACAACAGTAGCAGATGGAAACACAAGAAAAGGCTTATAAATCAGGGTTATGAGTGGTTCAGTAATTCCAATATGAGCTATAGGACAAAATGTCTAAGGGAGTAAGAGGGTAATACAATCCAGACAACAAACTTAACTCTATTACAGATACACAGCCATCTCCAAAGCTATTACTACAGTTGCCTGAGGTGTCTGCCGAGAAGCCAGATGTCACTCCTCCATAACTTAATGTCTTATGATTGTCATTTAATCTGAAGGAGAAGGAAACATTGTGTTTGGATGCAGCAAATATAAACCCTAACCTCAAATGTATTCCCAGTTTGTTTCATAAAATCATAAACTATGAATTTCAAGGCCACCTTTAATGCTCAGGCTATCTAGTTTAATTGTATTCAACAGCTAGCCTTATTTTTTTCAGAATATTGATATTTGTTTTGGTTCTCTTGGATCTGTAGAGTTTTATCCTTTGAAACTCCCTTATATTTTCATACTACATCTCAAAAGAATGTAACATATACTCTTGAGGTTCTGGTATAATAACACCAAACTAACAGGCTGTTGCAAAGTCTTCATATTATTAAGTTAGTAAAAAAGGGCTTAGGTCATTGATGTCTTAGTTTTCCAGACCTCTTTATAATTGTTCAGTTTTTGGGAACACTGAAAGAAAATAAAGATCTTGATGCTTTAGTTTCTAAAACTGAAAGTTAACCTCCGAATAAACCCTAACATTAACCCAACAGAAGAAACCTACTCCAATTAGAAAAAAGGAAAACAAAGTTGTCTTCATTGTTATCAGCTTTTTCTGAGGGCTGTGGGCTCTGAGTAAGCTACTCTTGCAACACTTTCCATTTCCATTTCAAAAGATTTTTTTTTTGCCATACCTTTGAAGTCATGGCAGTATCCAGAATAAACTGGTCATTTGAAGTGCTGGATTTTCAATCCATAACTGTAACATCCAGCCTAATCCTAACATACAGATAAAATTAAAAGCCCCATCTACACAGAATAAATGACAGAAGATATTGGCTTATAAGAAAAGAATTCTGGAGTCAACTGAAGCCAAGGACTTATATTCTCTATTGTTCTACTGATGAGTTTTCTAACTATAAAACAAGGTTAGGGTTTGAGATTAGTGTTTGGAAAATATATATATATATATATATCTGCCTAGTTTATTGCTTTATGCTACAAACACCCAAATACAGGAAGAGATCAGGTATTGATTGACACCAACAACTTCTGTTACAATTTTTAATGGTGCAATATTTCTTCTACTTATAGCTAAAGTTAAGACAAGGGCAAACAGACAAGAATGTGTGTACTGCTTAAAGTCAAGGATTTCTTTTCTTCTTCCTCTTCTTTCAATTGGTCTTCTGGGCATAGTTCCGTCTGGGGAAAAAAAAAGAAGTCTCGGGAACACAAATTTTTAAAATCAGTTTTTCATGGACTCATAAAATAAGAAAGAATTAGAGGGCCTTTACCTGGGTTCTTTTCTTATAAAACTTATTTGGGTATAAACAGATTTGGCCTTATTTTAAAAATACAGTGATTATTTTGAATATGAGTTTTAGTAGAATATAGTTTTCATCATAGAATGGTTTGAGTCGGAAAGGACCTTAAAAAACTTTTTGTTTCAATGCCCTGCCATGGTCAGGGACATATTCTACTAGATGAGATTCCTCAGAGCCCCATCCAACCTGGCCTTGTGTATCTGCGCAGATGCGGCATCCACAACTTCTCTGGGAAACCAGTTCCTCTCTCCCACCACCCTCAGAGTAAAAAATATCTTCCTAATATCTAACCAGAATCTATCCTCCATTAGTTTACAACCAGTACCCCTTGTCTTATTGCTACGCTCCCTGATAAATAATCCCTCTCCAGTGGTCTTGTAGGCCCTCTTAAAACACTGCAAGGCCACTCAATTTACGTTACTTTAGCTCAAATACAATTAGTCAGTTTTCATTCACAGAAAGGAATGAAGTGCCCAAGTTCTATTGACATACAATAATTCTTGGATGGTGGAAATATTTGTTGACCTTCAAAATCCCACCCAATATCATAAATATAGAATAACTTTATTTTTTTTCCCACTTTTTCATATCCAAAGCTGTTTAACCAAAATATGGCAATAGATTTGCCATTTTCTTCCTCTGAAAACTGATGAAAAATTATTTGAACCATTCAATCAGCTTTTCACATTTTTCATTTTTTTTCCAAAGCAGTTATTTCTCAGGCTGAAAGCTTCCATTCCTGTAATGGCCCAGAAGTAATTGTTTGAATTTTGGAAACACTGAGATATGTGGCTAGCTGTTAAAGAATATAATTTGGTGGGAACAGAGAGGAATAGGGAGAGGGCTTAACCCCAGTTTCCCATTTTAAAATAAGAAATGTACTGCTGTTTTCATAACTAGATCCATGTTTAAAGGAATAGGTATGTCATTCAAACTTTACAGGTTCACAGTCTGTGGATGGACTGATCTCCTCTGCAGTCATTAAGTCCTATTCAGTGTATTCTTCTCATGTCTGAATGTAGTAATAGTAAAATATACAACAGATTCTTTGTGTACAAGGTAGGCCTCTTTCTGATCTAAAAACAATATCTCTAGCTGACAAGAGTGCTGTCATGCTTGTTGAGTTTAACACCTATTACATTTCCTAGACCTTTGTTTTTCCACTAGCCGGTGTTTGAGACAGGCACAGAGAATGCTACTAGCCCATGAATGCTGAATTATGCACACTCGGGGGCTGTGCAAGCCAGTGTCTCCCTGCAGTCTGGGCGTTGCAAACCATATGGACTCCCCATGTGTGTCTTGTAGCCAGGGCTTGTCCCATTGTCCCAGCCACGAGCAGGGTAGGTGGGGACAGACAGATTGTTAAGAAAAATCCATAGTGAAGAAATCTGTCTGAGGAATAGCTGGGAAATTAAGTCACTGGGTCCAGGTTAGACCAGTCCTGGAGACCATAATGAGGGTCAGACACAACACCACAATTTCTGGGCAAGTCTATAGGCACATCCAAGTTCAAGCTGGGGAATTCATTATCTGCATCAAGTTCAGGGTCCAGATCAACATGGTGCATGACTGTGACATAGTTTGAACTGTATTTCAGAGGGAGACCTCTGGCTTTTCCACATCTATTATGTGGAAGGAGTCAGAATAATATTGTAATTTCCATTATAAGAGAAGTTATATATGACCTTTTTTTTTGAAATGGGTCTGCTAATACTTCTTTGGCATTTCTCATCTCGCAATATAAAATGGCAACACTTGAAATTTTAAGAATCTGCAATTATTACAACTAGACTGTAGCTCTTCTTTTTAATAATGTTATATAGTGAAATGGCAGTATAACATATTTTAAATATTTTATTTGTTACCCCACCGCATCCTGTGCTTTTGTTTCATATAATTTCCTTGAAAGTACTGAGAGTCTAATGTGTAAAGACAGAGGTGCATGATTTGTGAAAGTGATATTTGTGACTGAAAAAAAAGAGATTGAGTAGTATGGAATGCACTGAACCTTGAGGTTTGTTGAAGCTGTCTTTCTAGACAGACCAGTATTTATTGATATGATATAGCTACCTGATGCAAAAGGATCATGAACCTATATTCTATTCTGAATGAACACAGCAGGGTTTAAACATGCACACAAATCATAATGACTAAATATCGGTGACTAAACTATGCCAGTGAGATATATGCACATATGTAAAAAGGCAATTGTGCTGAAGCCATGCATATGCATGAACAAGATGAATAATTGCATGTGCAGGCTACCACCAGTGCGTGAAATTACCTGTTTTGCAAGTGTAAATTAGTGTTTTGCATGCCCATTTACCTGTTTGCTGTCCTTATATTTGTTGTGTTCAAGTTAACTGGCTGTCTGATAATTTGTGTCTTAGGGTACAAACAAAAGAATGAAAGGAAAAAAAACAATATTAATCTTGAGAAGAAATAAAAATGAAAATATTTTTCATTCCTATACTAGGGAGGTAATATTCATGTCATTGAATATCTGCAAGACATATTTGTAGGATATATTAAAATCATATGGTGTTAGTGCTATCCTCCAGAACAGCCAATGCTTCAGAACATATGCATGAAGATTGATGCAGTTTGTTGCACAGTTAAAATAAGTAAAAATTGCAAGGGCATGACTGTCATTTTAATGCTAAATTTTTAAAATATATTTCATTTAGAATAAAGACAACTCAAAATACTTAAGACGTTTGAGATAAAAAAACTCCATGAAAACTAAAGAAAAAGTTAGATACAAAACATATTTGTCTTCAAAATGCTGTACAATTGCAAAATATTTTATAATCCCTAAATCTGCTTTGTATTGACCCCACAATTCATCTATGACATCTAAGTCACTTATAGCAATCATGCAGTTAAATTCCATTCTCCACAGCATTACAGGAGCTGGCATTTCCAGACCAGAACAAAATACTAATTTCTAGTTTCATTTTTGGTGAGATAGCAATGCAGTAATGCTACCACCCGATCTGCAAGTAACTATACATTACTATTCTGAGGATCAGACACTACCATTTCAAGTTTCCCTTAGTATCCTTTGAAACTATTGCTGTGTAATTAATTTTCTTTTTGTGCAAATGTTAGAGTATTCCTCAGAAGACAGTGCAAATTAATGCAAGCTACAAAGCTAAATAATAAGTTGGAAATCAATAGTGCTCGTCTTGTGTTCTTCCTCTTGAAGTACATGGCAGTATTATTACCTGCAAATCTTCATTCTATACATTCAGGGCACTGAATTAATTAAAGCTGAGACAGTCCCTTTTTTACTTCTCTTAAAGTCTCTTTAAGTACTCCCGCTGAAAATACCAACAAAGATTTATGTCAAGGGGTCTTTTATATCCTTTCTAAGGGTTCAGATGCAAAATATCTGATGCAGCTGTTCCCCTTCCCCACAAAACTGATATAAGTGGCATCATGAGCAGTGCTCAGTTAACAGTACCAAAACATAAAAGAAAGTTTTAATTTGCTCAATTTCTACAAGAACAGACTCTTGAGCAAAATGTTATGGACCTATCTCTTAAAGAAAGTAACACACTGGAAAAAAGCATCGAAAATTTTCCCTAGACTTAAAAGTCTTGCCAGTGTTTTGCAAATTTCACAATTGCTTTTTCCAGCATTCTGTATTTTTCCCGAACCTATGTAGAAGCCAGTTTTGGAGACAATTTAGCAGAGGTCCTCTGTGATAATATCAGTGCTGAATACAAAAAGTACCTTGGGGACCTTTTGCATGAAACTCATTTGAGGTAAAGTATATAGTCCTGAAATCTTCTGTAGGCCAAGAGTTTATTCCCCATGTGTTTGAAAAGCCCAAATCAATGAGGAAGATGAATTTTAGGCAGATGAAAGGAAGTGGTTTCTTTCTGTAGTAGAGATAACGAGAAGTCGGACCCAGGCTGACTTTCTACAAATCTAATAATGGTGTCTGAATACTGCTAGTGGTTTGTAAACTGTTGCCTTTGCTCACAGCTTCTCCTGTAGTTAATGTGTAACATATAATTGTTAAGAGTGCCAAAGATAAACCAGGAAAACAACATGAGAAGATAGGCATGGAAAGCTATATGAAAAGCTCTGGGGATGGCACATTCATGTTTCGTCTCAGAGATGACCCTTTTACCTAGCCTGGAACTGACTGAGTCTTCCTTGTATGTTTCCTTAAATTATCCGAGTATTCCTGCTTGCCAAAGTTATGTATGGGAAATCCAGAGCACTGATGGCCCAGCTGGTAAAATTCAGACATTCAATATTGACACAAGGAAAAATATTTCCATTTGAGATAACAAACAAGTCTATCTTCCCTCTTCTTCCTTCAAATTGCCAGCTGATAATTTTCTGGACCCGAAGAGTACTCTGTTAAACCTACTTATTGCTTTACTGTCTGTTTAATAATAAATTAAAATTGACCATAGTCAGCCTAAATAAACGATATAGTAAATCTCTGCTTCGATAGTGTGACATTAAAGATTTAGTTTGCTTATGGCTTATTTTTATCATGCTTTTGATTTTTTGGCCTAGAAAATAATTAATTGATAACAGTATCTTGTTTACTGAAAAGTATAAAGAAGCCCACACAAATGATGATAGCCTCTTATTACCATTCTATTTAGTCAAATGAAAGGCCTGCATCAAAGGGTCTAACCCCAGAGGATTTTCTAAAGTAGGATTTATGCTTTTCTACTTTAGTCTCCTTTTTTCTCCCTGAAGCAGAAAAGGTTTTGGCTGTTTTGGGCTCTGCTGCTGTTTCACTTGTATAATGTATATTATACCTTTGAATGACCTCAGCACTGTCAAGCTTTCACAAATCTTGATTTGAGCTAACTCAGCCACAAAAGTATCTGAAACAATAAGTTTTTAAGGTTGTAACAAACATTACATTTAATGAGTACAGTGCACATGTAATGATGCACTGAATCAGTATGAAGCCTCAAAAAATGATTTCTGTTGGCACTATAAAAGGAATGCAATTTTTCTTGTTGAAATACCATTTTTCAGTTACTGCATGACTGATGTGGTAATTATCCCCTACACCTGGGATTTAAATCCAATCCTACAAGCCCATTTTCTGTTTGCAAGCTGTCAGACTGATGCATAGTCTTTGTTCTTATCTGGCAATAGTAGAGGAATCAGTAATTCAGGAACAACAAAGCCTCTGATGGGTCATCATGTAATCTACACTGAAAATTGCAATCTGTAATGAGATTGGAAACACAGATGAGGAGACTAAAAGTGATTACCTACCATATCTAAAATTTTCAATTTTATTGCACAAATATGATCAAACTGGCTCATAAATTTAGGGATTAGTTGAGAAAGAGTAAAGATTACTTTTAAATTAGGTGAAAAGGAGATAAGTTATTTAAATGTAAATTATTTGTTTTACAGCAATTTAATTCATCTCCAAGGTGATTCACATCTTCACATTATTTTATTTTCCGTTTCAAAATATGGTATATCTTGTTGATAAGTCACGACTGGTGTAAGATACTTTGTTCCCTTAAAAAAAAAATAAAAGTTCAATGATGAAAAGAAAAGAAATGCTAGTCAAATTTTATATTATATGCTGGGAAGATGTGAGCTGCTTCTCAGCAAAGTAACCAAAAATAGACTTCACATAAGTTAAAATTTTTTGTTGTTGTTCCTGGCTTCTTTAATGCCCTGACAACAACTTACAGATAGATGCTACACTATTGTTTTCAATTCAATACCATAAATCACTGTTTTCTGCACTAATGAGATTATGACTAGTATGATGAACAGAAATAAATTATCATAGATATTTCCAATAGGTTTCTGATCAAGCACTCTGCTAAGAAAGTGAAAAAAATTTCCAATTATTCAGGACATTGACTGATATATTCTTTTCTTTAAACTTTCTTGAAGAAAATTGGTTCTTTTCTAATATAAGTATATTTTCCTTTTTTTCTAAGTGTAATCTTTGGCTCCAGAAGGTACTCTAAATTCTCCACTAGTGTTCAACATGTACAATTATAGAAAGTCCAGAAAAGATAGGTCCAAGAAAAGAGAAACAAATCTATTATTTTTGCAACAGCACTAGATAATCTGTTCAGAAAAGTGTTTAGAGGTGCAAGAGCCATTCAGAATACCTATTTACTCGGTATATAGCATGCATAAGTCCATAACAACTGTTTAATTTACCTTGTTCATGTACACATCTTCAATCATGGTCTGAAACTAATTTCAGTTTTATTTTATTTCATAACTTTGGGGTTTTTTACCCTTTGTCTTTCTTGCATTAAGTTTATAGCCAGAAATTGCCTTTGGAATATATTTGCCAGCAGCCAGAGTTCTTTAATGGAGGTCTGCATGTCTTTGCATGAAAATGATTGTGGATGGTAGTCCGTTCCTTGCCCATAATAACATGCTCCAAACACATCTAGTGATAAAAGTCCTTAAAGGCTTTAGGTATAAGGACATTTAGTTCATAAGTCTCTAATTAGTTTGGAAGTTTCCAAGACGACCAGTTCAGCTGCGGGGGCCATATATTCTAGCAGGCGATAAGGAAAATATAGATCAGGTTTCAATTTCTTCAGAGCCATTCATTTCCTTTCAACAGAGCCATTGGCCTTCATGTCTTCTCCAGCTGTAAAACAAGTCCAAGGGGATGTGGAATACAGAAATCATGTGAGGAAATAAATTATTATAATAAATCATTGAACTGTTGGAAAAATATATCCAGAATATTTGCTTGCATGCTTCCTGCCAAATAGGAACTTTTGGAGTCAGTTATTTTTGCCTGCTTTTACATCAAGGACTAAAATGTCATACTGCCCTAAATCATTCCAGTTCTTCAAGTTAATCCTGAAAATCTTACTGTAATAGAAAATATGATTGCAGGTTGTAGATCCAAATGTTACAATATGTAGCTACCTTTTCTCCTTTAAGTCTGCACACCTGATATTCACTGGCAGAAGATACATACCAGTGGCCATCTTGAAGTGCAGAATTAATAAGCTTTAACTGTAAAGTCATTAGTTCTATTATCTCCACACTATCCAGAGTCTGATTTGAGGAGTGTAGCACTTGGCTGATGTGTGTACAGCGTTCCCAGTAATGCATTCACAGAAATATTCCAACAATTGCCAATGCATACAAAAAGTAATATAATAAGTGTACTTAATCTGAATAGGTAGAGTATATGTGATAGATTACAGATTTGAGTAAAATATCAGATAGTTTCTATGTTGAGATATATTGACCTTATATTAATCCATCCAAAATGTCAAAGGGGCAGGTAGAGATTAGAATATATTCTGAAGATCCCTAGTCTGTGACTGATGAAGTACCCAGTTGACAGAACTGCCATAATTCCAAAATAACACTAAAACTTTAGGTTTTATTTACAAATTAAATCCATCTACCAAATCAAAGACCCATAGAAAACACAAACACAATTAAAATGAATGTGTAACTCATGCATGTAAAACAAAGAATTGATAAATTCCATTAACATATCAGCTGTTATTTTATAATTTTAATGTTTGTAATTAATTCATTACTGTTCTTGCTGAGAGTGATAAAAGGATCTTCTTTGACACTGTCTCCCATAGCATACTCCTGGAAAAGCTGACAGCCCATGGCTTGGACAGGAGCACTCTTTGCTGGGTCAGGAACTGGCTGGATGGTCCGGCCCAGAGAGTGCTGGTGAATGGTGCTGCATCCAGCTGGCGGCCAGTCACCAGTGGTGTCCCTCAGGGATCTGTACTGGGACCAGTTCTATTCAATATTTTTATTGATTACATGGATGAGGATATTGAGTTTTTCATTAGTAAATTTGCTGATGACACTAAGCTGGGAGCTTGTGTTGATCTATTGGAAGGAAAGATGCCTGTGCAGAGAGACTTGGATCAATTGGATGGATGGGCAGAGTCCAACAGGATGAGGTTTAATAAGTCTAAGTGCTGAGTTCTGCATTTTGGCCACAAAAATCCCCAACAACATTACAAGCTGGGGGCAGTGTGGCTGGACAGTGTCCAGGCAGAAAGGGACCTGGGGGTGCTGGTCGATAGCCGACTGAACATGAGCCAGCAGTGTGCCTTGGTGGCCAAGAAGGCCAATGGCATTCTGGCCTGTACTAGGAATTGTGTGGCCAGCAGGAGCAGGGAGGTCATTCTTCCTCTATACTCGGCACTGGTAAGGCCACACCTTGAGTACTGTGTCCAGTTCTGGGCCCCTCAGTTTAGGGAGGATGTTGAGATGCTTGAGAGTGTCCAGAGGAGCACAACAAGGCTGGTGAGGGGCTTGGAACGCAAGCCCTAGGAGACTTAGAGGTGACCTTATCACTCTCTACAACTTCCTGAAAGGAGGTTGTAGACAGGGGTTGGTTTCTTCGACCAGGCAGCCACTGACAGAACAAGAGGACACTGTCTCAAGCCGCGTCAAGGAAGGTATAGGCTGGATATTAGGAAAAAGCTTTTCACAGAAAGAATAATAAAGTACTGGAATGGTCTACCCAGAGAGGTGGCAGAGTCACCATCTATGGATGTGTTTAAAAAGAGACTGGACATGGCACTTGGTGCCATAGTCTAGTTGAGGTGTTAGGACATGGGTTGGACTCAAAGATCTTGGAGGTCTCTTCCAACCTCGTGATTCTGTGATTCTGTAAGTTACTGTGTCCTAATTAACATTTGTTTATCCTTATGATACAATCCTGGATATTAGGAATTATTCTTTTCAGTAACCTTATATATTTTTAGCTGAAAACTGCAGAAATAAAGAAGAAAATTTGATGTAAAAAGAATGAAAAATGTTGAGACAAACTAATATTGATCTAAAAAATTATATATCTGCTATGTAAAGACAAAATATTTTATAGACACTGGAGGTCAACTGAGAGCACAATGAAAAATCAGTGGCAATTAAAAGGAATAAAATAAATTAAAAATATTTCTATCTACTAAATGCTGCAAGCATATAAATGAAATATAGAAATGAATACAGCAGTAGCCTGTATATTCTTGAATATTTCAGAAAATCAAGGTGATTTTTTTTTTGTGCCCATCATGTAGAACACAGAAGCACATTTCTTTTCTTTCAAAGGCAGTTTCTGAACTTGAGCTATCAAGTTTTGAAACGGATTTTTGTTACCCGCAGGCTTCCATTATGTATTGATGTGCACCATTACATATGAATGGTTAGGCGGGACATGATATACGTCAATCATTTTCTATGCAGGTATTAGTGGTGGACTTGGCAGTGTTAAGTTTGTTGTTGGACTTAATATTAAGGATCTTTTTCACCTAAATGATTCTATAAACCTATGATAAGTTTTATAATCATTTGCCTTGCTGTCTGGAAATTCCACCACAAACATTGTCCTG
The DNA here is from genome assembly GCF_041296385.1 of Aphelocoma coerulescens. Lineage (NCBI taxonomy): Eukaryota > Metazoa > Chordata > Aves > Passeriformes > Corvidae > Aphelocoma > Aphelocoma coerulescens. Next base: position 38,401,620 of record NC_091019.1, on the reverse strand, counting down.
AAATACATATCCTGATTCCTATCAGGACCCTATATTCTATGCAGTTGCTCTCAGTACTGCTTTTGTTTTCCTTTGCCACAGATACACATACTGAGTAGACTGAGTAGCTTGTTTTATCTCACAGTATTTTGTTTAATTTGTCCCATGCCCAGTGTTTTCATTACCCATTCAAAAAGTTCATATGCTTGCCAAAATTCTCAGCACATCTCTGGTATGGCAAAACAATCCAAATCCTTCTACCCATCTGCTGTTTGCAGATCTTATAATTGCCACTTAGGCAAAGATCAAATACAGTCAGTATGCAATCAGATTTGATGCTTAAGATTGTCTGTCAATAAGATAAAGAATGAAAACTTAAAGGCACAACAAATATGAAGGGGAAGTTGTACTTATCTGCACTTATGATTCAGGAAGATAAGAAACAAGATGAGAAGAAAAGCAAATGTTTCCACCCAAAGAAAATTAATTGTAGAACAAGAGAGAAAACTATCTTTTACTGAAGGGAGAAATCTTAGGTGATAATGTCAAGAACAGAGAGTAAGATCTTAAAGTCATATTTATTCTCAGACATTATTGCAATTAAAAAATTCTTCAAATCCTGCTTCTATTGGTTTTAAAGGCTACTGAAGGATGGATCCCACCACACTCCTCTGTTTTGAAAAGATGCAGTTAATGGTGTTTGATGCCAAATAAAAAGGCATTTTACTTTTTATGCCTCTTCCACTAAATGTCCATGAAAATCTTTCTCTCACAGTCTTTCACAGTCACTAAAATGACTAGTTTGGTAATGGTATTAAAAATCTAATAAATAGGTTTATGTATAAACACATGCCAAATTATTTTTAATATTGGAAGAAAAAAGATTAGACTAAGTTTCAGTGATCACTGATTATAATTTATCATCTAAATGATAATAATACGTACTTTCATGTCCAGTCAGATTTTGTGGATTGTTCAAGATTTATCCATAATATTTCAAATCTACCACACATCAGAATTAATCTTTCTGCTATGAGAGAGGATGTCTTGCAGTTTTTCAGGTGTCATGGACAAGCGGCCATTAACATCTAATGTTTTTCTCCTGAAGAAATGTGAATAATTCCAAACAAAATTTTACAATTTAATGTTTTACTGCAGAAGAAAAAGCAAACAGTGGTCTGGATGCTGTCCCTGTTATTTCAACTGTGTAAGCACTTCTTTTTTCCAGAATATCTGTTATTGAAAATATGTCCCAGACCAAAACATCAAACATATTTTTGCTTTTTCTAGAATATTTGACACGCCTTTGTAAATTTATGATTTTTGATATAATCTTGTACAAAGCAACAATTCTTAATTCTTTAGAGACAGATCTGTTTTGATATAATTTGTCAGAGAATGACTGTGGCTTGAAGGACAAGAGACAGCAACTTGTCAGTATTGCACTGTAAAACTTTGGAGAGGAAGGGAAAAATCAGAGTTCAGAAAGGACCTTTTAGTTATTTGTTTTACGGACACAAAGAAGCATTTTGAAATCCAAAAACACATTTTAGAAATAGGGAAAGGAGTTGATTATTTTGTCATTCAGTAATGTCATGGTATAATTTTATTTTTCACTATTACAAGAGAAAGTCATGTTTTTGGAGTTCATTAGTGAATCTAGCCTTCATTTTACAGAAAGAAAAAAATTGTGTACGTACCAAAAGAAATGAGAAGAAACTGGCAGTTGCCTTAAACTAAGAATACCTTTAAATAACTTATTGAGAATTTTATTAGGAAATATATACTTCTTGCAATTTGTCACAGAAATGTTACCTACAATGACAACAAGACATACCCCTCTCCACAGCAAGCTTCATTTCACTATCAAAGAATAACAATGCCTGCAAGGTATGAACAGAGCATTCCTTCCATTTTTCAACTCCCTCACACTCATTTATGTTTTGTTCATAATGGCAACTGTCTTGCTTGATATATCATAAAGATGTTCTCACCTGCTTGTTGTCATTCAGCTGCTAAATGAGAAGAATGAATATGTATAATTTTTCCAAAATTGCATTATAATGACACAATCTGGCATATTTTATTATACATCCCGCTAGACCCTGATTGTTTTGTGCAGTTGGCTTTCAAGTTACACTACTTGGGTTTTGATAGTTCTTGCCAACTTCCTCAATGCAAATGATTAAAAGTGAAAGCAATGGGAAAAGTTTTTAAGTATAGACTTGATAGAGGGGTAAAGAATGGTAACATTTCATTCTTCATCACTCATTAAAACACAATATAAGTTTACTTTAATATATGAGGGGTTTTCTAAATATTTTTTTTGGTGCCTGAGTAAGTGACAGGAATAGTCTGTCTTACAGATGTGGGAAAACAAACATTTCGGGTTTTATTTCCTCATAGGGATTTCTTCTGTTTTCCAGTAATTGATTGTCTACTTTGGTGCCACAAAAATGTATTGTGTTAGAAACTCTGGTGTTTGATGTGTTCGTTTAACCCCAGCCAGCAACCAAGCACTGTGCAGCTGCTCACTCACTCCCCCCACCAGTGGGATTAGAGAGAAAGGAAATGTGAAATCTAGAAAATTTATGGGTTGAGATGAAGACAGTTTAATAGATAAAGAAAAAGTTGCCCATGTAAGCAAAACAAAACAAGGAATTAATTCAGTGCTTCCTATGGGCAGGCAGGTGTTCAGCCATCTCCAGAAGAGCAGAACTCTATTACATGTAATGGTGATTTGGGAAGACAGATGTCATCACTCCAACATTCCTCCCCTTTTGTCCCCCACTATAAATACTGAGCATGATTTCTTGTGGTCTGGAATATCCCTTTGGTCAGTCGAGATCAGCTGTCCTGGCTGTGTCTCCTCCCAATCTGCCATGTACCCCCAACTTCCATGCCAGCGTGGCAGTGTGAAAAGCAGAGAAAGCCTTGGCTCTGTGTAAGCCCTGCCCAGCAATAACTAAAACACCTCTATATTATTGTCACTGTGTTCAGCACAAGTTGAAAACATGGACTTTTACTAGTCACTGTGAAGGAAATTAACTCTACCACAGAGAAGACCACAGTGATATTTATCTTTTTAAAGGTTCCAGCTGAAGCCACTACCTCTTATCCACCTTTTTTTATGTCCAGTTGTAGTTATTGTAAGAGGAAGGTGAGGTACTTCATGAGATGTTTACAGCACCAATTTAAAAACAACCCTTAGGAAAAACAATCATTAGGGTTTTTTAGTTATTATTTGTAATAATAGTAGCTGGTTTAATTTTTTTTAAATTTCATTTGTTTTAAATCAGGTTCTCAAAATGCTAGCTTGATGTGCTGGTTTGGGCTGGGATACAGATAAACTTCTGTTCTGTATCATACCAACAGTTGTTTATGGTTGCTGTGGTTTGGATTTCTGATGAAAATTGTGTTGATAAGACAGTGGTGTGTTATTGGTTGCTGAACATGACTTGCACAAGGTCAAGGCTTTTTCAGCTTCTCATATGGACCCACCAGTGAGTAGGCTGGGAGTGCATGAGAAGATGAAAGGGGACACAGACAGGAAAGCAGACTCCAACTGTCCAAAGGGATATCCCAGATCATGAAATTGTGCTCAGCAATAACAGCTGCAGGAAAGAAGAAGAAAGGAGGCATTCTCAGAATTATGGTGTTTATATTCCTAAGCAATCATTACACATGATGGAGCCTGAATTAGTGAATGAATTCCTTGGAGTTTTCTTTGCTTGTAAGCACAGCTTTTTCTTTACCTATTAGACTGTCTTTGACTCACATTTTGCTATCTCTCTCTCCTCAATTTATCATTAAGTTATGATGTAATTAGTTCATGAATTTCCTATTCCACATCATTAGTCCATTAAAGAATGTCTAATTTAACCATCTTCTGTGTCTCAATAAATACCTCCTTGCAATTTAATACTGAGGCTTCTTCAACTTTTCATCCCTTATAGTGTTCTCTGTAATATTTTCACATTAAAAATTCAGAGAAAATTGGTATCTGAAATCCAGACGTATGTCTAAATCTCCACTTAACTACCTGGAACTGTTTTCTGTCATGTAACAGCTCTTTTATTTAATTTAAAATGCTGGGTGACTGACAAGATCTTTTTGTGAGACTACTTTACTTGCTTTTTTAGATTCTCCTTCCCAGTACTAGTACTGGTATTGACAGGCTACCTGTAAGCTCAATAAATATCAACGAAAAATTTCCAGGTTTTTTATTAGCTCTTCATGGTTTAGTATTTTTTCTATTGTTTCAACAGTAAAAGAAGGGTTTACCAAAAAGATCATCATGCAATATTTCTTGTGAAAGGAGTGGAGTCTTTGCTTCCCCTGGCCCTTTTAATAGTTTCTTAGTTATTCTGAAGTCTTCTGGACAAACTATTATTTATATAGTTCAGCAAATTCATTACTAATACTTGTAATTCTTTGAAACATGTCATGCTGAATCGCTGATCTCATGAATAAAGAGAAAGTTTCCAATGGAAATTCTGCTAGTTAAGAAAATATTTCACAAAAGATCTTAGATTTAAACCTAGGAAAGCATTTTAGACAAAACTGAAATACCATGCAATAAAACAAATTCTGGCAGGTTGTTAATCTTGAGTGGAAAATGAAAAAGAAAAAGGCATGCTTAAGCTTGAATTTAAAATATTGATGTGCTTAACATACAGAAATCTTAACTTATGTCATTAGGTGATATAATTTAGTGTTAAAGGTGATAAAAGACTCTTTTATAAATTACTATTTTATGTAGGCTGAGAAATAGAATCCCCCCTTGCAAAAGAAGCCCAAATAAACCTGTTCCATTGGTACTTCACTGAAATTCAAGATTTAATGGAAATACAAGTTATTTATTTTGTTTTATCCAGGACATATATGTCAACAACCAGTTTAATTTCATCCCCCCACGTTCTTTTGAATCTTGTTGACATAATCACCTGTAAACGCAAACATAGCTGCTCTTTTTCAGCCTGTCATCAAATCAGCAGCATCCTGGAGTCCCACAGGTATGCTCACACTCAGTCTTTACCTTCCTAGGCTACTCCCCTCCTTTCTTCTGAGACAAGCCATCTTCAGCTTTATCACATCACAGCCCTGTGTCATCCATTCCTTGACAAGAAGCCTACCTATTAGCTGACTTACAGCTGAAACAAATTCATGTTTAAAATATTAAACACGAGTGGAGAAATGCACCAGCTCTTTCTGTCAGTGGAAACCAGGTAGGCATAACCATGTAAGCCTATCATAACAAATAATGTTTTTCCTGTAACCTTTGGTCGACCTTCCCCCTCCCCCCTCCCCCCCCCCGCCAAGTAAGATTTGTAGATCAAGCAAGGGGTTTTTCTGGCTTACTTTTGTTTTCCTTTACTGTCAGGGTAACAGATTCATTCTGGCAAACTCAGGTTCAAACCACATCCTTGCCAAATTTAATTGCACAGATTTAGCCACAAAAATGCATCTCTTCAAAGTGCCCATTATAAATGTGCATATGTTATAAGTCTCTTCTCTCTAAAAGTACACATTGTTTCTAACAAGTAGAAAATTGTTCTGTGGTTGAAATAGAGCGACTTTTTCCAGCCTTATGACTACCTAACAGATTACAGCAGCATAATCATAGTACGTTGATATTTTCTGAACTCCATTTCCATCAGAAGTCCTATCATACAAGGAGTAATTGAGAGCAAATGTTACACTACCATTGAGGTTTTCCAGGACTGAACATATTTCAGTTTCTTTTGTACCTAGAAGAGGCCATCAACTCACCGATAATTGAAAATACCAGTGATCCTCATCTGTTTGCCAATCTGCAAACTAAACAGAAGCTTAACCTACTTCTGTTATGCCAGTCTGTTGATGTTTTTCCAGCAATGCAAACCATGATGTGAACTGGCTGTGATTCACCCATTGGAAAGAGGTTGAGCCAAACGTCGCTTTCTGCTTCTGGCAGCAAAGCAGGCTTTTAATACACTTAGCTGCAGGACAGGCTAGAAAAAAAAAGAAAAAATATAAAAAAATCTCAGGTCTCAGCAGCATGTAACCAAAATAAAATGTACCTTTAATAAAAATTAAACTGTGTTTTTCCCTCAATGCACATGACTCAACACATGTCTCTCCCAGGAGCAGGTGGAACCAACATCCTAAGATTTTGGGATGAATATGTGCATTCTGTTTTCCCTCCAGGATGTGTTAACACCTTTTAAAGGGAACAGTTTTCTCTCCTAATGATGCCAGACCATTATCATTATCAGAAAACCGAACAAAAGAATTCCTCTAGGCAATGATTCTGGAGATAGTTTTCCAGGGCTGAAGGAAAAGGCACTTGTTTTGAAAACTGATGGGAAGCCAATGTTGCATATTCCTACTCCTGAATAACCACAGTTTCTGAATGCAGCTCTTGACTCAAGCAAGTTCAACTATTTCACACAGATGATAATATTGTTTTGTTGTCCCTGTGCCTACGTTATCAATATGTGTGTTACGCATATTGTGAACATTCCAACATATACGTTCGGTTTCTTTTATCTGTACTTACGGTTAGTCAGCTTATCTTTTTAGGCTGCAAAGAGTAAATCTTTAAAGATTGCTTGCTCTCATTATCTGTTATGTATTTAAAAAAAAAAAGAAAAAGAAAGGGGGAAGTCCAATTTCGTGTGTGCTCCCTAGTGTTACACTGAGTAACGCTTGTGTTTGATTTCAGGCAAAGCAGCATTTACTTCTGTGCTTCAGATGTCTAGCTGTAAACTTGCAATTGCATCACACTTCAGTTGTGGGAGATGAGCTGCATTACAGAATTTAGGGATTAGTCTCTATAGAAAAAATACCAGTGTAAAGGCATTTATCGTAAAAGCTGGGTCAAAATATATCTGAATCAAGTTCCTACCTTCAGATACTGTAAAACAATTGTCTGCATACAAACTATGTTGAGACAGAAAAGCAAGCTTATCCACTCATAGACATCATTCCATGATCCTTTTGAGTATCATCTCTCCACAGCTCAAACCTTACTGAATTAGTCCCACAACAACAAATTTCATTTCAGTTAGATAATTAGATTTCATTTATTATAGCATTATTAATTACATTTTAAGCTGTAGTGTAGACAACTCCCTCGATCCACTAGGTGATCATGCTGATCAGGTATTGACTGAAACAGCTCAGAGCAGATTGACTCAGGACAGGGTTGAATGATAATGTTAAAACTGGAAGTCTGATACAGGGTAATATACATCTGTCATAAAATAGGTGGTTGACTTGACCATAATGGAGAAGGAATACTGACTTGCATAATCATCACCTAAAGAAGGACTTTTCCAAACTAATTTAGTCACTGCCCTTTCAAAAAATTTTGTCAATGGATATATGGATTGAGTTAGTCTTTCTTGAGTATAGGCATCCTATTTACCTAGAAGTGGGATAAGGGTCTGTGATAAGTATACAGTGACAGAGACATGTTGAAGTAGGTAATAAATAAATTTCAATAATCTGGTCCTGACATCAAATATACCATTTTTATATTTCTATGTTATGTGTTTTCAAGTACCACAGCAGATAAACCCCTTCCATGAAAAACAAGGACAAATAGAAATATTCTGCAGAGTGTAGCTAGCCAAATCCTCCAACACACTCTGAAACATAAACACTGTACATTTTGAATTATTTTCAATGTATCCAAATATCTGGTATATCCAAATATTCAATCCTTTCATAAAGCAGGTGGTGTTTTTATTAACTTATATTTTCATAATTATAATCATATATACAGTAGATTATAATTAATAAACATTATATTTTTATTATATTTTTATTGTAACCTTAGCTGAAGTCAAATTAATATATAGAGAGAAAATATATTGAATATCTTTAAAAATATTCAGTGGATTTGAATTTACTGGTTATCTGGTTTTGGTAGTTAATATTTTCCAAAATAGCTTATGTTTTCTAGGAGCTCAACTTACTCCTGAAATATCTTAAATCTGACTGTTTATTCACTAGTAAAGAAGTGAATGAAAAATCCATTAAAAACCATGTTGCCTATCTTAAAAATCCAATTCTTTCAGCAAAATTTGGCATTTATATTATTCTAAACAGAAAGAAATTAATTTTTACTTACTGTCTACCAATATAATGTTAACTGAAAATAAACTTCCTGAGCTATGCCTGTGCTAGGATAAACTACATTTTCAAATAGACCTAGTCAAAATTTCTTTTACGGGGAAGGAAATTAGACAGGTAAGGAACAACAAATGAGCTGAACTTTGTCCTCAAAGAAAATTGGTTTTTCCTTTTCAATTTCATTTCAAAGAGATCTGACAACTGTCGCTTTGAACAAACTTTAACAGCACAATATCCTTTGTGCAAGTTTCCCCCTGTCAGCTTTTCTATTCCAGCAGGAACTTAGAACAAAGTGTACACTGCCCTTTGAGTTGAGAACTTCATCAGTTGAATGAACACTGGTATAGTGCAGTGAAATTGAGGGCATACTCTCTCTGTGAATCTGAACAGTGTACTCTCTCAATAAATATAACTTCTCTATCTTTTACAAGAATAAACTAACCATCTGTCCCTTCTCACATTTTCCCTGCTCTCCTGTGTCTACTGAAAATGAAAAGCCATTTGAAAATCCACTTGTTTAAACCTAAGTGGGGTAGCAAACAGTCCTGATTGCAGCATATCTCTTTCAGAATAAATCTGAATTTAGTCATTGTCAATGCTTCTGAAATCTATCTATGGCCCAAAAAGTTCTTTTGCTTTGATTTTCTTAAGTGCTTAAGTCAATGAAATATAAAAATTAAAAAAAAAATTAAAAAAAGAAAAAATTGGAGAAAATTCAGAATTCTCCTAGAAGTAATTAAAAATAATCAATTCAAGAGATGAATCACATTCATGTCACAAAATTGTGTCATCCATACCTGACTAAGACCAGTGCTGTTGCACATTGTTAGAAGCAGCACTCTTTTTCTCAGCAGTGCTTATGAGTTACCAAGTTTGAGAATGCTGTGTTTAACATTCATGCACAGTCAACACACTGTGACATCTTTCAGTGAGACATGAGAAGCAATTCTTCAATATGTCTTCCAGCTTTCCTTCTATACACTAATGTCACATAGCAGAAGAAGGATGTTTGAAAAGCTTCATTAGTAAAACAGAAACACACAAAAAACTTTGTTTATATGATCAGACGCTGAGCGGATCTGAATTCGTGAGAGCTCTCCATACACATAAAATACAATAGAACATTACAGTAAAATAAGTATAGGAGGCTTTTTTCATAAAGACTTAGATCTTTGGGTGCATCCAGCACTTTCAAACACAATTTACAAGGCTCAACAGCTCACTAGTTTTAATCACTGGAACAGGTTGCCAAGAGTTGTTGGGGAATCTCCATCCTCGGATATTTTAAAAGTCATCTGGATACGGTCCTGGGCATTCTACTTTAGGTAACCCTTCTTGAGCAGAGATGTTGGACCAGATGACCTCCACTGGTCCTTTCACGCTTCATGCATTCTGTGATTCTGTGACAAAAAACAAACAAACAAACAAAGAAACAAGATGATTTGCTGTACAAATCTAACTCAATGACATTTGCTATCTTTACCTTTTATTGCTGAGTGATTTCCACATTTTTTTCTTCTCTAGTAATATTCAACTGTTAATGTCAAACAGGTACATAGAGAAAATTTGAGTGCCAAGTGGAAAAGATTGTACCAAAGACTAATGACCAGTATTTTTACACACTTTTAATTGTCATCTTTCTGAAATATATGAGAAACCAGCTCAAATATTGCCTAAGCTCATAGAATCATAGAGACTTAGGTTGGAAGGGACCTTAAAGATCATCCAGTTCCAGCCCTGCTGCTGTGGGCATGGACATCTTCCACTAGACCTAAACAGCGTCTCTGCCCGTTCTTGCCATCCTCTCTTCTGAAAACCTTGTAGCACTCAAAAGCAGTGTTCCAGTTGTGTAACTCAGTTTCTATTTTACACCCAAAGTTTCAATGACATTTTGCTTTGGAATTTTATACTATGACTGACACTGCTATCAAACTACCATTCCTGATAGTTTCGTTTACAATAAAAGATACACCTTCGCATCTTGGCAAAAATCCGTGTGAGAGGTAATTTAGTATGCTTGTTTTGCAATACTGACAAACTCAAGGATTCCATACAATAGCATAAGTGAAACCTTCTGAATTGTAGTACTTGAAATAACACCACCATTCTATATACTCTAATACAGGATCATTTCAGATCCTTAATCTGTATTAGCATTTAGAGGGAGATATTCGCATATTTCAGAATGAGCACAGAGGCAAGAGGATAAAATGGGCAAATGTAAATTTACCTACATATTTCTTCTGATTTGGAGATTCTCTTAGCCTTGGTGGTATACATAATTTATATATTTTTATATGACATACATAGTACAATTTCTATATTATTTTCACTCTTCAGTGGTCCTCCATTTCCTTGTACCCTCATTTCTGTCACCTATTTCACACCTTCTGTTTTAAACTGTAAAAGGATATTCCATTGTCCCTAAGACTAAGAATGAAAATGCACCCTGCAGCTGTTCCTTTGCTTCTTGCTGTCATTATTTTTTAGTTCTCTTCTGTGGGGTCAGAGGTCCCACACTCCGCAGGAATGTAAAAATGATGATGGTGTACACAGACATTTATTCTTTGCTAAAGAAATGGACCAGCATGAACATTTTTAATCTTAAGGTTCTTATATGCATATAGGTCCTTAAAAATGTCCCAATACTTTATAACCATGCAAACATTGACATGTTTGTGCCCTATAATCTCTGATTGCTTTAAAGTCTGAATATCTAATGAAGACTGCAGAACAGCTACTGGTGACTCGAGAAATTACAATGAGAAAATGTCACAAGAATGACTAAAGAAGAGAGTAAAATAAGAGTTTAGTGCCATTTCAAGCTGGTGTAAAAGGCTTAAAGTTATTTCTGTTGTGTGTTTGTGCTTTGTAGATAGATTCTATGAAGAAAGAAATGTTTTACTGAGAGAGGGAAAAGGAGGGGCATGGAGCTTGTTTCCTTATTTTTGTTGACATCTATGGTCCATTTAGGTACTACATCTATGCAGTGGTCATTTATTAGAATTTATTTAGCTTGCTGTTTCAAGACATCTTGTGGTCAGTCATTGGATTTAACAAGAGCAGAGCCATTTCATGCTTTGAATTCTTCCATTACACCTAAAGTTTTGTTTGAAACATTTAACAGTGGAAAACATAGTCTGAAAATTAACAAAAGAAATTGCTTCATGTTTGTTAAGTGCTTAAAGATGATAATAAGAAAAGAGAAAAACCTGAGATACTTCCCTGAATGTTTGCCACTAACAAAAGGCAAAAAGATGGTATGATTTAAAATATAATAAAACCATAGAGTATATTCAAATTCATTCCTAGCTGCAATTTAATAGTATGTTTCAGTAAAAGACAGGCAGGAATAAAGATTCAGTGATTTATCTGTTTCTCAGCCAAAGTAAAACTGAATGATCTGGCATTTTCTATCTGGATTATTGATGCTGAAACAATTATATTTCAATTTAGATGTTGTGTATTCTACTTGTTGCAATTATATTCTATACATTATATTTACATTCTTTACATTATATTTACATCCTGTCATAATTTGATCCTGTGGAGCACTAATTATATTATTAATAAAGGTGCACTATTTCTCCTCCATTGCATATCATAACTTCCTCTGTAGGTTTTGAAAAGTGCTAAAATCTTAAAGAAAATGGAAGACAATATCAATACAACATATATTTTAAATATATTATTGTTATTTGTATTTTATTGAAATAGCAAATATTCCATGTGCTAAAACAGAAGCAATTTCTGACACTGAGCCAGACATCATCATGTTTTATAACAATCCACGTGCATGGGAGCAAGAAGAGTTAGAAGAGAAGAGAAGATTTGACCTGTTTGCTTCTTCAAAACTAAGATACCTTAAGGTATCTTATTCTTATTCTTATTCTTATTCTTATTCTTATTCTTATTCTTATTCTTATTCATCTTATTCTCTGTATACAGCAGCCACAGGCTTATCTGTACTCAAGAAAATGTGTGGAAGAACTTCTTGAATTATTCCAGAACATTTCACTTAAGCATCATTGCAAGGTTCTAGAGAAATCTAAGGACTAAAACACAAAATAGATTTAAATATCTGCTCCTCTTGAAAAAAAAATATAGACGAGAATTGGAAAACTGGAAAATAAAATAGAAGGAAATTTGCTTTACAGAAGACTTGAGAGAGAATATATTTCCATCTGGAGATTGTAGTTCAGTACATTAACATATTGAAATAATACATGACAATAACACAAGAAAAAATTTTTACAATGACAGGTTCAGGTCCAAAACCTAAATTTGACCAGGATTACAGAGCGCCATAAATCCACCCTATTACTTCAAGAGATGGTTTTGGTGACAAAGGATTTCTTCATAATTTCCTCTTGAGTTATACAAGCTAACGGTACTTAAGACTTTTGGTTTGCCTACTCTGATGCAAAAGACAGAAACATAAAGTACACAGAAATAAAACCTTCTGATAATACTCTGCGCTGAAGTGCACTGAGGGGAATAACAGCAACTTCTTTCTGTACCAAAGACTCCTTATTGTGAAAAGCTATGATATGATATGATGTGATATGAAGTTATCTCAAGTATCATTGCTTGGGTTTTGTGTTATGGAAGAAATATTATTTTGGATCAACCTCATTTCTTGACATGCTGTAGGAAACAGTGATGCCATGAAGCACTGAGATAAGAGTACCTGAGAGTACAACAGAGAAAGATTTGAAAAGAGTGCATTTATGTAAAATCTATTCATTATTTAACAAGGTCAGAACTGTGCCCACAGATTCCCAGAGCCATGCATCTGGGCAGGATAAAAATTCAAAATCAGCGATCTCTTGCCAAAACTTTTTGTTTTTTCTAAAGTTTCTTACAACAATACAGGAGATAGAAAGAAGACAGGACTTTTAAACCTTAATCAGTCCCTACGTACTGTTGTCCTTTCTCACTAAATCTGTCTATTAGTTAATTTAAAACTCACTCTACAAAACTGACTCAGAACAATATGTATTGCATATTCCACTTAACAGAAAGTTTGGATGCACATACTATGTTAAGTTTATGAAAAAATCCTTCCAAAATGGCTGAAAATCATCTCTTAGACAATATTTAAGCTCTAAGTAAACAATTTTTCTGGAGTTCTGTGCAGAAATATTTTGGAAGACCTTGACATCAATCTTGTAAAGGGTAATGGATTTTTTTAGTACCCACATATCTAAGGTCAGATTTTACAATTATTAGGCAACTAGTTACACTGATCAGCTGCCACAGAGATTTTCAGAACATGGCTATCTTGTTTAGGTACTTCTGAAAATCAGCAGCTTTGGTACCTAATTAATTCAGAAGCAGTTTTTGTAATTTAGAGCTTAAGATTCTGTAAATTTCCTCATAAGTGGGAAGGGAGAGTTGGTTCAAATTGAAAGAGAGTGTATCTAGTTGGATATGAGAAGACAATTCTCTCCTGTGAGGGTGGCGAAGCACTTGCACAGGTTGCCCAGTAAGGTTGTGGATGACCAATCCATGGAGGTGCTCAAGGCCAGGTTGGATGGGGATTTGAGCAACCTGGTCTGGTTGAAGGTATCCTTGCACACAACTAGATGTTGTAACTAGATGATTTTCAAGGGCCCTTTGAACTCAAACTATTTTATGATTCTAGGACTCAAATAACAGTTTTATTTTTCAAACATATAGTAAATATGGATTTTTCAGGACATATTTCTGTGTGGATAACATTAAAAATTTAGAAATCTCACAAAATATTCAACTTTTGCTGCAGATGAAGTAGCTTTTAATGATATATTAACCAGTTTAACTGTATTCTTTTTTCAAATTTTTCATATTGTGCATGAAATTCTCATTTTCCTTCTTATAGTATCTGGCAATTCTTGATTGATGCCATTCCCTTCTCAGCTGCAAATGTAGAGCAGCTAAAAATAAGACAATAGAAGTAGTTGCAGCTTTCACACTGAGCTAAACCAAAGCTAAGGTTTACTGATCATAACAGTAGAATATATAGGATGGAAGGTTGAAATTTATCACAAAGACATATCTACAAATGGCTGTTATATACATAAAAAGCATGAGTGCCTCATTCAAACCAGAGTAGTGAGTACTTCAGAAGGCTTACTCTCCTCTAAGGGCACATATTACGTGTGCTATAGGATGTCTTCATGGTCTACTGAACCAGTATGTATTTCAGATATTAAAAGGAATATTTTATGTATTTATTCGACAAAGCAAAACAGACTCCAGGAAACCATTCCAGACTGTATTCATGCATATGCCATTTTATATGGCCTTTAACCAGTAGACTGGAATGGCTCTTTAGAAGCTGTTTTGGCTAATCAGGACCTTATGCATTAAAGATAATGCCTCCTTGATAAAACTCTGTGTTAATATTCTAAAGGGAATGTACTGCCGCTGTAGCCCATTTAAAATTGGCTTTTTATGTACTGTACACAGTGTTGTATGAAGGTAGTTCAAATTTAATTCTAGCTCTAGAGGCTATGTTTTTGACAAGTGAAATCTTTGGAACTTAAAATCATGTTATACATATCTTTAATGCCTTCAATTTTCCTAATATAACTCAAGAACAGCTCAGTTTGAAATCAGTATGATGTCTTTTGACAATAGATCTATTCCAGTTACACCTCTTGTCACAGAAGGAAGGATTATTACATGCAAATTAATTTTATAAGAGAAATGGTACAGAATAGTGTGATCAAGCAAATTTCACTGGACTTAAAATCTGTTTGTATATTTTCTGTAGCAGTAATACCTTCTCTCATTAATATTATACGTACTCAACAAATTAGAGAGTAAGACTAAGGTGAGATCAGCATATTTGTATAGATGGAAAACATTAAATCCATTTCCATGAATGCTTGAAAGCAATCAAGTTTCCTCATTTGTTGAACGTGCATTTCTAGTTCTTGCTGGGGATGAATAGTCCAGGCACATTCTCTTTAGTCTTTTTTTTTTTTTCAGAAAATAAACAGCAAAATTGGTATGCTTGGAAACCCTTTAAACTGTAGCATCTTCCTAGTCATATACTATCCACAAAATATAACTCCCATTACCTTGTTTCTCTTTCAATTCTGTCCCCGATGAATGTTTTGCAACTTAAAAATATACACTTCTATGTATGCATAAATATGCCTTCCAATTTGGTAAAATAGTCTCCCTCATGTGGAAAATCTTACCAAAATATTTTGAAACAAACAGCATTTCTCCTTAAAGCAGGTTTTTAAGCAAAACAAAGCAAAACCTGAAACAGTGACAGACTCTCAATGACACATTTCTGAATAGCAATATTCTTTATGCAGGAAGATATAGAGTATCTATTAAGCTTGTGTTTATAATGAAATTCCATTTCAAGGTGAACAAAGTGATCACCTAAATAAGTGTCACTGTGAACATTTTACTCTCCTGAAGCACTACACAATGAAATGGGCGAGCCTTTGATTACATAAATGTCCAAGGCAAAGCACCCATCAACTAAAAAAACACCATAACACCAAAGTGGAGGAGAAAAGCTTTGTGCTAGGCTTGTTTGGGATTGGTTGGTTTTTGGGTTATTTTGAGGGAGAGGGTGGTGATGTCAGTGTAGTTGCTTAATTTTCCATTTCCCCCATTATTCTTTTGTTCCAGACTATTCCAGATCCTACTCTGAGAGGGTGTTTTTTTTCTTCCTCAAGTGCAAAACTAAAGCTTTGAGCACTCAGTTGCTATGGAAACAAAAAAGACAGAAATAGTTTATGTATTTCAAAAGCTGTCAGCCTATATGCTGTGGATTTTGATAACTAAACCTAAACATGAACCATCTTTTTTTTAAAACCATTGTGACATTTATTATCATACATGACTGTTGCTAGGGAAAATAAGGCACCATTTTGTTTAGCTTTTTGCCCACCAGTTTTATAAACATTTGGGCTTTCAGAACTAATTTTTGTTCTTAATGACTATTTAGCAAACAAGAATGGAAACAAACACACAGTGAGCTGGCAAACATTGCAGTTTTCTCCATGGTTAAAATAAAGCAAATTGCAGCACAGCAATCCAAGTAAAGACACATTGAGAAAGACATATTTTAATACTTACAAATTTATCCTCAGCTACCTAAGAAAATTTAAAGAAAAATGAAGAAATTCTGTCTTTTCTGCGAGATATAACAACAAAATAATTTCTATGTGCCTTTCTAAGCTTTAAAGGTAGAGTTGCTGCTACAAAAAATATGGATATTTTCTGAAGTGAAAAAGCCTTCTCTGGGGATTCAGTTTTACTAGACACTAAAAGTGTCCATTCTATTGCTGTTCTTCAGGAAACTCTGATGGTCCCAAAATAAAGGTCTCATAACAAAGTCTTTTTAGCAGAATGTAATGATCCAGTTAAAGGAACCAAGACCATTACACAATATTAACTTTCTTAATAGTGCACCATGATGAAGGCCTGTAACCAGTACAAAACTCATTTTCCCAGAATGTACCACAGATTAGCTCAGTTTGGAAAACAGCTAAAAAATTATCACTCATAAAGCGTTTTTTTATTCTATAGGGAGAAGAGGAGAATAAAATTATGTCAGAATATTTTAAAATTTTGTGCTTTTGCACACAACCTTTCTTTTATACCCACAGTTTCCGAGACCATAAACAAACCGTGATTCAAAAGATCATGTCAGAAGGTACTTAATCGTGATAATTCCTCTTCAAAATATTCTGGAGTCACTGCTGGCATGTTCCCTTTCATTGCATCAAAAGTACAAGAAAATGGGTGTTTTACAATACAAGCAGGGATTTCAGGAGTGCTTATAACACAATTTCATTCACTTTGCCATTCAGAATGAAAACAGAGACATAGAGATGATTAAACAGAACAATTTTTAATTTTCCTAGGAATTAGATATTTACATATTTATTTATGTAACTGGTTTCTCAAATTTAAGTCTGTTCAGGCCTGAAAACTCAATCTGAAAATGAATAAAAATATTTATCCTGAAGCATAGAGCATTTTAATTTATTATTTATTAAAGTATATTTAATAATATGTAACTGTAAAGCAAAAAGGGTTCTGCAATAGTCTAAAGAATTTTGTAGTCTAAATCATGTAGATATTGACATTGATAGACGAAATAATTTTTAAAGACACTTTATTTTCAGTTATATAAGGGCACAAATTTCATACAAAACTCTGTGTGGAGCATCTTGTTTGTGAAGGTGGTAGAACACCAACCTGGCAATCACTATTATAATGAGCACCATGGTGGTTGTTACATCTTTTTTCAAACAGTATTAGGGCATGATATAAAAATTTTATGATTGAAGAAAATTATTGAAACACCATCATACACTAGTTCACTGGGCTGCCTTGTAATTAATCTACATTGTCATCAGTCAGGGCTGAAGCCCTGGTTGCACGGGAGTAGATTGGATAAATCAAATTTTATCACCTTAGATAAGACCAGAACTGTACCCACAAGCTCAGCCATTGGCTCTGTCACATGATCTTGGGCAAATTAAAATCTCTATCCATTAAATAATTACTCCTCTGCACTCACTCACCTCTTTGCTCAGACTCAAAGGGACATCTTCAAGGTCATACTTGTTAATAATTTGTTGTTTATTGGGTATTTTATATGAAATTACAAATAGAGGCTACAAAGAACTAGGAGGGTCTCAGAGGAAACTGACTTGTTTACATGCAGTATATTCTATACATTTCAGTAGAAACAGGACACAGACTTCAGTATACTTAAAAACAAGTCTCACAAAAATTAAAAATTCAAACAACTGGTTCTTAGATTTTCGGCTCCCAATTAAAATGAAGGAAAAAATCTTCAGAACATAGCCTCTATTCAGATTTTAAAGGTACACAAGATGCACAGAAAGGGAAAAAATCTATTTATACGTATTAATTGCTCCCTCCATAACACTGAGTTTTCCTCATGTATTTCAGACCTCAGTCAAAATAGTGTTACAAAAGATCTGTGAGAAACAAAGCATTCTGAAGAAAATAAAGGGTGAGGCAGATGAGTTCTTATAAGGTCTGATAGAGCTAATAGCTAGATTAATTTAACAAAACCAAGTGAACAAAGAAATAGAAAGTGAGCTGTCTTTCAAAATCAGATTTATCAGGAAGAATATCCTTATCATTCTGTTCCAGTCCTACCAATAATCATTAGGGAGTGAAAACAAAAACTAATCAGGGCACTGTGTTGTGTTACTCACAAGCTCATAACTGGCAGTAAAATTGAAAGGACTACGTCTGCTGTGGTGAATAATTTCTTCACTGAGGCCCAGAACAGACACGTCTAGTCATTTGTAACATCTGCTTCAAAAAACCCTGAGCCAAAATAAGCTAGTTAGAAAGTTACATTTCTGCCTTTTACTCCAAGAAATTAGGCTTTAAAGAGCCTCCAGGGATTCTATATTTTGAGATATTTTTCTAAAATAGATAAAATGTGTGAACTAGAACATAAAATGAAATGTGTGCATCTGTTCTAATTCCAGAAAAATGTAATCCCAAGGTATTATAGCATGTAACATATAGGTGCATGTATGTATATGTACATATACACATATAGGTGCTTGCTGGAAATTAGGCCCTTGCTTTTATGGTAGTTGATTATTTTTAATGAACACTACAAATATCATGTAGAAATTTAGAAAATTTTAAAAACCCACAAATGATAATCCAAATGTAACCTAATGAAAAAGGCTCAGTTAGGCTTGGAATTTGAATTATCAGATAAGATATGTAGCAGGACTTCCTTTGTCACCTCTCAGACAATGATTATGCTGTTTTGGAGAAACTAACCACCTCCCTCCCTCCCTCCCTCCCTCCCTTCCTCCCTCCCTTCCTCCCTTCCTCCCTCCCTCCCTCCCTCCCTTCCTCCCTTCCTCCCTTCCTCCCTTCCTCCCTCCCTTCCTCCCTTCCTTCCTTCCTTCCTTCCTTCCTTCCTTCCTTCCTTCCTTCCTTCCTTCCTTCCTTCCTTCCTTCCTTCCTTCCTTCCTTCCTTCCTTCCTTCCTTCCTTCCTTCCTTCCTTCCTTATTCCTTCCTTCCGAATTCCTTCCTTCCGAATTCCTTCCTTCCTTCCTTCTGAATTCCTTCCTTCCTTCCCCACATCTCAGAAAGCCTCACTGTCTCTTCACACAATCCTTTTCTATTAATAAAGGAAAGTTTCTGGACTGAAGAAGTGATGAGACATAATTTCCCACTTAGAGCTGTGGGTTTTGATCCAAGCTTTAAGACAAATTGCTATCCTGCCCTTAAGAAAGAAGTTATTTTAAACATATGATATTGATCATGTGTCTTCATCAGCACCAACTGCTGCAGGTTTTATGTGATCTGGTATACTTTGCTTGTTACACCATAAGTTAGATTACATAAATTTCATTCTGGGACAGTCTTATTTTCATTTGATATGTTCACTGTATAACTAAAACTGTCAGATTGAAAACATGGTTCTGAATTCTCCTAAAGAATTGTGTTTTCATTTAGTAAGAAATTTTTTCAAAATATTCTTCTACAAATGTAGAAAGGGCTCAAGCATATTACTAACACATTATTAACACCTGCAGATGGCGTTGATAATGTTAATGATGTTTATATTGCAGCCGGGATCAGGGCTTTTGGCTGAAATTTGCAGTCTGGAGAGACCAATCATCTGGCTTGACTTTTACAGAGGTGTCTCAGGAACTGTTTACAGGGCAGATGAACAGCTTCTGCAGCAGCAGCTGCTGCTCAGTCCCTTCTGTGGACACCCGATAAGAATAGTGAGAGGTCACTCTCGGAGACATAATACAGTGATGAGACCCTTGGTCTAAACCACCTCTAACTCTTCTTTCATCTTCAGTAGCCTAAACTAAACTATTTCAATCCTAAGTAAAGCAATACTTCCTCAGAACTTCAACTCTAGGCTTCTACTGTGATTACTAAAACTCAGCACCACCACCTGCTGTCTTGCATAGCTGTGCCATGCAGCAGCTGAGCACTCTTCGGCAGATAAATGTATCTGTACCTTGCTAAAGGCCAGGAGATCCAGCTGATGGAAGAGCAGTGAGTTGTAGGCTGATGACCTGACCTGTATGAGATATCAAAATATACAATGATTAATATACAAGGCTTTATCTTTTTGTCGAGGCCAGTTTATGTAATAGTAAAGAATATCATAGAATCACAGAATCCCTTAGGTTGAAAAGACCTCTAAGATCAATGAGTCCAACCTTTGACTGATTACCACCATGGCACAAACTTCAAAGTGCAGTTGCTTGTTGAATGCCTCTAGGGATGGTGACTCCACCACCTCCACAGAATCACAGAAAAATTTAGGATTTAAAGCACTTCTGTTATCAGTATACAAACCACTTGCTATTTTAGGTATTCTGTTCTATCTGACAGAACAATGGAGTCTTACATTTTGAGAATTATATAAGTAGCAAAGAATAATATGGAAAAGTATAAAGGAATTTGCTGATGTTAGTAACAGTTCTGAGATTCCACTGTCTGTAATATGACTGTAGGATCAGTACTGTATTATACTGAAGTGGTGCATAGGGAAGTGACTTTTTATTTCTGGAAAAAAATACACCGGTTTTTTACTGTTTGACAGCAGTACATTAGGTACCTTCCTTGTAAGATAGTCCTTCTGCATCTTCCTCTGGAGATATAAATGTTGTCATTCCTGGGATCATATCTGCCATAATATTGTTTATTTACAGAAGTGATGACTCTCATAAGCTCCAGAGAAAACTCAGACGAGACCTCGGTCATGTGTCTACATTCTCTGACATGGGATTTATACAAACTGGGCATAGGTAGAGTTTAGTTTAGCACAAGGGGTCGTGAGCTTTCTACTCTGTCAAACCAGCAACCAACAGCACAGAGGGGGAATACATGAAAGTCAAAGGAATCAGTGAACTTAAATCCCATTTTGCAGGAAACACAGGATATCTTGCATAGGAGTAGATCACCACAACCCATTTTTTTCTTTATATATAATCTATATGCTTTTGGTTTTGTCCCTGTTTTTTTTTTCCTTTCACTTAAGCATTTCTTCTCCCCCCCTTAAGCATTTCTTCTCTCTAATGGTGATTACACAACAAACATATTTTTTATAAAAAGCAGCCATAGCTACTACGGGGCAAACAGACAAAATTATTTTAGCCTCCTTTGGTATAAAACAGCTCTAAGATAGTTTCTTTGATCATTAAATTGTCATTTGTTGCAAATTTATTTCTTAAATGTGAGGAACCATGTTTCTACATGACATTCCAGGTGATGCTTCACTACATTGAATATTATCTTGAACACCTTTCTGGAAAGGCAGTAGCTAACAAATAAGCTCCATGTCATCTAAATTTAATTTTCTTTTTATTCAAGGTAAATCCATTTGAATTTTCCCTACTGCCTCAAGGTCATGATTTATTAATACTCTTCAAATAATTATTTCTAGAGATAAATTAATATAGACTTTTGGTGCAGATTTCCTTGAAGTTCATTAGTTTCAAGAATAATTACTTTTACCTATTAATTTCTGAAATTTAACTTATTTGTCCTGAATATATTGTTTCCTTGAATGGGTAACTACACAAGCACTTTAATAAATGTAAATGAAGTGTGAACAAATATTTTCTTTTTAATCATCTAGTTGTATGAAAGAATATGCATATACTATGACAGCATTGTAAGTGTTTGGCAGAGTTAGTGTTTTACAAATCTGTAATATGTTTAGGCTGACTTAGTTTCTTCTGTTAATTCAAGTCAGTAAGTTCTCAGCTAGACCCAGCATCTTGCCAGGGTGGTGACATAAACTAAACTCAAGGATTCTGTACTGATTTGTCAGCTAGGCTGAATAGAATTCTCAAATAATCTCAATGGGAGTTCTTTGTAAAAGAAAACTAAATTTTGCATTATTCTTCTTCTTTGATTTACCTGGTACTAACATTTTAAATGTAACCCAGTTTGGGTTTTTTCCATGTAGTCTACGTAACAAAATCAAATACTAAAGCAGTATTTCTCAGATGACTGTATGAAAACTTGAATAATCATGTAGTGCCAATGTCTTTACACAAGTGCAATCATCAGTCCTAACTGTAGTGCCTCCAGGTATAATCTCTGGTTTACTGGCACCCAGTGCAAGACATTTGATAAAATCAGGCTTTATTTAATTGCTTGAGTTACTCAGAGCCAAGAGAAAGGTGAACTTGCCTGAACTCAAGCTTCAGGCACATATGCCTATAATATTGTCAAAAATAACCTTGTTTAGGATCTTCTGTACTCCCAAGTAGCAGTAAACACTTCCTATTTAATCTGGAAAATTTAGCCATAAACCCAAAATTATCCCACTGTGAGCAATGCTGCATCATCATCTAGGATCAGAAAAACTGGTGCACCCTATGTGAAAGGATACCCAGGTATCAGGAGTTTTTAACTGCTTAGGAGAGAGTGCAGTTTTGTACCTTTTAACTTTTGTACATTTTGAGCAGAAAATTAATTTAGACAGTTTAAATACAGTTAACTGGATGTATGAAAAAATCTTTCAGCTGAACTCTTGACAATCTTTCATATCTAAATATGTTTGAGCTTCACAAATTAGTTCCCAGTGTGCATAGATACATTTATAGAGCATGTCTGAAGAGAAAGACGTGGAGGTACTGATGGATGAAAAGCTGCACATGAGCTGGCAATCTGCACTTGCAGCTCGGAAAGCCAACCATATCCTGGGCTGCATCCAAAGCAGCACGGCCAGCAGGGTGAGGAAGGGGATTCTGCCCTTCTGCTCTACTCTCATGACACTCCACTGCCTCCATCGCTGGAGTCCCCAGCAAAAGGACATGGACCTGCTGGAGCGAGTCCAAAGGGTCACAGAGATGATCAGAGAGCTGGAGTACCTGTCCTGTGGAGCTAGGCTTAGAGAGTTGGGGTTGTTCAGCCTGGAGAACAGAAAGCTTCAGAGAGATATTGTAGCAGCCTTTCCCTACCGAAAGGGGGCTACAAGAGAGACGGAGAGGGACTTTTCACAAGGCTAGTGTAAAACAAGGGGGAAAGGCCTTAAACTGAAGGAGGGTAGATTTAGATTAGATGTTAGGAAAAATTTTTTACTGTGAGGAGCTGGAAGTTTTTCCAGAGTAGTTGTGGGTGTCCCAGCCCTGGAAGTGTTCAAGGCCAGGTTGGATGGGGCTCTGAGCAACCTGGTCTGGTGGAAGGTGGCAGGTGGCAGGGAATCCAGGGACTTGGAACTGGGTGATCTTTAAGGTCCCTTCCAACCCAAACCATTCAATGATTCAAACACCCAGCTGTCAAGGTGGTCCGAGAGCGTAGGCAGCACTGAGTTCAGGAAATACAAAAGTTTCTTTTCATTATGGTAACTTTGTTTCTAAATTCCTTTTACAGATTTTTATAAACTTCTGCTATTTCTTTTGATCATTCTAACAATTTGCTACGAAGTTTTTCTCAGGAGTGAGGGTATTCCCTTACCTTGCAGTACAATAACTGTAAGAACTAAATAAACAATTTCTGTCACACCAATTACTTCCACAAAATCTGTAAACATTATTGCAATGTAGATAAAAGGGCAGCATCTTGTACAGAATTTGGATAAAATGTTCTGGGTTAAAGAATGATTTTCATATTTTAAGGAGCACTGTCTTACACTCTTCATGAAACAAAATATTTTGAATTTCAAAAACCTGCTGGGAAGTGACAGAAATACTTTAGAAACAGTAAAATTTAATCTCATTAGTTCAAACTTCTGAAGATGTATGGATTCTGTTTTTAACATATCAAAACGTAGTTTGACCACTATTTTTTCTGCAAACGCCTACACAGCTGCAGAATTCTGTGCCTCTGATGGAATTAATGGGATTCTAAAGCAAATAAACAGGATTAGAAGAGAATATTTGAGAGAAAAAACTAGTCTCATATTTATGAAGGTTTTTCCTCAGTTTTGGTTCTAAGCAAAATGAGGATTGTAGATATCACAAAATTAATTCACTTTATATTAGGGTTTAATTAATCCAGAATGACAGTTGAGTCCTCTTTCTTAATGTTCCATTGTAAATCATCTGCAAAGCTTCAGTTAGCTTGAATTTAGGCGCATTTATACACTGCAAAAATGAAAACATTAATCCAGAATTATCACTATGGAATAAATGTAATTCTATTACATTTCATGCCAAAAGCCTGCATATGCAAGACTTTAAAAATTGAAGTATAATTTTAAAATCAATCTTTCTAAGGATGAAAAAAGCCATATTTTACCTTCACAGAAAAAAATACTGTAAATTATGCAGAATTTTATTAATGATTAATATGCTGATTTTAGTTACTTCTGATGTGTTGAGAGGTATATTAATCTTGCAGTCTTTATCATTTTTTACATGCTTAATTATCTAAAAGAACAATAATAATTGCAATCATGTTTGTGGTTTTGACCAGCCAACGGCATGCAATGGATCCTGATTTCCTTTGAATTTTTTGAAGTTCAACAGCTGAATTGTTTAGAAGAAAATTTTTTTGAATGTGGATTATTTGAAAATTGCTCAGAATGTATTATTTATGTCGTTCAGTTCATGAGCTGAATTATGCCACAGTGTTCATATACCTTGAGCATATGAATCATTTCAGAGTGGAGAAAAATAAACAACAAAAGGGCATGCCCTTTGTCAGGAAATATACAAACAAACATTTATACTAATTTTTATGAAGTTTCTGAAGTTGTGACACTCTGAAAAAGTTCTCCATAGCATCAGTGTTCTCTCAAACCCTAAATACTCTGGTTCAGGATTGTAATCAAAACAAATTCTCTGGTATTTAAGAATTAATTCTATTATTTACTGAGTTTTGCTGTCCTGTAATAAAGGCCTGACATTTTAATGAGCCTGTACAAACCTTGAGCATTCTGCTGCTTTTAGTTCTTTAACAAGAGTGGTTGTATTGTGGTACTTTTGCTTTTGTTTTTCCTTTAAATATTATATATCTCTACCACAAGGCCATCCAAACACTGTATCAGCTGCAGCTTTCACCTCTCTGTTCCACCTATTCCCTCAGAAACTGTTCTTTCAACATGTACAATAGCAGCTCCTTGAACAGTTATTATACACTAATTATTATACAATTATTAAATTGACTGGTAAATTATTTGCCTGGCTGGTAAAGACCTATATACAGTCTTTGTGGGGTCCACAGAAAAGGGGAAAAAAATGTTTACAAATAGATGCAGAGCTTGGCCTGGTAGAGTTGTACATATGGAACTGTCTTCCACTACAAAATCTTCTTCAGACAACTGCTTCCCCAGGAGAGGTGTGAGGTAACGAATTTATGAACTAAGGGAGGTTTTCTTTATGTAGAAACACCTGCAGAACCAACTGGATGACATGTCCAATTCAGGCCAGTATTACCATTTTTAAAATACTTTTATTTAACAATTGTTCATGATAGTAGGGCATGATTTTGATTTATTAACAGATCAAGAAGATTCGTGGGCCTAAGGTGTGCACAAAATTTACTTCTCTAAACACTGAAAATCAAAGCAGATCCATAATTTCAGTTATTGTTGTTAATGGGGGCCTTATCAATCAGTAATACTAGTGTGGTTGGAAGGAAATAATAGAAATCCAGAATAGCTGCCTTAAGGTATTCTGCCTCTATCAATGTGGACATGGAAAAGGGTTAATAAACCAAGAGGTTTCATACATGTATTGCACAAATAAATTTTCTGCCCTTTATTGATCAAGAGAAGTACAGCAGGCAACAATGTATGAATTTAGAGCATGCTGTTTCCTTCTTGAGTATATTTCTGCAGGAAAAGTATTTCGGTGTTATGCATATGTAGAAAATGCATGACCTGCACAGAGAAATGTTCTGTCAAAGATCTCTTCTTTTGAACCTAAAAAGTAACAGTAAACAGGCACCAGTTTGTATTAGAAGGACAGAACAAAATTTCATTACAAAATAAACTGCTCCAGTTGCTGGAGATTAATGGGGTGCTTTTCCCCTGGCTTGTTGTGTCTTGTAAAATATATGTCTCTGCATGCTTATTAAGGAGGGATGAGGGACTACATGCACACAGAGAGTACATTTCACTGCTTAAAATTGCTCATCACTGCCTTGCTGAAGAGAGTTATGACATTATGGTATGTTAGGAGCAAAGCTGAAATCCATGGCCATTTAAGTCACTGTCAAGGTTTTAAAATGTAATTCAGCAAAAGCAGTTAAATAGCTTGCCAAAAATGTAAGATAGAACATCCTGTACTATTTTTTTCCATGCTCAGGAGAGTCCTGGAAAGGAAGCTGCTTTACATCATTATGTTTAAAACTAACACCTTTAAGTGAGTGAAAAATAAGTACTTTTTCATATAATGTGCTCAAAATGATCTCTAGTGAGACAAGGCATTATTTATCCTAATGAAATTTTTAGCAATATTATATTTCTCTTTTTAAAACTGTGTTAAGATATTCTTTATCACATGCATTCACAATTAGTAGTTTTGCTGCCCCTTTTTTTATCAGACTCTATTTTCTATAGATAGTAAGAATTAGGGTTATTTCCATCTTATTAAGCTTTCTCAAGAAAGCCTATGCTCAAGGCCAGATTCCAAAGCCAGATGCACATTTTTCTGATTTTACCCTTTTCTTCAATGTAGATCCATGCAACAGAGATAAAGACACGTTTGTGAGAAGACTTATGCTTGCCAGGTCCCATGATCAGCTTTCTCTCAACCATATTCTTGTCTAATAGACAAGCCATAGCTCAAGCTCAAAGCATTTGTAGTAAATTTAGAATAGCAGATCCCAGCTGGTAGCACACAGCAAAGCAGAATGCAAAGCAGCAGCAGAGCATATTGGTGAACTAGTTTGCTCATTTTCAGCACTGCTTGTCTCCTATTTATCTAGACTGTATGAAAGCAAATTTGGAAGTGTTTAGGGACCCCAAAATATACTAAAGCTCTCTCATACTGGTTCTTGTACAATCAGCTAAATCCTGTGGCTGACTGTGTTTGCAGGTGGCCACTATATAGTAAATATTGTGAAGCAAAAAGAAGCTACTGTGGAAAAAAACAACCAAACAAAACCCAAGCAAATAACACCACCACCACTCCCAGTACCCCAAAAGAATTAGCATTTCAATTTTTGTCTCCAATAACTTTCTTACTTTTAGCTATGTCACCGAGACCAGACATTTCACAAAGATTTTCAAAGAAATTTAAAGCAATGTAAAAAAGCACTTGTAGAAGAGTAGTAGTTGCTCAGAAATAAAAACAAATAATAAAATGTACATTCAGCATTAATAACTTCCATATTATCAAATGTTTTTAATTTTTTATTAAAATATTCTGTGTTGAAAGCTTAGCATCAAGCAGTCATGATTTTATTTTATAGCTTTTATTTTATAGATGATTTTATTTTATAGATTTTATTTTATAGGTGGTCTATATATATTTCTCAGTATAGCTCATGGATAAAGAATGTTATGACAAGCATTCCATGGAAGCAGAAATATGAATTCATTCTTATTAAATGCTGTACACTATTATATTAGCATTTTGCAGCTAGAACCTCAAAGTATGTACAAATGAGGGTTAATTTTCAACAAATTCCTTTAAATGCTAATTAAAATTATTGCAGTATTTCATAAGTGATTATATCACAGTAGAAAGAGAATAGATGACTGGACAAGTGTAACTAACCACTGGAAGCAAGAACAAGATGAGAATATAGGACACAAAAGTTACAGCATTTTCTGATTACACTATTTTATAGCCTCCTGTGGAGAGTGTGTGCTTCTCTGAAAAGCATCTTCTACAGCTTCCAAAAATGCTTAGCAGCACTCTGCTTACAATCAAAATACTTTTTCGTTAGCATCCCTGTTGCTGATATTCCCCAGAACCAGAATGTCACAGATCAAATATTTATCACAGATGTTGAAAGATAATACAAAATTCCTGCTCTTCTTGACAGAACCAGTCAGGTTCAGTACACAATCCTTTGACTCTAAAGACAAAAAGGATTTGGGAGGAATAGCTAGATTTTTTGTAGTATCTTCAGGAAATTTGAAATAATCCATGCATTTTAGCTTCTTGATCCTGTTGAATGTGACAGTTCAGAAAGGTTGACATCCTCAGCGGACAGTGAAATTTAAACTGTCTTTGTCTGCTGCATGAATATGTCTATTTGTGACACCATTTGTCTTGGCCTGGTTTCCAAACATGTCCCAGCAGCTTCAGCTTTCAGCTGTGTTTAGTAAGGGATATTTTCACAGGATCAAACAGAAGATGATGTCCGGGAAGCGCTGCCCAAAGACTCAAGTCTTATGTATGTTTCCATGTTGCAGCTCATATGCCCCACAGAATAAAAGCACAAATGAAAGCACAAATGAAACCAAAATGAAAGTTTTCCTTGCACAGTTTGTCAGTTATTATTTTTTGAAGCAGAAATATCTCAAAACTGAATTAGTAGTGTTGTATCAGTTTAAATATAGGGTTATAGCTTTAGGATTGACAGATGTTTAAAAATTCCTGTTTGAGAATCCTGCCATTGGCAAACACCCTAAATGTACATAGAGCACTGGCTTTTGGCTACTTCTGTCCATCTGTTGAGTTCACACTGTGCCAAGTCATAAGTGAAGATGTCTCCCCTGGGCATAGAAGTTAGGCTGTAATTGGGATAGACAAGCAATAAACATAGCACTAAAAATTACCTCTTTTGCAAGATTTTCATTTTTGCCAGGGCTTGGTATACACACATTTTTTAAAACTGATTATGCAATGATAGTACCACACCTATTGAAAAATTACCTTTTTCAGTGAAAATAATTGGCTTATGTTACTAAGGTTGAGTTAATTGTGAGAACTGAAACAACAGCTGGCTACTTATGAAACTTTTTATGAATACCAATAAAATAAAATCACAATTGAAACATATGTTGTTATTCATCCAAGAATTTTCTTTGTCTCCTGGCATTCCTTTTCCACAATAGATAAATATTAACCATTTACATCACCCTGTAAAGGATTAGAAAAAATCTCATACAACTTAAGTTCTAAATTAAAGCCATGAATATTTATGTATTAAAAGCAGAAAATTGAATAGAACCATTGTTCTTCTTTGATTTAACCAACAGCTTTTAGTAAATACTTGAAAATTATTTGCAAATAACAGAAAAAATGGCAAAATACATGGTAATTTTCATGGAAAATTCTGTAACCAAAGAAAAGGTAATAAATTTTCAAAAATTGTTGTCTCTTGGACAGTGCTGAATGCATGAATAAATGATCATCCTTAAATATTTAAAGTTGCATGTATGAAATGTCTGCTATAATAATATGACAAATTGTGTTATATTTTTTATAAAATTACTTGTGAGTAGTGTCATGGTTTCTGACTGGCATATCGTAATGTTTTATAAAAGTCTAATCAACAAATATGTAATGAAGGAGGTAATGGCTCCAAAAAGCATAAAAGTTAAGGTATAGGTTTAGGCAAAAAAAAAAAAAAAAAAAATTGCCCTTAATCAAGGAGCTGATTTGCCTAAAGTCAAATCTAACCGAAAAACTATAGACAAATGATACAGAATAATCAGGGGTGACCTTACAAGGAATATTTTAGACACTGCACAGAAAATCTTTAAATAGTCCGTCTTTGTTTCAGAAGCACTCCTGATCTTGGTTGTATAGAACCTCAATAATCAGATGTTTGCAGCTCCCTATTTTTCAGTATATTTTTGCTCAGCTGCAAGGCTTTGGTACTGAAAAGTGAAACAATAAAAATTGTTTAAGTTTTGATCCATGTTTTGAGTAAAACTAAATCCACAATTTAATGGAACAGCTTCTCACAAATTTTCAATTTTCTACCTGTTGGATTGCAGTATTTCTCAGAAACACCAAAATAAATTGAGAACAAGATGTACCTCTTACCTGAACTAGTGAAGATACACAGAAGCTGTGTTTTTTCCAGGGATAAAAAGCCAGCATTCTAGAAATGCATTTAAAACATTGATTATCTTGTCATGTATCAGGAACTTTTAAATTTAAAATAGATCTAAGAGTAATTCAGGACAAATTTAAAAAATATTTTCCTTTCAATAGTGGGAAAAGACTAAGATATTTTTCATTTTCCTGGTATTTAGAAGGGGCTCTGCCAGACTATTGCAGCAAAGAAAGTGATAGATTGCTGGAATAGTGCTGGACATAAAAAAGTCCCCTGTGCAAGGAAACAGCAGACAAATAAGATACTTATAACATGCCAAATTTGTTCCACTGCAAAAGATTTTTTTGCTGCTAATTTTTCAGCAAAACTGAGCTCTACATTCAAACATGTTGTGGGTTATTAGTTGCTGGTGTATCTACTCGAAGATTGGCTATCCTTCACCTTCCCAAAACCAAAATCCTGAAACCAAAATCCAGCTGCATTAATGCTTCCCAAAATCTCGTGCAGGAGGATGTTGTTATGATCTGTTTATAAAGAGATGCTTCTGTCCGAATAAAGGTGCAAACAAGCTCACAGGCTGAAGTCAATAAAACACATTTTATTTAACGTAAGTGTAGAGAGATAGAAAGAAATAGGATGGGGCAGGGTGGGTGGTGGGGGGAGAGACAGAGAGACAAGACGGACTAAGTAGAAGGATACCACCACGTGGATTCCTTTGGCATCCTGCTGGTCCTTCTTCACCCTGGTCTTTGGTGGTGGGGGTCCTAGAGTTGTTCTTCTCAGGTACTACTTTATATAGTTTAACTCCTGGATATTCATGGAATATGGTAGCCATTCCCATAAACTGAGATGGCATATCCGTTAACACTTGCTTCCTTTCCCACAGTCTGCCACTATGGGAAATTTTGTCCAGATGCTAACCAAACCTTTACCTCTGTTGGCCCTGGAATGAGCTCCTTCCTGCTGCGCCATGTGTGCTTCTCTTAGGTTTCAGCTAGCTTTAGCCATCTAAATAGTAGCTAGGTATTGAAATTTTGTTTGAACTCTTTATGACCAATTGCAAGAAATGAGAATCTACGCAGGGTAATTTATGCACAGATATAAGGGGTGACACAGCCTCTTTACTGGGGTTTAGTTGTCTCAGTTGATTGTGACAAAGACTGAGAGGCCCTTTTTATGCCATGAACCTATGTTTCAGGTGCGTGAATTGAGGGAAATGAATTCTGCGGTAAGTTACTTGGGTAGTTAGTTTCCCCTGAAAGACAATTTGACATAAGTAAAACCAAAAGCCTTTTAAATTTGTTCTCTTCACTGTTAAATCCTGATTATTGTCAGTGGCAACACCCTGTGTTCCTAAAAATATCCTTCTCCCCCACCAAGGTGTTTCAAACTCTTGCATAATTGTAAAAAAAGAAAAGAAGATATTCAGTAATGCTCTCTAGATGATATCTTTACCCTTCCCTAATCATTCTATCACAGTCTTCTGTTCAGACTTTATCAATGAACAAGGTCACATTTAAGGGGGAAAAGAAAAAAAGAAAAAGAAAAAAGAGACATTTATCACCTAAATATTACTCCATTCATGAGGAGGCACTTTTCTCTTTGAACAGGTCAAGTTTCAAGTCCTTGCCAACAATGCAGCATTGCTTAATCTTTTTGTCTATCTTCTTTTTTTGTTGTTTGTTTGGTTGGTTGTTTTGTTTTCATTCCATTTTGTTTCTCATAGGCATATAGGGAAGGGAAGGGAAGGGAAGGGAAGGGAAGGGAAGGGAAGGGAAGGGAAGGGAAGGGAAGGGAAGGGAAGGGAAGGGAAGGGAAGGGAAGGGAAGGGAAGGGAAGGGAAGGGAAGGGAAGGGAAATATCTCAAATTAATTACGTACAAACAATTCAAGAAATAAGCATAGGACCCTTCTTAACCAAAGTGAGTCATGTCTTAAGTAGTATTATCTAAATATCTATAAAATATGCATGATGAAAAGAGTAAAAATGTGATTGCTGAAGGAAAAAGCTTTTCAGTAAAGAAGAATGATTGACTACAATAATAAATTTACGGACCTGAAATGTGAAGCATATTCCATAAAATGCTGATTAGTACAGTCATTCTTTTATCATGGTTATCTTATCAGCTGGATCAAGAATCTGGGCAGATTTACATGAAGTAGTTTATGCAGAAAAACAGATATAGTCCAGTAAGTAATAAGTTAAACCCATGTATATTATGTAAACAGAAAAAAGAAAACTGTAACAGGTAAGTCCAAACAGATGTTTCCACTACTGCTTGGAAAGTTATGCATTCACGTCCTGGCTTTGTGTTTAAAACAAACTGTATAAAAACCTGAAAGAGAAACAAAATAGCAAAATACAAGAGTAATAACTTTTTGCATGCAAATAACCTTTCCTCCTGTCATGTGTACCTCTTCTCTCTCGTTTTCAGGAGCACTGGAAAATACATGAGCACTTTAAAGCCAATTTTTATAATTGTTACAAACTGGAAATAGTCCAGTGCAGTGCAGCTTCGCTAACTGCAGTGGCATTTCAGCCATTTAATAAGAGCAGCCAACTTGCTCATTTTCAGGAGTGTTTGGCTTAATGGCCCTAGCCCATAACAGCTTCCTACAGTTTTGCTGAAAAGGGCTCTGACTTCTGCTGGCTTTGTGTTTGTTTGTGTGTATTTGGGGTTTTGTCTCGTTGGTTGTTAGGGGGTTTTCAATTTTATTCCAGTATAGGAAAGCCCCAATGAATTCAACAGTTTTCTGCATTTACTCCAACAGCATATTTATCTACCAGTCTTTCCTCACAGCTACTCTATTCAGTGATAGAATTAAGAATAGGCAAGGGCACAAAAATTATTTACTTCCATGTTCCAATTTGTTGATGAATGAAGTTATAAGTAAGAAGACATATTATTTTTTTCTTTAAAATTTGCTACCACTGAATAAAACTGTAGCAAAGATCGAAATATTCTTTTAAAAATCCATTAATAAAATTAATAAGATGCTAAGTAAAATACACAGAAAATAAGTAATAAATAAATAAGAAAATAAATAATGCAATAAATAGAAAATTAATCTGGAGTAAACAGTCTGCAGGTACTTAGAGACAGAATTATTTTAAAAATTTGTTTCTCTTTCTATAATATTTCTTCTTTTTCATAAGCAATAAATATCTCAAGGCCAATGAGAAGTCTAGATACCTATTTGGGTGTCCACTGTAAAAACAATAATCTTGAAAAATTAATTTCTCAAAAAGGAGCTTAAAGTATGTTTTTCCACAGGAATCTAAAATTAATTAATTAATGTCAGTTATTATTAGCTTCTTCCAATGTATTAGATGTTTCTGCCTTGCACTTACACTTTCCATATTTTTATAAAACAGAACATTAGATGTTTTTCATTTAATCTTGTCAGTTCTAGTGAAATACCCCTGATAACACCGTGGTTTGCATTTGAAATAATATATGCTCATTAAAATGTAAATCAAGGGTCCAATCAGAATATGATGGCAATCAAACTGCAATATTCAATGAAGAGGTTTCCAGGCTGACTTCATTAGTAAATGTAATGAATTTCAGGTTCTTACCGGTCTTCTATTTGTTTGTACAACTGTAAAGGCTCAATTATGAAGCCCTGAGACAATCTAAAAATAACATTAGGCTAATGAAAAGTTTCAATTAGATTTGCGTAAGCCTTTTTATTTTTTATAATCTCACTTTTCTCTTTAACTGTTACAAATGAGCTCTTGGGGGAAAGATTAGAAAATGGGAAGCATTATGTTTTTTTTTTATTATGCATGCAACTAGAAAGTATATTCTAAAAGTTTACATAGTATTTTAAAACATATTGTGGTTATAATGTGCACTGGTTAATGCATTTTATATTTTCTAATATCTTCTATGTTTTACTGAGTTAATTATACTTTCTCAGCTACAGCTTTCTGGTTTCATAAAAATTAAACAATCAAGAATTTTTTATTCCATATCAAAGAATAAAATATCTTCAAAAATTAAAACCCTGCAAAAATATATATTTTTTAAAACTATGTTCCTATAATTAAAACTTTTAGAAAGTCTGATATCATGTCTGATTTTATCACCCACACAAAAAGAATGGTAATATTCGTGGGTTTTATTACTTGAGATATATCCTCTTTCAGCCAAACTGGGGTTCAAGCAATCTGTGAATTCACTCAAAGAAAGACTGATAGTAGTTACACGGCAGGCAGGACATCACAGAAAACAGAAGCCTTTGGGACTGAGTAGGCAATGGAAACACCTAAGAACTTCTTGGCCTCCAAAGATTAATTGGGCACCATTGTTTCCCTGAGTATTTACCAAGACCTTTTCAGAACTTCCAAACTTGTACCAGCTTCAGTGGCTCTTATTTATAAATGTATACTTTGGAGCACAGCACAACAGAATCCATCTTAGGAGTTAAGGATTGTAGAGATGTGGCTGCTCTCCAGCTCATGGGGCCAGAAGGCACACAAACTGTTGACAGCAGCTTCCTAAAGTTATCAAGAGAGAAGGACAACTCATTGCCTCCTTTACTTATCCAACCCCAGTCCCAGAGTAACTTCATGCAATTGTTTTGGATTTTGCTGGGCAGTACAAATGAATGAAAAATTCTTTAGACAGAATATGCTTTAATTAAAATCCATAATATACTAGCTCACTAATCTTATATTTAAAATCTAAAATCCATAATCAAAATTAATCTAAAACTACCTTTGTAGGTGAAACTAGGACAATTCCCCAGGGATCTGAAACTTGTTGGAGCCTGTTTTACATGACACCACAATTTATACATCTGGAAAGCATATGGCACATTTGAATTTTAAAATTTTTCATTTTTTTAACCAAGACAAAATTGGATTTTTTTCACACACTAATATGATATTGTTATTAAAATGCTATCTCACTGAAAATTCTGATGTCTCCCAAATGAAGCAGGTGGTTTGGATTAAACAGAAGTTTTAATTAGTGTTACGTGTGGTCCAACACACATACTGCAACACCTATGGTTCCTGGAGAGTAATAAAGTGTTTCAAAGTGAGAGGAACCACCCATATTTCTCTCCTTTAACTACAGACAGAGCATAGGTTGACTTATTCAGACTTAGCAAATATTTGGGTATAAAGGTCTGTGCTGGTGAGCACCATCTTTACTGTACATAACTCTTCAATCACTGCAGTTTCATAAAAGAGCAATGGTTCTACATTTGGTGCCATGTAATCCAGCCACGTTTTTTACTAGAATAAGACATCATGCCATTTTACTCCCTTGCAGTTTGAAAAGGACCTCTTACAAAATAAGCAGTCCAGTGACACTGCACCGAAACAGTCAGGATTGGCAAAATCTGTTCTGGCAGTTGGGCTGCTGTGGGCGTACAGGCAAACACGATTTAAGGCAAGGGCAGACTGGAAGGGTGAGTCTGCAGAGTCCACATGCGTGTGAGCCTCACTTTCTTCTCGCATTTTAAGCAGACACTATGTAAATTAGATTATCATCTGTAAATTACAGATATCATTCCTCTTAATTTGATATTATCCCTTACTATTACTCTGTCATGTCCAGATTAAAAACAAAGTTCAACTTTACCTCTTTAGAAGATGTTTCTATGTTTCTTTCCAACAAACTGTTGATGGATATTCTGCTCTTTTGTGAGTCACTTGGATGCAACATGGACTGCTCTCACAGTATATGCTGTCCCTTGTAAATTTTGTTACTTGCTAATATTTGATTAAAAAAAATTCTTATTAGGGAGAGACTTTTTAGCAAATGTAAAGCAATCTTTTGATAGTTGCCCCTAATGGTTCTTTATGTCTGTAGAAATGGATACTGAGGCAGAAAATTTTGGAGGATTCCTGTATTACCATATAATGAGAGGATATACTGTGTATACGATGTGTAATATATGATACTATTCACTGAAATAATAATACATTATTCATGAAGAGTCGATAAGTGCACTCTCAAATAAATTAATGTTGAATTCCTTTTCACTCTGATTTGTTTTAATTAAGCCTGTGATCTACTTGTTTCTCAGTTTTAAGTAGTTTCATTCTTTCATTTCAAAATTATTACAGCAAACCACTAAATTTTAATCACATAAAGGCTTTTCTTGTGGGATTTAAAAGAAAAATCTTTGTATTTTTAATTCTACATATTTTACAAAGTATAGGAAAGCCTGTGTAATGGACTTATCAAAGCTGTCATTATTCTTCACACTGAGATTTGGGGGTTGTGTCTCTGTTGCTCATCATTCATTAATGATACAAACAGGCTTGTCTTTTCACTGTAAAAATCCTTTTTATAGCTTATAATTTATGATGAACATGGCCTTCTGTGATAAAGACCCATCCAAATCTTAATTATTTTATATTTATATTCATGGAACTGTTCCATCTGTTAAAATGTTTAAACTCTTTTTCTATCCATCTATAGTCTTATTATACATCATCTTTTCTGGCAGACTTAATTTCTACCTTAGTCTTTTTGGAATCTCCCAAAAGGAATAAAAAACATCTGTTCAAATACTCTGAGAAGTTTTAAATCAAAAACCATACTATCTGTCCTTTACTTTTGCAAGAGTGTTTAAATGAATGTTATTCAGCACAGAATACATTAATCTTTAAACTTCTTAATCTTCTGCACTAGCAACCTGTGCCAGCTCTCTTTCTATTGTCTAGTGGTACTGCCCCATCATACAAAATTTGCTGAAACAAACCACTGTGTCCTTCACTTTATCTCTGCATGTACCATCCACCATGCAATGTTCCACACACTTTTTAATCTCTTTAACTCATTGGGTTGAAAGATAAACAACTACTCTTATTAA
The DNA here is from genome assembly GCF_041296385.1 of Aphelocoma coerulescens. NCBI lineage: Eukaryota > Metazoa > Chordata > Aves > Passeriformes > Corvidae > Aphelocoma > Aphelocoma coerulescens. The sequence continues at coordinate 38,364,768 of NC_091019.1, read as the reverse complement.
GACTCATTATCATTTATCTGTCTTAATTCTACTTTTTGTGAAGGGATGAGAGTACATTCACCAAGGGATGAGCGTACATTCACCAAGGAAAAAAGGAAAAGAACGAACCAAACTGAAAAAAAATATATAAAAATCTCATTAGGTTCATGAAAAGTTAATAATGTTTCTTCTTTATCCATACCAGTTTATGCAGGCAACTTTCCTCAAATATCTCATGAGATTTCAATACTTCTGGTAGAATGTGTCAGCATATAGAAATCAGATAATTTTGGTGAATTCCTTAAATGTAAAGCAGACATATTAAATATAGAATCACTGTCATATGCTTAAGGGGAAGTTAATGAAATAATTTGCTTTATTTCTGTTGCAAGTAATCTGACTTTAAAGAGAATATTGCCTTTTAATTCCATGTAAGAACACTGATTTTTTTTGTTTCTTTTATCTTTATTTACTAGAATGATGAAAAGAAAAAAAGAAAGAAAGAAAGAAAGAAACATACATACATACATACATACATACATACATACACGCATGCATGCATACATACATATAATGTGGTTTTAGGGTTGGTGAATTGACCTTGGCTGACAGTCAAACACTGACCCAGCTGCTTGCCACACCCCTCCTTTGCAGGGTGAAAACAAGAAGAAAGTGAGAATACTTGTGGATGGAGATAATGACAATTGAACAGGGAATGCAAGATCTGTGCATGCCAAATAGTAGATGAAACTCAATACCTCGTATAGAAAAGAAAATACAAACTAGAAAGAAAAATATATTACACACATTTGTCATTGTAGAACTACATGACAACTCAAACTCATGGATACTTTTGTGAAGGTATTTGTTCAGCATATCACAACCATATTACATAATATAGATGTATATATATTTTTACAGATATAGATCTTTGGATGCTTATCCAAATGGAGAGATTCATGCTCAGAGATTGGTAGGATCATGAATGTTCATTTTTAGTGTTCAGAATTCTGTTTTATACATTTTTTAACTGAAGTCATGACACTGAAATATTGCAAACAATTCTTATTTGTACTGCCATCTAAAAAGGTCTCATGTTCCATGCAGTGATTGACAGTTGGGTAGACAGGCAGCAAAACATATGGATTTTCAACACTCTGCTCACACAGATCACTCTTCAACAAATAGCACACACAGACTTTAAATTATACAACTTTTGCACCCTGACCTCAAGGCAAGTAACACATCCCTTTTGTCTTTTTATAAAATCTATGGATGAACTTGATGAAATGCCAGTTATGAGTCACCTGGCATACAAACTCTTACAGTTCCTGGATTTTCTAGCAGATTTCCATAATGAACAATTTCCCTAATGAAATGTCATTTGGGGATTATCAGAAATACTTTCCTTAAACTGATGGGATTGAAATCTTCAAGTTCATTATTGAATTTCTGCCCCAGTACCTCCAAACTATAATTTCTGAACCTGATGTTTTTTCTAAATCACCACAGAGCCTCTCAGATGATTTAGCTAAACAAATTTCTTTGCTGGTTACTAATTGTTACTTAGTAAGATTTTGCTACATTTTGATTTATAATATTCATCCCCTACTTCCTGTATCTTAAAGGAGCACTTGTAGTTACATTCCACATGTCTTTAAAAGGTCAGGGTTTTTGCAGTACCTGTAAAACACAAACTGGAATGCTAAAATGCAGTTGATTGTCTATCACAAATATTCAACTTTACTTTTTATGATGTGTGAGTCATATTAAAATTTCCATTTCCTATGTTCAAAGAGGTGAGAATGGTAATATTTTCACCTAACTTTTAAGCCCTAGCAAGTTTTCAAAGTTTTACTTTTAGAATATAAAATATCCTCTTTACATATTCCTCTTGGCAACTCGGTTTAATGCTGAGAATACAAATCCCATCTCAATCCTCTTGTGTCAAAAAGTTTGATAGTTTGCAAGAAACAGCAGTCTTTGACAGCTTCACATAATTTACATTAAGATATTGGATGACTGGGGATATGTACAATTTTTACACCTTAAGGTATCTTATGTTCCCACCATTTAACAGATTATTCCCAACACATATCAATAATTTTTATTGAGACATACCTTCCTGTTTTTCCTTCATAGTAGCAAGAAGATACTGAAATTTGTCCTCTATTCCTACCAATTTTTATTAAAATAATACAATATGAAATAATAAACATTTTTTCAAAGATTTCATTTTTATTCCTGTCTAGTTGGTCTCAAATCTCAACTAGCATATTATCACTTACTGAAGCGAGACAGACTTTCAGGTGATGCAACTCCTAATGTCATGAGAAATTGGGCCATTGCTTTTTTATTTCCACAAAGGTGATCTAGGTACATAATTTTAGATTCAAAGGAAATGTTCACAGAAAATCTGAATCCCCTAATATCCATGTTCAAATAGAGACATGGAAATTTCCCATCTCCCTTCCTAAAGAATGATCCACTCCTACAGATCTAGCTGTTGACTAATTACTTCTAAAAATCCAGACCAATTTTAAGTAACTGAATTGCCAAACATTTTCTGCCAGGGTTGCCAGAAAATCATTTTAACCTTCATCTAGGAATCAGGTGCCTATTGATTAATTCTGAAGGTACTGTAACCTCGAAGATTGAATGAAGGCATCATGCTGAATACAATTGCAGCTTTTCTAATGGAAAAGCAATATCCAGAAATCATTTTTGACAAAGTTTTCTAATGCAAAATAATTTTAAAACCTAAGGTCCAGAACCTCAGATTAGTTCTAAATTCAGATATGAAAATTAAGTATGGCATGAGAATTTTAAATGTATGGAAAGTTAGTCTGAAAAAGCACAACAGGGACTGTGCATATGCTTTGAGTTTAGAAAGGTGTTCACATGTATCACTATTGAGAAAGTAAAGCATAACCAAAAAGTTCAAACATTAGTGGTATTTCACTGTCCAGTTGTAAAGATATCTTAAATAAAAGGAAAATTTGTCAATGTATGAAAGAAATTTTATGGAATTTGATAAAAAAGACTATTTTGACAGCATTTTTCTCTTCAGTGGATGTGTGTAAAAGTATTTCCTGATCTTTCTAATTCATTTGTGTCTCCAACAATATCAATACTATTCTCTTGATGGAAAGTGTGACCAGGTTCCCTGAGCCCCCAGACTATGTGCTGAAATCTTCCTAAAGCTGAGCTCTAGAAGAACTGAGAGGGAAACCTAAAAGTGGTTAATAAAAATCACACTATGACCTTTCTTTTTTGTAATTCAATTTAATTTGTATAGATGTATGCATAGACATCTTGGGCCTTAGATCACTCAGGAGCTTGAAGTTTATCAGTAATGAATTTCTCCATGAAAGTATAGAAGAGTTAAAAATTGCAATTTTATTTTTAAAAGTACAAGATACCAGTTGGAAGAACCATATTCAAATAAGAGCTCATTTCCAGGAGCCTGAGTAATAAATTATAGCAATTATAAATTACTAATTCATGAGTATACATTTCATCTGTCCAGTATTGCTGGAATCTGATGAGCTGGTTTGGCTGATGTTCAAATCTCTGATTATAACCTAGTTAGGAGAGATTTTGAGGGCAAAAGAGATTATGTGCAGAGGGAAAGTCTCACTATTCAAAGACAATTTCTATGGCCAGTAGGCCTAAAGAGATACACAGACTAACTCAAGTATTTCCCCTGGCTGTCTACATTAGGCAATCTTAATTAGTCCTTTATAAGTCACTGACTTCAAGTGTCTCTGACAACAAATTCAAGGGAATCAAGTATAAAGTGAAGCAGTATTGGCTTTTGGTGCCCATATTGTATCAGAAGACAGGACATACTAGGCATTTCAGCATTTTAAAGGGTCATGTCAATTGGAAGAAAAATGAAATATGAATGACAAACAGTAACTTTTTACTACTGAATCACAAAAACATTGTGCTCCCACATCAGTGTGCTCCCACACAAACAAAATACTGTTTCTGCAAAGAGTAGCTACCCAATCCTTAGAGAAGTTTATCAAGAAGAAATTTCACAATATTTAAAGCAAATATTATGATTACAATTAAATGCTGGGTTATCATACATATAACCTTATTATAGTCGATTCTGTTAACTTGCATAAATTTATCAGGTTCTGTCACAGAACTAGTTGGGCATGTTTTTTTAATTTGGTGCCATTCAAAAACATCACCTCAATGCTAGGAAAGTCACTTCTGTTTTTCAGTCTATATGTGTTCATGGGCTTACTCATTCCTACTTTTAGATCTTCATTGCTTTTAATCCTATTAGTTGTATGTTTATGGACAAAATAATTACTTCAATTGAGTTCACTTTGCTAACATAAATAATTCAAAGCCATTTAAATATTTTATTTCACAGGTTCTTTAATATGCATTTCATCCTACAAATTTTCTTTGAAACTCTATTCATTTGTGCCCACTTTTCTCTACCACTGAAATTTAGAATTATAAATGGTATTCTTAATGAAGTCTTATAAGGGTTTGTATAGTAATACAAATATTTCCTATGTCAGGTGGAACTATCTGGATTGTTAGATTTCATTTCTTTATTTCATGGCCACATTACCATTAGCAGAGAAAGAGATTCCACATGGGAATTTAATCTCCTCCGTTATTTCAGATTATGAACTTTCTCTTTCTAAAAAGACCTCTATATTTTTAATCTCTAACTACATGACTCAACATTTCATTCTGTAAAACCTAATTTCCTCTATATATCTGTCATTGTTTTCTTGTTTATAATACTTTGCTAATACTTTGTAGATACAATTATTCCCATCTCTCAGTCATCAGAAACTTACATGATGACAGCACTGTGTTTTCATGCCAAGGTCATATTTTATATTATTAAATAAAAGCAATTGGTTGACTTGAGATACTCAACTTATAACTGTCCTCCAGTCTTTTCTTTGTTTGTGAAGTTTGTCATTCCATAGTAACTTCATTTAGAGAATTATTAAAGAATGTATGATATATATTTTACATTTCTGTGAATGACTTCCTCTTTTATTATTTTAGTTTATTTTTTTCACTTTACCTGAGTTTAGAGCACTAAATAATATCTACTAGATAATAGAAGGCTTTTCAAGATGTCTGAAAAATCTGTAAAAAATAAAGAAACTGGAAGTTGAGACTAGATAAATTCAAATTACAAATAAATCATATAAATAATTTGGACATTATAACAAATCTCAGAAGGATAAGGTAGTTCTTACAACAAAAAAAATTACATTCATATTATGAGTATATATGTGTGTGTGTATGTGTGCATGCTTTCTTTCAAACATGAATTAACCTGGGGGAGGTCTGTGATCAAGTTAGTACAAAAGATGGGACAAAATGATCAGGAATGTCCCATCAGACTTTATAATCTGTAATTTCATAAAAACCACAAAACATTTATACTAGTTACTCTAGCTTTATGAAAATTAATAATTATAATGGAAAGAAGACTATTAAACATAAAAGACAAAGAGCAAAAAGGATAAAAGAAGAATCAGAATACCATACTAAATAAAAAGAACTTTTGGCTACTGTTGCCGGCTAATTGATGCATAAGGCATTATGTAGCTAGAAAGATTTCAAATCAAGAAATTTGAACCTTTTTTACACTTGTGCACTTTAGGAAAAAAATATCATTGGCTATATAACTTTGAGTTGGCACAGCTAGAGGATGCTAAATCATCAAAAACAATAATAGAGATCATCTAATGACATGTGGAAGTAGAAGGGAACAACAGTTGTAAAAATAAGTACAATTAAGAGTTAAAATGTTTGCCAGAGTAAAGCAATTCATTTTTCCTTCCCTTGCTTATTTTAAAGAGGAAAATTCTGTTTGAGAAATATGCTAAAGATATATAAATGATAAGGTAATTGGTTTAAATGTTGATTATACAACAACGGTCAAGAAATCAGAATACCTTTTTCTTTAACAAGCTGGCACTTGTATATATCATTTACTTCTGAGAAACAGAAACAAATCAAAACCACTTAGAGATCTGACTTCAAAGTAGGACATCATGTCCATGGATGCAAGCAATTCACCACAGTGACTGACAATTACTTTTCTGACTTTATTCATCATAATCTGGTGCTAAAACATAGCCATGTGTTCCAACACTCTTTTCATTTGCCATATTTACCTACTTCAAACTAAGCTAAATTATTTTGAACTTGCATAAGTCAGATTGACTGAACATATTTTTTTTCTTTTTTTTTTTTAGAAGTATAATCAGAAGATAAAAATGATTTGTGAATCCTCTGTATGCATTACACCACCATGGAATAAATATAAATATTTAAATAGTCTATTAGTAACTGACTGGTAAACATGTAAATAACTACAATTGTAAATGAGACGTAGTAAGAAAAGCCTACAGTTGTTCAGATTGCAGTAAGTAATTACCACTGAGAAACTGATAAAACATAAACAAATACAACAGTGTTATTGTAAGCTGCTTCACTTGCAGAGATAGTGGAAAAAAAACATTAAACCGGGTTATTTATTTCTGTGCCTAACCTTTCTACTGCAGAGGAAAAAAAAACCATAGGAAAGAGAATAATTTAATAGACTGAAAGCATTCTAAGAAAAAGAGCACAATTGAGATACATTATTAATTAAAATATTTTGATTAGATGGAGAAGTCCCAGAACACAAGAAACCCCAATAGGGTACATCTCCACTTATACAGCAAGTGCATAATGGTAAAAGTGACTCTTCATCCCATTAGTCTCAAAAGTGTTTTTAAAAGAAATGAGAGGTACAATCTATATATGTTGCAAAGAAGGACATTTTATATGCTAAAATTCACAATGGGATTGATGTACAGCACTCAAGGACTGAACATTCCTTTGATACCTTTTTGCTGGAGCTACAGCAATAATTTTCAAGACCTTGCCCAAATAAACAGTTTGTCAGGAGAGCAATTAGCTGAAATAGAATAGCCAACCTATTTTTACCTGATTCATTCCCAGCACTTGCTGCTTGTTATGCTTAATGAGAACTCATTTACTGACTTAGTCACTCACCAAAAGCCCCTCAGGTGTAGTCAACAGAACGTGTAGTCCTTCGCTAATGGTTCTACTTACAATCCCTAAGTATCTCAGCCTTGTACCTGCATCTTTAGATAAAATAATAATATAATTCTTTAAGCTCCAACTATTAATCATGCCTGGAAATGAGACTCAGGGATCTCAGTCTCTAAAATTCTTGAATATGTGCCATGACTGAGAAGTGTAACAATCTATTGTTCTGGAAAGAAACAGCTGAGACATTTGAAAAATGCTGTATTATAAAAAAATGTACTTATCCTAATTTCTCCTTCTGAGAGTACCATAGACAGGAGATTCCAGAGTGTCAGCTTCAGGAAAATCATACTTTCTTCATTTTATTATCCCAAACTAGACTACATGCTATGGGAGAACCAGCACAACTTTCTGTATTGAAGGAAGTTTCTCATTCTAAACATATAGTTAGGTTATAGTTAAATGAGATCTCCATTCTTCTGGTTGTGTAGACACCCTGTTTATTGCAGGTGCATTCTATTCAACAAAGAAACCAGAATCTGAATTCATCTTTCTAAACAGTGATGAATAGAACAGTAGAAATTTAGTGTTTGTTAAAAGTAATCCAAGACAAAGACAAGCGTTTGTTAAAAGTAAAACCAAGAACAAAGAAAAATCTTGACTTAAAACTTGTGAACATCATTAATTGTTCAAGCCAATCATAACAAGTAAATAAAAACATTCATGTATTTCCATTTTCAATTTGCCTGCAAGAACTGGGCAGTTCATCAAAACAACATAAGAATACATCTATGTATTAAATAAGTTCAAACAGTATGAAATCCATTCCTAGAAAATCTTCTTTCTTAAAAAAAGGAACGAGGAAAATTTCTTGAATTCTTACTTGAATTGATTAAGTTTTTGCCCAGTTCTTACTGTTTCATAAACCAAAGTGCTTCAAAGCTTTCTCCATTGTAAATACTGTATAATATATCAGAAATTTCCCTTTACACTTCACAAACAGTAAAGGAAAAATATCTGACTGTATCTAACTTTCCTCAAAAAGGATACTGAAGTCTTATAAATCATATCTTTTTCATGTTTTATCCAGGAAACTCAGAAATCAGCAAGATGAATATATTTCCAAACTTTTCAATATTCCCAGTAATGTATTAACTTTCTTTACTTCAAGTCCTCCCTTACCAGAATTTCTCTTCATGAAGAAATAGCCCACCATTTGCTGAAAAGGTCATCTGCACTAAATCACTGTTGTCCTTCTCATGAAATCCCTGAGCCCCCAGCCCCATTATCCCCGTTTTTCTTTTGGATCATCAATGTCTTGAAATATTTAAAAGCTTATAGGAGAGAAGTTTGACACAAAGTAAATATCAAGATGAATGTCAATGTGAATATCTCAAAGCCAGCTGCATTTTTGTGTACTGTTGTGTAAGGTGTATAAAAAGTAGCAGCAAAGCTGACTTTAGTGTTTGCACCATGCCATTGATTATCATACCCAAGATGTAATTTTTTTAACACATAGATAGGGAATAGACACACAAATTTATTCTTTTTCTTAATGCTGTGGGTAATCTCTATTTTTCTGCAATCTCTGAGCACGGGAAAGACAATTAAATTTAAGCTATCTAGACTCTTGCTGTGGTTTTACTTATTTGTGAATCACAATATTTTGGGAAGAAAAATTTTGCTAAACTCAAATCCTTGAAGGTAATGTGCTTTGGAAATTGAAGTATCCTATGCATATTTTGAAATTCCGTTTCAGCTGTTTGCACACTTTCACAAGAGGGCTTCAAAACCCTACCACCATCTGCAAGAACTTTTAGGAAAACTTTGCCTACCATAACAGGAATGGAAGATTAGTGCTGAAATTACAGGCCGACATTGAAAAAAAATTTTAAAAAAAGATAAAATCTAAAGAAAAATAAACATTTAAAACAAAGTACAATATTTTTGCTATTAAAATTAAAAGACTCTTCAGAGACTGGTTCTTCATCTCTAATGTAGGTTATTTCCCTACAAATTCTGAATTCTAGATTGATTTTGACTATTTATTTAGTTGTTCACTTTGTAGTGACTTATGCAAATATATAAAACAGTATGTGATACTTTTGTTACTTAGAAATGTTTTTGGCACCTCATATCAGAATCAGGGATATAATTTCTTCTTTTTTGCAATAATATAGTGAGTTCCTTGGTCTCTGCCATATAATTTATTTCACTTGTAAAGGGATATTGATGCAAAATTTTTTTGTTTTTATTTGATTTGGAGGGGAGGAGGGTTGTCCATTTATTAAATTTCTGGACTAAAATCCAGTTGGAAATCTTAACAGGATTCCTACTGAATGATGAACTGTTCATATCTTTGTCTTGGTTTTTAAGCCATGAAGGATTCCCCCTAAATGTAAGTTGAGCTAAATGGGGATTATAATAAATCAGTGAAAGTAGATGGATACATGAAGCACTTTGCAAAGTTAAAACGGTTGTATGGATTGTAAATTAAATGTTTATTACAACTGCTAGCTGCCAAGATTCTGCATAACTCACTTATATACATGAACTGCAGTTGCCTAAGCCCACTGAATTAACTCTCAAGGACTTTCTGAAAAATTCAAGGTTACATGAACCAGCCTACAGAATAACTGCTTGTCCTGACTCGGTAACAAATGCTAACAGAGCAAAAATGACAGTTTGATTCAGAGACAAATACAAGTCAGTCTTGAATGCCTGGCTTCCATTTTTCTGAGATGAGATAGCCATCTTTATAAAGCTTCATTGGTGAACATCCTGTCAGTTTAAAAGGTCAGACATTGCAAGTTATCAGCAAAAATGATGATGTACAGACCATTGGAAGAAAGAATGATTTTATTATCTTCACTCACCTGTTATATATTTACTCTGCTGTCCATCCTCAACAAGTAGGAAGTTTATGGAAAAGAATAAAAGATGTGCTGAATGGCAAATTGATTTCAGGTGTGATGCAGCATATTAGACATGAAGAAGGAGATGTTGAAAACCATGGTGAGTGGAGTGAATAATTCTGGATGATCTTACCTTAAAATATTTTTACATTTAGCAAACATTATATGTTTCATTACATTTTTAAGTTTAATATTCTATTAAGGCCACTGCAAGTGTCTTATGCTATGCAGTAACATGCAGAAAATTAAACTGCTTTCTTTGTTTCTGAAAAGTACACTTATAAGCATGCTCCACTCACACAGAAAAAGTATCAATCAAGGACTGCCTTCTTTAGCCATTTCTGGAGGAAAAAAAAAAAAAAAAAAGAGAGAAAAGGTCATTATTTGTGGTTGCCTATGATTTTTCTTTGATTCTACATATGTGATGGTTGACCCCATCTAGCAGCTGAACATCTACACAGTTCCTTGCTTACTCCTTGTCACCCCCTCCCAGCAGGACGGATGGGGAAAAAAATAGGAGGAAGAAGGGTAAGAAAACTTGTTGTTTGAAATAAACTCAGGGAAACCCCTCACCAGATACTGTTGCAGCAAAACCAGACTTGACTTGAGGAATTTAAGTTGAATTATTTGCAACAAAATTTTGCTTACTGATTCAGGTTACTGGGAAACAAGACAAACATTTAATCACTTAGGGCCAGACACCTCTTCTCCCTGGTTGCTGGGCTCAGCTTTAGCTCAGTCACTGACTTGTTATCACCACAGGTTACATTCAGTCCCCTCAAGGACACAATGGCTGGTGCGGGTGGTCAGGCTCGGGATGGAACAGTTTCTCTCTTCCTCACTTTGCTTCTTGCTCATTTTTTATGCTCTGGCATACATCCTTCACAGGCTGTCCCATGTGTCTTCAGGGGTTTACCTCCTCTGACAAGGACTTATCCATAGGCTACAGTCCCCTTGGGGATATACCTTGTCCTCCATGGAGCATCTCATACACTTATGACTTTGGTGTTCCTTCATTCCCTCATTCCATCCTTCCTACTCCTTTGACCTCTCACAAATGTTTTCACAGGCACTATACACTCGACTCTTAGGCTGAACTGTATCTGGCACAGAGCAGTTCCTGACTTACTCCCACAGAATGAATCCTCTCACTACCACAGCCTTGCCATTTACACCCAATAAAATATATTGCAGCATGACGTATATAAACAAACTTTTCATTTAAGATGAAAGCACAGTCCACCTGCATACACAATGAAAGTTGTATTAAAATATCTACATGTATATTGATTGACAACAGAAAAAAAAACCATGAACTGCATTACCTGGAAAAATACCTGCATACAACCCCCCAATATTCTTATATACTGCACACATGTGTATGTGATGACAATAAAGGACCATCCTTGAAGGTCAACATTGAAGACTTTAGTATACAGCTATATATGTGCAGTTTAGAGTAAAATCACTTCTGATCAAAAATGAGGTTACTAAACCACAATACCAGTATCAATTATCCAGTCATTGCACAGCAAGCTGTTATATGGTAGTTTTTAATTAGAATGTGAAGAATGTTTCCTGGGTTATGACACTGCTGTATGATAGAAAGGTTCAGTTCTCTTTAAATAGCTTCTCTGTGTGCCAGTCTTCCATTACTTAAATGAAATGTTTGGATTTCTTCTCTGACATCTACATTATGAAGATAAATACATGCTCATGGTAGAAGAAGCCGTGTGACCACTCAAAGAAGCCATTGTAAGTACTATCTGGATGATTTTTAAAGGTTTGAAACTAATATTCAAGCAAGAATGAATTTGGACAAGTTTTCAAAATGTTATTTTGACAAAATAAATATATTAGGATAAAACCCAATTTTTTTTAAGCGATGAAAGAATGTTAAATTTTGTGAAAGATTTTTAAAACTATATAAGCAACAAAGTGATTTTGTGATGCAAACATAGAACCATTTATTTCCTAACATATTTTACTCAAAATTTTTAGAAAAGCAGATGAGTTTAGAGTATTTTGTTTTCAAAAGACACAACCATGTATTCACATAAATTCTGTTATCTATGGGAACATGAATCATCCAGATTCTACCAAAAGTTGCTTTTAGTTTTGGTTTTTTACTCTAATGGTAGAAATATCACTGGCATTCAGACTGCCAAGGTATCTTTACTTTGAAAGAATCAGTGAGCCAGATATTGTTACTTTAAGTTCATAAGTCCTTTTTCCCATCAAAAAAAATCTTCCCCTATAAAATACCCAGATAATCATGTAGTTCCTTTACTCATATGATGAACGTTATCTCACATTTAGTAAGACACAACTACTTCAAAGCAGTAGTATGTATGGAATTGATTATGGTGGAAATAGTGAAAAGATGGCAGGACTATGGGATTTAGAAACCATTCTTATGTTGTTTTGTTTTTCTTTTACCTTTAGTGATTGATGATAGGCATGCAAAGTCTATTGAGACAGCAGAAGATTTTAACACTCACAAGAGAAATAACAGAAATCATAGAAAGAAATATTTAGCTATTAAAAAAAGAAAAGAATCTTCAAGTAGTCCCATATTGTCAAAAGAAAGCAAGTAGTAGAAAATGTTCATATTAACATTGATGCTAGCTGCACTTGAAAACTGCAAGAAAGTTGGGCTGTCACCAAGAGATGCACATTTAAGTATCAAATGCAGATTTCCTCTTTTTACTTAGCTGTTTCTAAGTACATTTTTTTGGAAGGAGGGCTAATTTCCTCTCTTTAGAGAAAGAATATATATTTGCTACTCCTTTCCAATCTTTTCTTCTAAATTGTAATGTAGACTTTATAGAAGCCCTGAAGGTAGCTGAAAACTTACCATCTTAATCAGAAAAAAAGGCATAGTAAAGTATGTTTTATCCTTTAGGAGATTAATACTGTGTGAGTTATGAAGAGCTGGTGTTAGAGAGGAGGTGATTATAGTTTGGTCTGATGTGATTTTTGGAAGAGAGTGATTTTATTAGATGTGAGGGTAGCAAGTAGATGATTGTTATGCCTTTGAACCTTTGCTTTACTTATGGGATGGCTCTGAGCTCAGTAAAAAAATGCAGAAATTTTATGTGCAGTTTATTTGTACATACTGAGGGCATGTTCAACTTATTCATTGTACTGACTTTTTCATGTATCCCAACAGACCACTTCTGTAATGAAAATTGTGATCACCTAGATGCCTAAATCATTGAAGAAACAAACCGTGTCATGAAACTAATCAGGTTTCTGGATGCTATAGTATGGGAAAAATCTAAGAAAAAAATAATAAAATCAGCAGGCAAAATTATATTTACCCTACTTAATATTAAATAATTAATAAACTATAATTTATCTTTATATGAAATAAAATATTTCCACAGCTTTTTAATCCCTCAGCATTTTTAGAGTGTCTTCCCAAATGGATAAAACTGTCCTCTAGATATACACCTGTTATGTTTTCTAACTTCGATTATTGTGCATTTTTATATTTTGAAGTATTTCAAAGTAAATTGAAACCCAGCATTCATATCTACTGTAGTGTTATGTGTTTCAAATTATAGAAGTAGCCTTGTCAATCATAAAATTAGCTACTTTAAGTACTCAAGATATACCCAGCTTCCTTTCACAGTTAAAAACTACAAGCATGTGTGAAATGCAAGAAGACTTTAAGAAAATTCCATATCCCTTAGTTCCAGCTGCATTTTTCTGTCTTTCTGCATGTGCAGCACATAAACTGATTCTACAAAACAGGATGAAGTAAAAGCATTCTAACCAAGGCAATGTTATAAGTTGAGTACTCGACAATGTGCCATGGTATCTTTCAAACTGATGTCCTCTCTTTTATCACGTAATTATTTATACATTTTTCCACAATGTATTAATTACTTTTTACTGAACAACACAACACCAATATATACAGTAATTTTGAATATTTTATCAGCTGTGATAATCCATATTCAAGAAGAATATGATAAGATTCCCAAAAGAAAGGCAGAGGCCTTGGGTAAAACTTTTTACAGTTAGCTGTAAAGAGTCATGATGAATTTTGTTTTCTGTTATACCTTTTTGTATTCATGTTTCTTATGAAATAAAATGTTTAGCTTTCACAAGATGAACCATATAATGCAATTCTTTTTCAGTCGGTGTTACTGCAAGATGTCAGGAAGAAAAATGTAAGCCCTTGAATATATGACTCGTCTCAACTGTGTTGTTAAGAATCACTGGGATACAAACCTGCAGCTCATTCAGCCAGTTCCTAGACTAGAAAAGATATTTTTTTGTCACTTGAAAAAGGTATCAGAATATTGTAATTCAGCTGAGTTGTCAAGTAAATTTGCATTATTGCAGAATAAATATTTTAAGAGGAAATAGATGTGCAAACAGGCAACAAGATCTTTTTGGAACAAACATCCTGGATGAAAACATGCTAAGCATTGTCATACAAACTGTGTAGTCAGCAAGTATATTTCTGAGTGTTCTGCTTCATTTGATAGCAATAGTTAATGAGCTATCACAGTATGAAGACTTACTTTATCTGAATTATGAACAAAACATCTTGCTTAAATAAGCTTACTTCTTAATAAGCAATACTGAAACTTTTCAACTGCTACAAAATACAATATTTTGCAATAAGCTCAGTGTTCTGTTCCTGTTCATGAATACCCATGTACAATTTTCTTTAATTGTCCTTACTTACAGCTCTTATTTTGTAATCTTATCAATAGACTGCTGTGTCAATCTTGTCTCAGCTTTGAATTACAATACAGCAACTTTTACTGGAAAAATATTCTGAGACAAATAAACTCCACATCTAAGTCTTTATATTGCTTCTGAACTCAATAAAAAAAAAGACATAGACGTGTTGGAGTGTGTTTAGAGGAGGGACACAAAACAGGCCAGGGGACTGAAACATCTCTCCGGTGAAAAAACCCTGAGAGAGTTGGGCTTGTTCAGTCTGGAGAAGAGAAGGTTCTGGGGAGATCTTATAGGAGCCCTTCAATGCATCGGAGGGTTGTATAAGAAAGATGGGGACAGACTTGTTAATAATGATAGGACAAAGGGCAGTGGTTTTAAACTAAAGAGGTGTTGACTCAGACTAATATAAGGAAGAAATTTTTTATGATGAGGGTGTTGAAACACTGGTACAGGTGGCCCAGAGATATTGCAGATTCCACATCCTCGGAAACAGATTGTATGAGGCTCTGAGCTATCTGATCTAGATGAAGATGACCCTGCTCATTGCAGGTAGGGTGGACTGGATGAGTTTTAAATGTTCATTTCAACCCAAATTTTTCTATGATCCTATGATTCTAAATCAAATTATTGAAGAAAGGAGTTTGTTTGATAGAACATACCCAGGAAAACAATATCTTGAATATCCAAACAATAATGTTATTAATCAGAAGTTTATATGATCAAAAGTCTTGTTTATACCTAGTTCTCTAGAAATCTCAGGATATCTTTTTCACATCTTTGTTCTTACTTGAATTTTTTTGATTAAGACAAATCCAAATGTATTAGCTTGTACCTTTTGACTCTAGCTCAAATTGCAAATCAGAACACCTGCATTGATCTGTATTAACCACTGATGTCTCTCATTGTTGGCTAATTAGCTATTTTATTTTGTATAAATCAAGATCTAATTCAGTAAAGACACTGATTTTATCTCCTATTTCTTATGCAAACAAACAAAATCACCATTATTATTTTTGTATTTACCACATGTGAGTTTTTTCTGTAAGCATCTCAACATCAGTTTTAGAGGGTAAGGCACAGCTACTTATGCTAGAAAAAAAACAAGTCCAGGCCTACAAATTCATACAGTCAAAATTGAATGGGCTCATTACACATCTATCTTTGGGCTTATAGCTTCCAATACTTAGCAAGAAACATGATATATAAGTGTACATTCAGCACTAAGTTAAATTTATTTAGTACAATATCTCATTTCATCCTAAGTTGATACAAAGTCCACGCTCAATAAATCCTCTAAATTAAAAACCTGTGCTATATAAATAGAGGCTTGCCTTTTCTCCTCTGTATTTTGCAAATACAAAATGCTTTATTAATATTTTTGTGCTGTGATCTTAAGAAGGTTTTTCACTTAGTATCTTACAAAAACCACAATATTTGAATTTTTGAATCAACTAGCTTGATTTTAAGGTTGGCATGATTTTCTTTTAGAAATGTTGTCCATTGCAAGGGAGTTGGAACTAGACGATCATTAAGGTCCTTCCAACTCCATAACTAAATGCAGTTATCTTAGTGTTATTAGCCTATCTGAGTGTCATCAAACATTGAAATAGGTTGCTCAGAGAGGCTGTGTAGTCTACATCTCTGCATAAACTAAAAATCTCACTGCTTGTGATTCTGGGCAACCTGTTCTAGCTGTACCTGCTTGAGCAGTGGGTGGAATCATGTGATTTGGAGAGGTCCTTTCCAGCCTCCACTATACTGTGATTGATTCTGTGACTCTGTTTAATTGCTTTTTCTGAAGACAAGCAAATTTCTATTTCTGTCATGCATTATCTTTATATAAAGAATGGGATTGTCTCCTTTTTTATATAATACATCTAGTTTAAAAGAGAAATTCACCTTTTTTTTAATTAAAAAATTCTACAACAGTACTCCGTAACCAAATTGACACTTTGGATGAAGTTGTCATAAAACTGACTGTAATAAACTGTCAGAAGGAGGAAGTCTGTGCTTATCTCTTCAGCCTATAATAATAACTGATGGTGTTATTATTATAGAGGTGTAAAAATCTATTTTGTTTGCCCTACCAGCTGCCTCATTTTTAACCCCGTGATTGATACGAAAAAATGCACAAAGGTATTAATTATGATGATAAACTTATTAAATCAGTGAGAAATTGAAAATCTACAGAGTAAAAGGTATTCAAAAACGACGAAGACAGTATCTGGCCAAAAGTTGGTTGGTAGGTCTAAGACATGCCATGAGAGAGCCAGTGTGTCTGTGGTCTAATTGCAACCCACAACTGGGGTATATGAGTTGTGATGAAAGTAATCATGGAATCATGGCATTAAAAACTCACCAGTAATTAGAGTTGGAAGTGACCTTTAAAACCTGTCTCATGCAACCCTTCTGCAATGAGCCGGGTCATGTTCAACTAGACCAGGTCGCTCAGAGTCACATCCAGCCTGACCTTGAATGTTTCAAAGGATGGGACATCTACCACTTCTCTGGGCAACCTTTTCCAGTATTTCACCACCCTCATTGTAAAAAACTTCTTCCTTGTATCTAGTCTGAATTTTAGTTTAAAACCATTATCCCTTTTTCTATCACTTAAGGCCTTACTAATATGTCTGTCCCCCTCTTTCTTAGAAGGCCACTACATTGGTAAAGCAGAACTTGCCCTTGCTGAAGCTGTGCTGGCTGTCTCAAATCATGTCCGTGTCCTCCATGTGACTTAGCACAGGTTCTAGAAGGATCTGTTCCATGACCTTCCCATGTACAGAGGTGAGGCTGACAGGTCAGTAGTTCCAAGGGTCCTTCTTTCTATCCTTTTTAAAAACGGGTGCAAGTTTTCCCTTTTTCCAGTCACCTGGGACTTCACCTATTGCCATGACTTGTCAGATGTCTTGGTGTAAAGCCCCAGACTCACTCGACAAGTTTCCTAAAGGAGCTTAGAATTTTTTTATACTCTGAGGCAGGCTCACAGGAGAAACATGATGCTCTCAGGAAGTTAAACAACAAGCTTTATAATAATAATCACTAGTTGCATTCTAGCATGCTGGGGCCCTCTCACCCAGGTGGAGTTTCAGGTGTGCCAGTGACTGACAGACACTCTGGGTCGGAATAGAGGTTCCAGGGGGGTGGCATGCGGAGCAGGGCACATCCACTTTTCACAGAACATGCCCTGCCCCCACCCACACTTTTATTACTATCTCTGTCCATCTCTATGGGGTCACACGTGTGCAGGCACTAATTCAAGGCTAGCTTCAGTAATATTGTCAGTGACAAAGAGGCAGGAAGGGTCTTTGTGTGTGTTCCAACAGGAGCATTTATTGCTTCTACACTGCTGAAGGTTACAGAGGCAAAGGCGAGAACAACAGCAAACTGAGGCAAACTGTTTTTATCTGGGGGTGGGGAAAAGGCAGGACCAGGGAACGGGGACCAATGGGGAAGCTCTGGGGGAGTGACAAGGGGTAGAGGCTGACAGCCAACCGGGGAATCCAAACTGGGATAGGTTAACATAACAGAACACGCATCCTGGGAGAAGCCTTTTTGGTCACCCTAACATACGTAAAGTGGTTCTTGTGGTACTGGGGACTTGTCTTACTGAGAACTTTCTGTCCCTTGTAATGTATGTTCACTGGCCACCACACACTTTGGTTGTTTTGAGACAGTAATCATTCTCTCCAGTCTCTCACACGTGAAGAGTTTCTTCTCAACTCTGTCAAGCCAATTACCTTGGAACTCTGGGATGCAGCTCATCACGTGCCTTAAAGACCTTTAATAAAGAAGTTAAATTTTCAATAGGAAAAAAATTAGGTGAAATACCTAATCTTGACAATCTCATGTTCTCATCAGATGTTTCAAAGCTGTAATGTTTTAAGGTAAAGTTAATGCTCTAATATGCTGAAGTGCTTACAAACATTGCCTCCATTCCAATTTCCTTAGACGTGCATTAGGTTGGATAAAGTCTGACAGTTCAATAGCCATTAGGAGTTGCTTGGCACAGCTGTTCATATGTGCATTAACTGAAGAAGATGTATATCATTAGGATGATTAATACGTCATTTATAGTACCAATGAAAGGTCAGACATAGATTGCAGTAAATCCCTGTGCTGGTAGTAAAATTCATAACATTTACATTTAAAAGAGAAAATATTTTATACACATGTAGAATTTCCTTGTAGTAGTGCCCTATTACAGAGTTACTTTGCAGGGAGATTGTTGTATTGTGCAGTATAGACTGTGGGAGGTGTAAAAATTTTGAACACATTTAAAAGGTTTTCCAGCCATCTCTCTTTACACCGAAATTGTCTTCATAAGAGCAGAGATGTTATAGCACCATAGTCCATCAGCAACTGGTTTTATACCAGTTTTCAAAATTTAATTGTATTTTGGTAATCCCCTAGCTATTCCATAAATAACACAGTCTGATCTCTTGTGTGAAGAATCAGCTCCTTCATAATGATACAACAAATATTCTGTCTTTATTAATATATGTCTATAGGTGAAATAAAAATTACTTTTATTGGTTTTGTTTCTTATTTATGAAAATAAATAAGTAAACACTGTTAGAAATAATTCTTTTTCTCTGGCCTGTTATATGATGATGTTTGCTGTCAGCCTAAAGATAGATTCTCGGTGTTCCTTGCAAGAATAGAACAAAGTATTATCCATATTTCTCTTCCTTCGCCTGCTACATAAGACCCATAGAACCTGATGGATTTGAACAGCCTATTAATTTTCCCATGTCTTACTATTTCTATCACACTTTGTACGCTAAGGTTTTGAGTACAGAAGAGAGAGTACCACAATAAAAGATCAGAATGATGAATAGTTTCAAGCCAGGCCCTTATTGTCCTGTCTCAAGTGCATTCAATATCTCGAAACCCTCACATTCAGAAAGTTTTGAGATCAAAAAAATCAATAAAGCACAGCAACCAAAACAAAGCCAGAAAGGGACCTAGTCTATTTGCCACACTTCTTTTACCTGGTTTATTTGATCTCCTGTGGCCCCAAATCTTGGAAACTTTCAACAGTCTAAAAACTATATTTCACAGTCTTTTTTAGTCATCCATTTCTTTCTCTATAGGCTTCATATCCCTCTTTGGCCCAAAGATAGACCCTCAAGCTGCAGCATGTGAAAGAGAATTATTTTTATGTACATAAATAATTTAAATACAAGAAAAGTTAGCTGAGATTTTTAACTACAAGTTTTTTGTTAAATAGTTTATTACCTTAAATATTATTTAAACTGTTGTGTTCTCTTTAAATTTAAAAAATTGTGTTCTCTTTACATATTAAATATACTAACTTGAAAAGCTGCTATGCTACTGATGAAAAATGTATATGTAATATAAAACTATATTGCTATGATGCAGTGGTAAGCTACAGGAAGATGGACTGTATGCCTCCTAAAAATAATTTCTGTGCATTAATTATATTTGTAAACTCATCCATAAGGACA
Organism: Aphelocoma coerulescens; assembly: GCF_041296385.1. Classification (NCBI taxonomy): domain Eukaryota; kingdom Metazoa; phylum Chordata; class Aves; order Passeriformes; family Corvidae; genus Aphelocoma; species Aphelocoma coerulescens. Next base: position 38,344,643 of record NC_091019.1, on the reverse strand, counting down.
AATTGCAAAACAACAGCAATTTTTTTTTATTTTCCTTACTGCAACTAATTATTTTTACATCGAGAAAAAATAAGGGGAAGAGATGGAAAATTCTATTGAATTGTTATTTCAGTTTACTGGAGTTCATTTTTCTAGACATCCCACACATTGCTGTGAAAAATATCAGACCTTAATTCCTCTGTTGGCCAAACCCTCATATTCACAGGCACTGTGTGGGCGTTGTACATAAACAGTTTTTCAGTGACTCTTCTGCAGACACAGAGATACAAAGGCTCTTATACCCCTCACACAGTCTGCCTTCCCTGCTGTCCAGAGAACATATGAGAGTTCTCTCTGACTTTTCAGATAAAGAATTTTGGATTCCCTAACACTGAATGCAGGTTTTTTGCACAGTAAGGCAGAAATCTCTTTTTCTACCTGATGCTCTTAAAAAAAAAATCTATTTTTAATTCATAGCATATTTTAAGAAAAACATACAAAGCTGAATAAGATTAAAACAAATCATTCCATTGCTTACATAATTTATAACCTTCTATCTAAGTCCTATGTCATCACCCAGATGAATGCAGTATTGAAATGAACCCCTGTCTGCCGTAGATCTTGAGTCCCACTGTACAACTGGGGGTAGCTAGAGTAGAATTTCCAAGGTGTAGCTAGAACATGAAAGGGAGAAAAGAGAGAAAAAGAAAACCTAAGACATGCTGAGTGAGAATTTCAACTCATAGTTCAACCAGGTCACACGAAGGTCTAATTTACATGGAAGCTTTCCTTCCCCTGTCAGTATTGATTTGGTATACTTTGTACATTAATAAGTACTAGATTTCTGTACGCAGACAGCAAACTGTAACCTCTTACAAGGGAAAAAAAAACAAGTATTAAATGTGTGTCATATAACAGAGCATTCAGTTGACTAGCATGCCAAAGAATCTTCTACTGTTAGAGATACAGGACCTGACTTGTGAGAAATTTCTCTCTTCAATATATAGCTACATATTCCACAGGGAAATATGATCATCTGTTATACAGATCCGAATTTGCTTAGGAATGTGTTTCACAATGAATAGCATTTCAATGGGCAAAGGACAAGCAATGATTGGAGTACCTTTGTAAAAAATATAGGACAAATTGCTCTTTCTGAAATGATTCTTCACTGTAACAGATTTAGCATGTGCTCAAATAAGCGTACACTCTCCTTGACAGCAGTGCCATAGTGCTTCCTCCTTACAATTTTTCTACCTGGACCTGAATTAAAAATGTGAGACATGCAGTCATTAAGCATAAAGGTCTTCTGTATTTAGGCTTGCTGTTGTGATAGACCATGTCCTGCTGTCACCTAAGCAACATTCCAGAGATACAATTTTGGTTTTTTCACAATTAAGAATGCTGGGGGGGGGGAAAAAAGAACCATCATTTTTTCCACTGCAAAAATATTTTGCTTTACTGCAATCTTGTAACAGTTTAATGGTTTACCTGGTGGAATGTATTAAGTATTTATGATCTTTTTTACACTTAATTAGATCTCACAGTTGGTTAATTGCAACTTATTAGGTAATATTAGGTTTCTGAAAAACGTTTCTCTTGACAATCTCATTAGCTTATTTAGACATTTGACAAGAGTTTTGAAGACTGAAGAGCGGTAGATGACTCAGGAAGCATACCAACACCAAGAGGATACTGTGTGACTCAGTGCTCTTTGCTCAGAAGAACAAACCACCTGTTATTACAGAGGATCTAGAGACTACAAGTCTGTGCTGCAAGCCACAGGCAAAGATATGAACTACAGAAGTTAGGTGGGAAAAGGTTCTGAGAAGAGAAAAAAACCCCTCCAAATCTATTAATCTCTTCAAACCACAACAAATGACACTTTAGGATTCCCAGATGCAGCAGATGAAGCACAACAGAACACCTCAGCAAAATGATGGCTCAGATGGTTTTCAGTTGCATTCACTTGATCCTTCAAGGAAGAGAGTAAAGGGAACAAGATAATGAAATCAAAAGATAAATCCCAGACAGGTGTTATTTAAATTACATGCATATCTGTTGAGACACAGAACTAATGGATGTACTCTCTGAGAGCAGTTGATGTTGTATCTCTTTGGGGTTTGAGGCTGGTGCTGATGTTAAGAGGAACTGTAGAGAAAAAGAACTGAGGAGAAGACTGAGAAAGTGACTGATATGAATCCTATGCAATTTTAATACGTAGAGGGAGGTAAACAAAACTACAACAAAAGTCAATCCCACACCAATATATAAGAAGGAAGGATGCTAAGAACAGAAATAGTACTCATATTGACCAAAAGAGTAATCAGGAGGTTCTGACTGTGCCTATTGTTATTATAAGACGTATTATGTTCTAAAAGAAACATCATAAATATTTGTGCCCTAAAATGTCAGTTTGGCTGATGAAATGAGAATTCATAGTGTAGGATGTGAAACCAAATACTATGAATGGAAATATGAAAATAAGAGAGATTGGCAGTTTAAATAGTTCACGTAAGTAAAACACATGATACTGGGGGCAAAAAAACCCAAAAAAGTGTAGCAGAATATTATTATTTTACCTGTACATAAGAGTCTAAGAAAATAAAGGATAACATAGGTAGAATATCCACTTGATTATCAATTTTTCTTTTAAAAGATATCATATGACCATATTGAAATTGCATCCTATGGAAATAAAAACAAGTTATCAGGGAAACTGGACAAGAAGTTATTTTAAAAATATGTTGGAAGAAGCAAACTATTGAAGTGGTAGAAAAAGATTTATTAGAGCCATTAAATAAATACTGTGTAATGTATAGTACACATCTACAAAGCCTAATAATACAAGTCAGGTCTGTATTTTTACAACACTTATTAGAATAAAGGTTTTTTTAAATTAAGCTTGCCCCAAGAATACATACTCACATGCCTCCAAGACAGCTAAAAAATGAAGTATTTATTTTGATGTACTGCTGCAAATCATAAATGAAATAAAAGTGTGAAATGAAAAATCTAACAACCTAAAACAGTAGTGAAGGAGGATGGATCAGATCATCCTGGGGCAGATTTTTTTGTATTGCTTGACTACTAAAATTGTAAGAGAGGAAGTGAAAAGACAATAAAAATTGTATTTCAATGTTCTCAAGGATGGTTAGTCACACAGGAACCCAGATTGCATAAGCACTGACCCTGGAATACCACAGGTACTTAGGCAACAAGTCAAAGATGATGATAATTGAGGACTAGCAGTTCAGTAGATTGTTCCTGACCATTCTGTGCCCGTAGATATAGCCAAGGTACTGATTAGGCTTCATGACAGACTGTCACCCTTCTTGAATCATTTTAACATAATTATGCTCCTTCAGCTATCATTTCCCTGTATTCGGCATGGACAAAGCCAATTTAAAAGCATTTCCTGTAAATGGGCAATTTTCATAGGTATTGGATGTGGTCTTGGACTTTTAAAGTTCAATATCTTTGTCATCAGACAGCTTTTGCATGGATTTACAATTTTGTGCTTGTTGGGGAGCTTAGCTGAGTATTTTAACATTCAGGCTCTTACTCTTTGCAACTATTCCCTAGTGTACAGCCAGTGAGAGAGAGAGAAAATGACTACAAGTCATATGTATTCCTCATTATTCTTAACCTTTTTTTTAAGAACTTTATTTTTTTTTCTGTATTTTCTTGATTTTCCTGCTCAGTAAAGGGAGAAATATGTCTTTGTGTTTGTGTGTATATGTATAAAAATCAATCTTCGCACATTTTGGATTATGATTAAAATGAAGGAATTCAAAGTATTTTCAATAGCTGAGCAATTATAATAAATTTTAAAGCACTCTAAAGTGACAAAAACAACAATATACCTGGCAAATACTTGAAAGAGAAACAACAGTAGGTATCACTTTGTTTGATTTTACACACTACCCACAGTTGCCTTTCCCTTGGGACACGAACATGAAACAAAACAACTCAAGGCTTACAGTGCAGTTCATTCAGACCATAGGTAAAAGCTGGGTTGAGTAATATGGAAAATTTATGTAATATACAGTACTACAAATATATTGTAGTAGAGTAGTATTATAATGTAGTATTATAACTTAGAAAAAGTGTGACAATGATGAAAGTGTTAATTTAGGTGTGATGCTAAGTTTTTGTACTAGATTTAGACAAGTCTATATAAAAACAGAAAACATTACTCTTGCAAAGAAAGAACCTGGAAAGTTCTGAGCTTTTGAATCAATAATAGGGATCATAGTTAATGTGTGGGATCTTTTAAAAAACACATACTATTCCGCATTTTCTTCCTCCATGAATAATTATGGGCTACACTACTTTTCACTAAGAAACTTTTAGTTCTGTTGCATCAAAATAAATGAGAAAAACAGTGTAATGGTTGCATAAAGGTAAATTGGTTACTCATTCCAGAAAAAGCCAGTTATAGAAATCCTGATGTGCAGAATTATTTCAAAAAATAACTCTGTATTTTCAAAATTCTGAGTTACAGTCTTTTATCATCCATTTATACAGATTGTATTTGCAGATATTTTGTAAAAATATCAAGTGATCTGACATATTTTTTCCAGTTTGTAATTTCATCTGTACCCTGTATATCTTTATTGTACTTCCACAAATTATATTTACAGTTTCATAGCATTCAAAATCTTTGTAGTGTTCATTTACACCCATCCAATGTAATTAAAGTATTTCCTGGGTCTAATAAGAGATTCAGTGGTCTATATTTCTGCACTTTCTCTCTCCCCATCCAAAACTATCTTGTTTCTCTACCTAAATCTTAAAAAACACCCATTTAATATATAGAAACAATTGTCTCTCTAGAAGATTAGTATACAGGCAGAAGAAAGCTCACTTTCCTCTAATCCTACCTCACCAATTAAGAATTTAAAATAAAGGCCTTTCTCTAAAGGAATCACACTTTAATCAATTATCTTCCATAGTGTCAGTGACTTAACTCATGCTAACATAGAACCACAGATTTAAATTCTGTTCTTAACATCACTCTCGTTACATTTCAGGTCTTTTAGACAGAGAAACTCCACAGAATAGTGTCCTGTCAATTCACCTTGGGGTATGATTCTGCTAAATTGTGCAACATTGAATTTTGCCTATTTTGTTATTTTTTTCGGTTAAATTTAACCCTGTCTGATAACCATTTTTACTTCCTCTTGGTGTCATAACTCTCTAAAGTGCAATTAATTTTAATACATAATTTTAAATCTGTGAAAGCTCCAGTTTTGTTTCTTTACAGCAGAAAAGCATTTGTTACCGATAACACCCACACATAGATTTGACTAAATTCCACTGATGTGTGTGCAAAACAGAATAAAGATACTAAGTATAAGTTATATATCCTCCTGAGAAACTAAACTGAAGTACTTTAAGGGGGTGTTTAAAAACTGAGCATAAATATGGGCCTCCTCTTCAATACGTTATGATTGATCAACAAGGATGTAAAGTGAAGCTTATTAATTCAGAAACCTGAATTACTGAAGGTTATGTATATTAAATTACAAAATCCTCATTTTTTCTTAATGAAGTTTCTTAAAGCACATGCATAATACCAAAATATCTCACATTTAACCCAGTTTTATTCCCAGAGTATTCCCAGTTCAGCTTATTTGAAGAGATGAATTCTCATTAAAAGCAAAAGGGGGCAATATAAAGGCAGCAATAATGGAATAATATATTTAAGGTCTGAGTGACCAAGGGTTTGTTTTGTTCTATGAGAGTTTACATGTTTTGAAGTAAAAGATTAACAGTTCAGCAGAATAGAACAGTCTCTGTTTTCTTTATCTTTCCATTTCTACATAATATTCAAAGCTAATGAATGGCTTTTACTAATACTATATGACAGGAAATTCAAGAGTAAAACTGAATGGGAAATGACTTTTCACATTCAAATAAACATAATTTGAGAAATTTGAAAAACTGTTGACTACAAAATAAACATTTAATCCTCAGAATTGCACACAGACATATCTTTCAGAGACATCAAATTTAAAATGCATTTAAAAATGCATCTGACTGAAGTAATCTTTTACCCATTAATGAGCAGAAACAGGTATTTTAAAAGCAATTTGGTGAAGGATTGATTTTAGGTGTTCCAGGTAAACTGTATTCTACAATATTTAATGTCACTCATCATGTTTTCCTTGACAGAAATTTAAAAACCAAAAAAGAATGAAACCAGTTTCATACTCATTGACTCTGGTAGTTTATATTCACCCTTAAAGGCATTCTCAAGGCCAAATTCCCTTATCACCCCCTCTGGCTCAGAGTCTGAGACTATAATTGGACATCATGGGAGTGCTCATCTGGAGAGAATGTCAAGTCTAGTCAACATCCTCTGATGTAGTTTCAGGCAGTCTAGACCCAGATGTACACTAGGACACTTCCCAAAGAACACGCTCCATTATGCCCTCAAGCTGGGCTGTGGAGTCTGTGTACCTGTGATTCTGAACACAGAGGAACTGCTGCTACCATCTTGTTTCACCACTACAGTGGCAAAGTGGAGAATGTTCACAAGAACCAAAATAGCTAGTTTGATTTTTCACAAGAGCCTCTGCTCTTGGAGTTCCTGCTCCGATACTAGCCAAGAGACTAGATGATAGCTGAGTTCTCTTTCAAGCACAAGCTGTAAAACTTTCCGTGAACAGGCAAATCATGACATAAAAACATAGCAAAAGTGCACACAACCCTTGCCACTTGACACCTGCTTAACTGAATTTAACACACTCATGATTTTTTCTTTCCTTCCTTGCCTTTATTCCAATGATTTATTTTGGAATAAGTGACAGTGCTGCTCATAATCAATAGGAAGGCCAGCCCTGGCTCAGAAATAAAAACAATTAAAAAAGGAGATTGACTCTTTAACCTTTACTCGCACAAAAAATTATACCCTAATATATCTGCATCCCACGTTTCTGCATTGGTCCCAGTCTGCCCAGAATTTTTTTATTTCATTCAACTCAGCAGTGAAACTAACTGCTGCATAGACAGGTGGAATAAAATTTCCTATAACTTACACAGATGCTTGACTCCTCATACGGGTTCTAGCAACTCTGGTCTGTGACAACATTAGAAATGGAATTCAACAGGGTCATTCATATAAAAATGGCTTTATGACTGCTTGGAAGACAGATTCGTTCCCAGAATTTCTTTTCCTCAGTTCTGTTAATACTCTAGGTCTATTATAGAATAAACTTGTTTTCAATCCCCCTTCCAAATGTGCCTCAGCCTTCAGGTAAAATGCACTTTACAGCAAAGTTGCACCTTAAGCATAGCTGATTGGAAACATTGTCAATAAGGATGGCTACTGGCACTCCAGTAATGAAGCAAACCTAAGGAACAGTCCATCAGAACAATGAAGGAATTCCCTGAGTTCACTTCAAAGAGTCAACAGTAATGGGAAACCAGTGCAGACCTGAGAAAATATGGGATACAACCAAAATAATTTTGAGGAGAATTCACAGCCATCAGCAAATACATTTCTTTATTCCCACTAGACTAAGAAAATTATTTAGTAACTCTTAGTACAGAGAAACTGAATAGAGGGTTGTTCAAACCAGTGCAATACTCCAAATGCATACCCATTCTGTACAGTAAGGACAGGCAGTAGGACTAAGAATCAGTTCACTTACTGTGAAGTGACACTGTGACCTTTCTATTTTTTAGGATATTACTAATAGTACTTCCAAATGAGTTATGAAAATTACAGTAAAAGCAGCATATTTTGAGAATGCCTGTGGGATTAAGAAAAACAGAGAAATACAATAGTAACGATAGATTGAACTCAGTCTTTCCCTCTCAACAAAAACTACACCTCCTACAGTTCAAAAAAAGTCTTAAATGAGTATAATATTATAGAAACATAACCTTAAACAAAGAATTTTCTGGCAATTTGTAAATCTGAAAAAGATCTACATTCAAAAACCCAATTGTTTTCTAAAATGTGAGAAATCTAAGAGAATGAAGAACAGTCACCTTAGGAAGTAAACGAACAGGTATTTTAGCCATGGCAGATATAATTTCTAAAGTACTTTCTGTGTATTCTACTAGGTAGCATGCAAGACTGCCTTTACTCCATCAACGTGACTGACTGGGAACTGCACATAGGGATTCAGTCAGTGAATACATAGTTAATGCTGGCTTCGTAAATGAGTATGAGAAATAGAAAGGTTGCACGTGTGTAAGTTGCATAAGAGATTGAAACAATGTTCTAAGTCAGATTGTCTTCAATACCTTCAGACTAAGCTTGCTAGTTGCTGCATTACTTTTATGTATTACAGACAAATATAATACATACAAAATTATACTTCATAAGGAGAGAAAATGTCATCTCATATTCAGTTTTGCTAGTGAATTACAAAGTGTAATAAATATTAACAAAATTTTTATCACCCCTTGGTTTTTTACATGTAAAATATTCAGGACTTAATAAAATACAAAATATGAAGAAATTTTTGTAATGATTTCTGAAACTGTCATTTCCACATTAAAAAATTAGCCCAAGACAATTTTTTTGGTTATTACATGACAAAAGATGTCTGGAAAGAGTGGGCTATGCAAATGAATACCAATGAATGCTTTCACATACCAAGGCATAGGCAGTTTACACAAATCCCTAATCAAAATCCAAGGAAACTGAAATCAAACTATTGTGTGACCCTTTTATTCCAAATTATGGATATTTTTGTCTTTTTAGGAAGTGAATGTTCCACAATAAGTATAGAAATTACGTGTAGAAACAGGGTCTGCTTATAATCAGTAACCAAAGAAAGCAAAAATCAAGAATGTCAAACAGGACAGATAATAAATTGGAAATGTTGCTATAAAATCTAGTTGAATAAGTGTGGGCAGGCAAATAAAGTTTGACTTTATGTGGGAAATGTGCAGTCTTACTAAAGTGTGTAGAGCTCATAGGCCTTGGAGAAAAAGTGTATATAACTTTAATTTTGGCCCACATATGCAGAAAATAAAAAAGTTTAAGATGTTTGGAACAAATTTGGAATATAGTAGGCAGAGAAAATTACTGCTAATGAAAAGAATGTTCTACTTGCCTTGCCATTACTACTGTTTCAACCTCTCACGAGAAACTTCCTGGCATACTACTACTATACTGCCATGGAGAAAGAGAGTATGAACTCCAAATTTTTTAGAAAGAAATAATAATACTGAATAATTCACCTGCAGAGGCCAGCGTTGTAGAATATTTCAGCTGTGCCAGATATAGATTCTGGCTCCTGATGAAAAATTGCAGAGGTCTGAATCAAATCAAGACTGAATTTAAAAAGATAGGTTTTGACCCCGAAGATCTCTGCCAAGATGTCAAAGCAGCTGAATCTTCCTTTTCAATTCTGAAAATGATTAAACAGCAACTCAATTGACTGATGCTCTAGGTTCTAGGATCTACATATTAATATCTGCCTATAATATCTCTGTTTTGATGTGTTTAAAAGAGCAACCTCAAGGATTTTGGTTTTGAAGTCAGTGCTAAAATTTCCACTGGTTCAATATCAAAAAATGGTAAACAAATTGCACAAATTCTGGGAATATTATATAGCTATACTATTCACATGACATGGGCAGGATCAGAGACAATGTCATAATACAGATAGTCTGTGGGTAAAGTAATAACAGCAGAAGGAAAACAAAGATAAAAACAGTCCAGAGGGGACGAGTAATGAAGAAAAGGAAAGTAGGAAGTGAGGCTATATCAGGCTCTGAGTACACAAACATGCGAAAGACTGCGTATGACCTGAAAAGGTTTAGCTACCGATGCATAGGAGGTAGAATTCATAAACAGTCATGAAAGAAATTACATATTATAATATATATAATTATATTAATATATTAATATATATAATTATATTAATGCTAACATATGAGAGGTTTGTAACTCTTTTTTCTGGATTTTTTTAGTTTTGTTTACACAGAATAAACGACCTGCTATTAAAAACCTTTGTTTTGTTTATCCCAGACACGGTATTCCCTCAGGTGTGCAAAGAATTTGTTTATGTGACAGTGGTTACAATGATATCTCTGAACCCAGACATACCTCAAAATTATCAATAATTAATTAGAACTGGTCCCTGGGCTTTCTCAGATGCATCTACAATATTTTCTGCTTGGTAAAACTCTCTTTAACTTATGAACAATACATTCATTCCCACACAGATTACGCCTGAAGCACTTGATTGCAGTTTAGCAAAAAAAACTATACACAGCTTTCTAAAGGGTATTAAATATAGGACTTAATATCAAAAAGCATAACTCTGGTACTGACCTTAGTCTTATTAACATGTTAAAAAATTCTCATCCTAAAAGCTTAACCCCATGTGGTTTTTTGGGGTTAATGACCCACAGAGGTATATTACAAAACCCAAACCAACAAACAAAAAAATATCACTGTAGCTGGGGAACTGTCCCTGGCCCTGCAAGTCTGTACTGAACGAAAATGAACAGTGGAGACAAAGAGAGGAGGTGATCTGGGGAATAACGAACGCTTGAAAGGCATGAGATACCTATAAACATGTATCCACAAAAGTCATATTGCACATATTTTGTCTTCCCTTCCAAATAAACAAGCATTTAAGAATAGCCGTGGTATCTGGGTTTCTGCAGAATATTGAGAAGGGCAACATTTCTGCATAATGCATTGCTGTTTATTCTGAAATCGTTTTAGACATTTGTAATTAACATGTGAAATAAGCTAACAGAGCAGCAGAAATATCAAAGTGCCATGAAGTCCTATTGCTAGAAACTCATGAGCTGCTTCATTAGTTCAGATCAAGACTCCTACAGAGTTTTGATTAATTTTTTTAAAGCCATATAGTTAATCTTACATAAGAAGGTAAATTGCCTGAGAAAGTATTTCTTCTTCCATGCATAATTAAGTCAATACTCACTCATGTCGAAACAAAATCAAACATCATTTTTGGTATACAAACTAGTAATGAAGGAGTGACTCATAAAGACTAAAAGAAAACTGTTAAGGAAAGGGTTAACTTTAACACCCTTCCTTTCTGTTCCCAATGTCACTAAAGAATGTACAAAGAAATTAAAATGGTTCTCATGATAAGAGTCTTTGTAGTTTTTTCAAGTTTAGTGAGAATTTAATATTAAGTTTTGAGTTGTCTCTGGTCAATCACATCAATGACAACATTGTTCATCAATTTTTATCTCTTGTAATTATGCAGAAGAACAATGTTATCATGTTTTGAATTTTATAAATGGAAGTCTAAAAACTTGTCTCTGTCATTTAATTCCCCAATATCTTTATCATCACACAAGTATGCCAATGTCCTATATAATCTGCTTATAGTCACAGATCACAAATGTTTCTGCCAATGGCTAAAGTGTTTTCTTTTATGTGTTGAAAAGTCACAATGTGAGCACAATAGACTGATCAAAAATGCTGACATGGATAACTGCAAAATGCTGCCTACTGCTACCTGTAAATACCAACAGTAACAATTAAACCTCCCTGACTTTGTTACTTTCAAAAGCAATCACACAGTGTCCCATTAACCAGACTTCCCTGCATATATTGGGCCATATTGATGAAGTTACAAGACCCCACCATTTCATTGAAATTTCAGATATATTTCTTTTGCCACATGGCATGAAAATTACTGCTACTGTTTTTCGCAGCTTCACGTGCACTGTCCTTGTTCTAGTTGAAAATTACTCATCTGATCCTCTGGCATTTTGAATGCATGCTCACCCTTTAGCAAGAGAGGAAGTTTGTGTGGCTGTTCCTTCAGTGGACAGATGATAAGTGAACTACTGGCAATAGGAAAGGCCTGCCACAATTATCTCAGTCCCAAGAGCCTAGTTATCTCATCAACACCACTACAGAAAGCTCTGGAGCTGATGCAGAGGAATCTGAATCTACTTGCAGAGTATGGGATTGCAGAGGAAGGCAGCGGCAAGGGGAGGAGATAGAAGTGATTGCATGTACTTTTGGACATACGAGCATCCACCATGGTGAAGACTTTGCAAAGGGGAGCTGGTAACACAAGTTTTTTTCATTCTATGCCAGAGAAGCTCATAACAGTATATTTAGCATAATTATCATGGCTTTTTACAAAGCTGTAGATCCTGTTCTTACCACATGATAACAGAGAGTTATGGCATAAGAATATCTATCTGTATTTTCAGGAATATAAGCTTTTTTGTTTGCAGCTAGGAACCATAGCCAATGCAGGACATCAAATGAGTCCATGCTTCCTGATGTGAGTACAAAGGGTAACTATTTAATAGCTGTGCCCAAATAAACCTGTTTCATATGGAAAGTCTGCCAGAAAAAAACAGACAAAATGTTCAAACAGCCCAATGTGTGTGAAACACTTTTGTATCCTCAGTGGACTTGTCTGCAAAGCAAAGAGCTGTGCTGAAATATGCCTGACATGTATTTCAGTGGAAATTATGGCCTACAGACTCTTACTTTCTCTCACACAATCCTGTTTCTATCGGTTAGATTCTTTTTGTGTTGTCATAGCAACAGGCAGAAACCTTACCACCCTGATCAAAATTCCCTGACATTCATCTTAGGAAGACCTCTAAGCAAGCAAGCACTTGCTTTCCTTACTATGATTTCTGACTTTTTCATCTGTATCAGAAGTATTCCTGTCAGAAAAGAGTGGTTTGCTACTTTTGAACAACACCCCTACCTCAGGGATGTTGAAGAAGTCTTTCCCATTCTGGAAGGGACCAGACTTTGTGTGAGTGCTAGCTGTGTACACCCAAAACTGTGTGTGGGTGGCAGATGTGAACTTCATTACACGTGGTTCAGTGGCTTGGTGATTCTTCCAAAATATGCTTGTTTGTGGTTTGGGTTTTTTTTAATTTTTGGTCACTTTTCTGATTTATTGATGAGTGGTCATTTTCCCCTTACTGATTATACACCATCGAATCCTCCAGTTCCTACTGAATTTCTGCCTAAAACATATCGAATATTTGTGGGGTATGCCCAGCCTCTGCCCTGGAGCGAGGCCTGCTGAGATAGGGAGATTGCACAACCTCCCAGCAGAATCCCCCTGGAAAAGGCAGCCACCTTTCAGTTACGGTGAGAAAGGACAGAGACCCATGATCCGCTTGGAGATCCTATGCAGATCCTTTGTAACCCTTTGGCTTTTACCCTCTCACACCGACCCCTGTAACCCTATAAGATCTAGCTCTCTGCTCATGCCTAGTCTCCCTTCAGTGCGGGCTAATAAAGCTGCCCCATGCGGAACTGCTGTACGAGCCTCCCGTCTCTCTCCTCCTGGTCTGGCCTGGAGATTGCCTTGCAGAGCAAGAGCTGAAATCACTAGCTGAGAATCATTAAAGAGCTGTTAGCCTCTCTGCACAGGCACTCTGGTGGCTGAGGAAAAACTACATGGACCCTGGGAAGACGGCTCGTCACAGGACCATCTCTCCGGACTGGTGTCATAGGTTAGCAAGCATAGTCCCGGAAGGGATATCCTTGCTAAGGGGTGCTTACAGCTTCCTCTGGGACCTGATAGAACCTATCAGCTGGCCAGTTTGAATATGGACAATTCTTTAAGCCACTTAAAGTTGTGACCGCCTCTGTGATCCACACTTTAGAATAGACAAACTCCCACCTCAGCTCTCTCTCATTTCCGGCGCTGGGACAGGTGGCTGCAGGTCCCGTGCAGGGGCCAGCAGGCCCGGCCAGGCCCTGCATGGGCCAGGCCGGGCCGGGCCACAGCCAGCCTGGAGCCATGGGCCTGTTCCAGCCATGGAACCCCCCCCACTGCCTTGCCGTGGGCAGCCGGAGCGGCTCGGAACCCCCCCCTCCACTGCGGCCGAGATTCAGCAAAGCGGCACCTCTGTCCGGCAGAGGTCAGTGACCAACTGCGATAAGCCACATTCCAGCTGCAAGGCCGAGGTGAGATTAACCCTTTTATTGCTGTGAAGAGCTGAAAACCTGAGGGAAGAGAGAGAGGAGATGCTTAAAGCTGAAAGTCTGTTGTGAAGCTATGATATATCAGAGTATCTTGTTGTAATTTCATGAAGATATGGGGGGTGGAGTGTTCAACTCATAAGCAGAAGCACCTGCACTGAGATAGGCAGATGCTGACGCAGCTGTAATTTCATGAGAAGTTTGGACAGAGAGAGATGAACCAGATGAACCAGATGAGGACTTTTTGCTCCAAAGAGGAAAGGAGAAAAACCTCAATTCCTAGAGATGCTTCCAGAGATAGTTTTAAAGATGAAGATGACCCTTTGCTCCCAGGGAAGGAGAAGGGCCTCTGTTTTTTTTCTGAACAGCTCAACCTTAAAATTGTACCCCAGAAAACTTTCAAGAGTGGACCCTCGAAAGCAGTTGCGGGAAAAGCTGCAAGTCGGGGGAAGGGACTCACATCGCAAGCAAAGAGACTCCTCTTCCTGAATGGACTGAACAATATTTGGAAGTGGGTGGCTGTCTCGGTGTGATACTGTTTTCATAGCATGAGCAAAAAGAGACTTCTCTTTCTAAATGGACTGAACAAGGTTATTATGGAAGTGGTAAACAGACTGAACATCTTAAGGGTTGTCTTTACATTGTCAGTGGGAGACGGGAGGAAGGTGGGGGGAGGAGGAGAGTTCTAAAGGTGGTATAATTTTTTTTTCTTCTTTTAGGTCTGTTAATAAACTTCTTTATATTCATTCAAGTTGGTGCCTGCTTTGCATTTCTCCTAATTCTTATCTCACAGAAGATAAACAGCAATGAGTATTTTAGACCAAACCACTACACTAAATTGGTGTTTCTGCCCGGTTACAAACCCAACCCGCGACAACTGGTTACGGTTTCCTGTGTCTGAGCTGCAGACCCCACACCAGCTACCACAAATATTGACTGTGAGAATGATAAATATACTGAAACAAGCAGCAGAATTCAACAGTCAAAGTTTCTTATACAGGTCTTATGTAAGTCATGACATTATATTTGGAAATGATAGAGGTGTGAGGGATGACACTCAAGAGAGTATTTCATAGCAGTAAAACTGGGATAACACAATGTATTATGGTGAGCATGTGGATACTTTGTGCTAGATCAACTCTGTTTACAGACTTTCAAGAAACAATAAATCAAGACAAACATACTCATACTTGAATATAGACATTTTGGGGTTTTTTTTTATCGTCTGTTGGAATAACATGCATGCAAATCAAAGCCTATATCGGAATAAGATTTGGGTTTGTTCAGCCTGGAGAAGAGAAGGCTCCAGAAAGGCCTTACTGCAGGCTTTCACTACCTAAAGGGGGCTAAAGGAAAGATGGAGAGGGACTTTTTACAAGAGCATTTAGTGATAGGACAAGGGGGAATAGCCTTAAATGGCAAAAGAGTATCTTATATTCAATATTAGGAAGAAATTATTTCCTGTGATGATGGTGAGACACTGGAACAGGTTGCCCAGGGAAGCTGTGGATGCCTCATCCCTGAAACTGTTTAAGACCAGGCTGGATGGACTTTGAGAAACCTGGTCTAGTGAAAAGTGTCTGTGCTCATAGTGAGAGGGAGTTGAAACTAGATGATCCTTAATGTCCCTTCCAACCTAAACCATTCTATGATCCTATGATCCTATGATCCTATTATAATTATTGTGAAAGTTAAATAGTTAGAAAGGAGTGAAATTAGGAACTGATGTAATATTTACCTCAAAAACCCAAGCAGAATTCAGTGGGAAACTGACATTACCTCATCTTCACATTTGCCTTCATAATGGCACACCAATCAGTAGACATCCAAAACATCCAATGTCTAACTCCCAGAGTAAGAGCCTATATGAATCAGGACTTGATCAGCTGCTCAATTTCTGATCAGAAACAGAATTAAGACTATTAATCATATAAACAAATATATAACTATATAATATACTAATTATTTATTTACTGATATTTTATTAGTAATACTGTATTTTTTACTGCAGTAGCAAACAGATGCCCCTTAGGCAAAGAGTGCAAGTTTTATACAAGTCTTGGTGTTTTATACAGTGCAGCAATTCTACAGTCAGTTAAAAAGTTGGAAGAAAGAATGAGTCATTTTTTTTATTTGGTGTCTATATGAATTCAACAGTGAAGTGACAAGTAAGGTAGTCAACTTGAAAATTCTTTTTTCTGAAGCAAAAATTAATTACCAGAATTTAAATTTTTATGGTAACTACAATCCAATTTCCAGTTAATGGTGTTTTACAAATCTAGATTCTTAGAATTTACACACTAATTTTTATTTCTTTAATAATATACAAAATAATTAATTTTACACCTTAAATAAGTGATAATGTATAGAGGCAATTAATCATACTATGTACTGGCAAGTAGGAAAAAATGCACTGCATAAAGTCTGAAGACCACATACACTAATATCTGGTAGCATACATGTTTGGACAGCCCATGAATAAGATTCAAGATACATCCAAATATGGTTCACATTATTTTTTGTCAAGTTACTTTAGTT
Source organism: Aphelocoma coerulescens (assembly GCF_041296385.1). NCBI lineage: Eukaryota > Metazoa > Chordata > Aves > Passeriformes > Corvidae > Aphelocoma > Aphelocoma coerulescens. The sequence continues at coordinate 38,328,196 of NC_091019.1, read as the reverse complement.
ATACCTCTGAACTTAATTCCAAGTCTTTATGCTTCTTTCTTAATTTAAATTACATTAATTTAGCAGTATTTTAACAAAATCCTGCACAGTGGCAGAATCAAATTATAGAGAAAGTCATATTTAGCAGAAGTACTATTAATCCTTCTTTCACAAGTAGTACTATTAAATCGTTATATCTAATTTTGTTATTGTAAAAGTTGTTCTTTAACTAGAGACATTCTATAACTAGTGATTGCATATTCACCTAAGGAGTACAGTAAGGAAACGTGAGAACTTTAGAAGAAAATTGCTACATAGACAAGCATAAGTACTGTATCCTTTACTGACTTGTCAGTCATTTGCTCCATTAATAATACCTCTATCAAAGATTTTCCTGGCCTGGTTACTTCAAGAAACATTACAGCATGATCCAGTTATAAGGTCTGAGGGAATTCCAGCCTCTGGAAATTTATTTAAGAGCACACCTGGAATTCCAGATGTACAAGGAATATGCCTTATTCCCATTGGTCCACTCTTCCACAGCGCCTTGTGTTGGTCCTCACCTCAAATAGCAATACTTCATCCTGCCCATGGAAAGAAGAGGGTGCTAAAATAATCTTTGCAGAAGAGGAGTAACGTATCAAAATTTTGAATGCTAAGTAGATGGATTTCTACTTGCAGTATATCTCTGCAGGAACATAAGAATCATAATGGATATTATTTTCTGTGTATATCTATTTGAGGAGCACGACATTTCTTTTCCTCTGCACTGACCAAGTTTTCCTCATTTCTATTAGCTGAAAAGATATTCTTCCTACCCTTTTCAGTTATTAAATAAGATGATTATTAAGGCAGGAATTTTAAGTGTGAAATTATCTAGGCCCTTAAATGCACCTGAAAATCACATAAAATCTCTTTGAAAACTGTTTTTTAAATATAGAAAGATCTTCAAATATAGCATCTAAGAGTTGCTTCTTAAACAAAAGCCCTTCCTATATTTTTTCCTGTTTTAGCCCATTTAGAAAGGATGTAGATTTTGCTTCAAAGAAGAAGGAAGTCTGAATAAGCAAAATGAAAGCCCTTTTGCTAGCAACAGGAGTGAAATATGATCTACATATCACTTAAGGTTTTGGGACTTTATGTGCCTTAATCCATTGATTCAAACAGTGTGATGTGAAAGATGTGGAAAATTTCAAAGTCTTTTTTAAACCTTCCTTCTACAGTTTCATAAAGACATAACAAAGAGAGTCCAGATTTAAAAATAAAAATAAATAAATAAATAAAACCAAATTAAAAAAAACCTCAGATGACATGCTTTGTTGCAGTTCAAAAAGAGAAGAAGCATACTTATTCTTTTTATGACTAAAATTCTGTTTTGTATGAAAGAAGAAAGGCATTTAAGGCAGCAGTACTATTCTTATAATTCATTTGCTGTTCTTATTATTAAAAACAATATTATTTTCCCAGACAAACTACTAAATAAGGTTTCTGAAATGTGTCTGTTCCCTACCTTTAAAGTGCTTGGATTAATTACAGCATGACCTGCACAATAGGGAAGAGATAAAATTTTGCCAATAAATTATGACACTTCAAAGAAATAAAAGAGGTTATTTGATATAGAATTCTGTGAGCTTCACCATACACAGGGGGGGCCCCAAGGCATTCGAATTTAGTTCAAGCTATTATAGATACATAGAATGCTTGAATATGTCTCAGTTTTGTTGAACACTTTTGAATGCATTAGCTGAAACCAAACTGCTATCCACCTATAATAGAGTGGTATTTGCATGAGTGGTGCGAGAACTTCAAAAGGTTCAGAGTTCAGATTAATTTTGGTTCTTCAGTAAGAAATATCCATGCAGGTGGCATTGCAGCCTTTTGAACTTGCAGTCTAATTTTCCTCTGGTTTCCTTCTCGCTGTCTCAGAAATTCTCTTAAAAGCTCTTCCAATATCTCTTTTTTTCTTCCTATTTATTCATGTAGTGGTGTAGAAAACTACTTTCTTTCTTTGTTATTGAATAGCTACTGCACCTCTTTTGTCCTTCATGCTTTTGAGGCCGATATTCTGAACTGACAACTTTCTACTGGAGTCTAAAATATTTGGAAATGAAACAATGAGGAAAACCCTTATGATCTGTAGCACAAGTCTGGAAATTCCTTCCAAGACTGAACAGTGCTTTCGAAATTAGCATATACTGAAACCCATGCCTTGCAATATGACATTCTGAGCATACCTGGATGACATGAATCCAAGTACTCCTTCCATCGTGTCAAAGATTTCCCAGTCCCAAAAGAATATAAATACGTCAACAGAACCTATCCCAGCAAAACAGAGAGAGATACACATGGGGTGGCCTCTCTGACCCACAGGTGAAATCAGGCTGCACAGGTGGATTGTGCCTGAAGGAATTTTAAATTTAAAAAAAATAAATTAAAAAACAAAAATAAAGCAAAGTGCCAAGTCCTGCATTTTGGTCACAAGAGCCCCATGCAGCACTACAGTCTTGGGGTAGAGTGTCTGGAAAGCTGCCTGGCAGAAAAGGACCTGGGGGTGTTAGTTGACACCCAGCTGAACATGATCCGGTGTGTGCCCAGGTGGCCAAGGTAGCCAGAGACATCCTGGCCTGTATCAGCAGTAGTGTGGCCAGGAGGACCAGGGCAGTGACCGTCCCCTGTACTCTGCATTGGTGAGGCCACATCTCGAGTTCTGTGTTCTGGGCCTCTCACTACAAGAAGGACATTGAGGTCCTGGAGCATGTCCAAGGAAGGGCAACAGAGCTGGTGAAGGGTCTGGAGCACAAGTCTGATGAGGAGCAGCTGAGGGAGCTGGGGTTTCTCAGCCTGGAGAAAAGGAGGCTCAGAGGGGACCTTATCGCTCTCTAAAACTGCCTGAAAGGAGATGGTAGGAAGGGGGGGTTAGCCTCTTCTCCCACATAACAAGTGACACAATGAAAAGAAATGGCCTCAAATAAGGCCAGGGAAGGTTTAGATTGGATATTATGAAAATTTTTTCACCTAAAATGAAGCACATCAGTTCTTTATGCCTGCTTCTAGAATTCCCTACTTTCCTTGTCAGGCTTATATGCCGATCAGTGACTGAATGGAAGTTCACTGATTACTGGAGGTAAAATAGTTACAGAGAAAAATTTTCTTGGAGTTTTGAAGTCGGCAACAATGAATCACTGACTATTTCCTTTGAATATTTTCCTTTCCTTCTGTTAAGGAAGTAAGGAAAATTTTAGCTAGATTAGGGATAACAACTGGAATAAAATAAACTCAAAATGTACAGAAAGTGGAAGTTACATTTAGATAGAAAGTGAAGCCCAGACAGAAAGCAAGACTTGGAAGCAAAACAACAAGTATAAGCTCCCTGGAAAGCTACCTCCAAGATGCGAAGCCTAACAAACAGTCTGATTTTTATCCTGGAGGAATTAGGACCAAAGAACTGTATTTGAGATACACCTAGATTTTCTGCTACTTCAGTACAAATTAACGGAAACCAGAAAACAAATCTCAAATGTCTTGTCATCAGCAAGACAGCCAAGCTTCTGCTTACTAGATAGACTGACACTTTTTTCTAAAAATGGCTTTTATTCACATTACTCTCAAAAAATCTCTAAAGTATGCATTATATAACTTGTTTGCAGTCTTAATAGACCTTTTCAACACATGTGCTTCTGGTGCCATCCACAGGAGTTCAAAAATCTGTTTTAGCCACCCACATATGTTTAAGATCTCAGTGTTGTATATTACTGTATCTCACTAAAATGAGTGATTCTTGTTTTACTAATAGAAAAACAAAAGAGGGAATTTACATGGGACCATCTCTGTGAAGAGACGGCGAAGGTATTCTTGAGAACTAATTGCCAACCAGTCCTTGAGCTATAAGGAAAAAATGGACTGAACTCTTGACAAGAAATTTGTCAAGGAGAACAGCAGCATTTTTAATTAACATAAAAAAAAGGGGAACACTTCAGTAAAGCTAGTAAAAACATATTTTCAGTAGGTCAGGTACAGGGGCAGCTTGATGTATGTCTCTGCAATGAGAAGCATGACACAGCCTTCATTTTCAGCAGTGGTTGCTGAATATGTAGTCATTAGAATACATGTGGTGTTAGAAATAACTGCTCAGTTTCTTGGAATACATACGTGATGATCTGAATAGTTGTTTTCAGTCATGAACAACAGGAAATATCAGTATGGTAAACCACCATCCTCTGTAAAGGCAATCTTTGGTGTGTACTAAGCAAAGAAAAAAAGACAATGTTTAGTCCAAAAAATTTAATAGACAGAACTTTGGCAAGTATTGCTGTTCAGAACTCACTTCTTTCTATGTGTGGAATCCTGACAAGTTAAGTTCCTATGAAGCACTGACCATCACCAAGGAAAGAATTTTCTCAGCTTCAGAACACTGAGCATTGCAAATTATAGGAACTTAAACGTAAAACCAAAAGCAACAGCTGTGATGACTGATAGAGCAATCACAAGGAAGATTACATTTTGTGGAGGAAGCAGACTACCAGACACTCCATGTGGATTATAACACAAAATAAAACAAAATATTTGGCATTTTCAATTGTTTCTTCAATGATATATGCAATAGAAAAGTATTTCTAGAATGTATATAAAATGCATGTACACACACAGTTGAGGGCATAAAATTCCTTCTGTTGTAATGATGTTGAAAAGAAAAATAAAAGAAAATCACAGCCAAACATTAGATAAAATTTAAATTATATAACCCCTATTAATCCTTTTGGTTTTGGTAAGTTCCAGTTTGGGCAGTCTTGTGGTAGTTATATAAAATAGATATATGTTTCTTTCAGCTGAATTCAAGAGTTATCAAAAAAATTACTAAAATTAAAGAAACCCCAAACTCTTAAGTATTTCTTGTGGTATTCACAGTCACAATTTTCCTGGCTTACACAAAACAGGTATGCCCAATGGATATAATAATGATATATATTTCCTTGAGATAAAAGTTTTGAAAAATATTTTTACCTCAAATCACATCTTTTGCAGATCCAATTATAGCCCATAATACATTTGGGTGTACCTTATCTATCCATCAAATTGTACCTACACCATTTGTGTCTCTGTATCAACACAAAGGTCACAAACACCTCACAGTAATAGACTCCTTAGTGCCAAAACAGCCCAGTGTCACAGACATTTTATCAAAAAATCCTTAGTAGCCAGTCTAAGCAGATTTCAATCCAATAAATTAGTAGGTTCTAGATTTTGATTGCCTTAGTATCCAATCAACAAAAAATGCCTTCTTAAATGTGAAAGACTAATTATTCCTGGTCTCATTTCAATTTTTGTCTGTCAGAGAGTACCCCAATACCCTTTGACTTCAGCAATAAAGCCAACATAAGCCAACATAATGGTCAAAAAAATGGGCGGCTATATGAAAAGCTAGATTTAACCTATGCAATTATAGAAATTACCATATAAATATGGTAATACCCCATAAATTACCATATAAATATGAAAATACCCCATAATAATTTTTTATAAAATCATCAGTAAAACAAAAAAGGTATATACACAGAGTAGGAAGGCCCCTCTTCTTGGATAACTCCTGTTTTTCATGCTGCTGCACCACGTACCAAGGTAAGAAGGATGTTTCTTTAAGATAAGATGGGTAGTATCAAACATTTCAAAGTATTACATTTTTTTTGAAATTATGGAAGCTTATAATAAAAAATAACCATATATTGTAACCATTCCTACTCCTCTCCTCAATTTTAACTTTGTAGAACTGGTATGGCAGGTAAATGCAGCTATTTTTGATAGGAAAAGAACATTCTCGGTGATGCCATTCTAAAGCTGAATGACGCTTTTGTGGTGCTATCACTGCATTATCCACAGCTATGATTCAGCAAACCTGAAAGGAATATTTCTTTACTCCATTTTCTTCCATTGCTTTTTCCTTGCTACCCTGTATACCCTTTTCACAAATCAGAGAGTTTGCAAAAACCTTCTGCAAACAAAAAACCAATTTGACTTATGTTCATACCTTGAGAGGTATCAGAGAAAGATGAGCGGTTACTCATCTCATGCCCTGTTTTCTCTTCAGATACTAAGATACCTGGTCCTGAAATGATGAAGTTGCCTTTTACAAGCATTTTCTACAAAGTGCTGGGAATTTATCTCTGAGTCCTAACATGAAAGATGCTGCAAATCATGGTTATTTGTTGGTGCCCTGATTGCTGCTATCAGCTGCATGTGCTTCTGGACAGGGGGACATCATAAAATCTGCAAAAAGTTAGTCATAAAAGCAAAAAACTACACTATTATCTGTAATAGAAAAAAAACCTCCACTCTGTTAAAAACATTTGTGATGAAAAAGCAAAAATTGTGAACAATCCACTTAGTAAAAAATTATACATATGCAGCCTAAACTGTGCATGCCAGAGCTTTTATGTTTATTATTTACGCAAACCTGTGTTACTGAGATATAATTAATATTACAATAGCTGTGTGTGTGTGTTCATGTTCCCACATCATCTTTGCAAGGTCAGGGAGAGGAATTATTCTCTCTTAGAGGTAGGAACAGATGTACAGAGAGATTAATCAGAAAAAGACAGGGGGAGAAATGTTGAAATTCCAGTTTGAAATATCAGGAATGCTAAGGATTTCTTTAAAACAGGTTACATCTTCTCAAACCAGGTCCTGAAAAAAAAAACTTTGGCGTATGTGGTAAACCCCCTAAGGTTTACATAATATGTTTATGTTAAATGGGAAAGCATTGTTAAAGGTAAGTAATAATTGTCTTTTTCATGGGGAGAAAATTATGATTTTAACATTGAAACCAATCCCTCTTTTCTAAGTTCTTCACTTAAAATCTTTAACTTATCTACAAATGAGAATGGAATCTTACAGACAAGATTCACCTTCAGAAGTCTCCCACGCTGTGTGGATTTGCTGATACAGCTATACAGGTTAGCGTTTTCTAATCTAGACAAAGCATTCAGCTTCAGTGTGCTCTGCCTGTTGATGCACTGCATCTGGGAGAGAAGGGGAAGATTACTTAGTTTCTCTAACCGAATATAGGAAGCAACAACCAAACACAGAAAAAATTACAGAGAAAAATTCAGGTTTATTATTTGAATGTTTTCATGTTTACAGGCTGATACCTGAATGTTTTCATGACCGCAGCTTTAAGCAAAGTGTATTAATCTTATTATGTTGTAGGTATTTTATGCCTTTCAGATACAGGAGTGCATGTGAAAAAAACAGTCCAAGGAATTCTCCGCAATGCAGTTTTACATAAGGGCCTGTAGGAGCAGGCAGAATGTTATTAGACCATAAAAGCACATCAGGCTGATTTATGGTTTCTGATCAAGGTTTCCGTGAAAATTACTCTGCATCAACAGCTCAAGGTGACTGCTACCATTAATGTGTGGAAAATAAATGAGGTGGGGAGACTGATATCAGAAGTAAAAGGAAGCGCTGAGCCAGTTTATATAGCACAGGCTTCCCATTTTGTTTTACAGTACATAGAAGGCTGTCATCAAAATGATTGCTTTGGGGCAGAAAAAGCAATTCTTGATAATTAGATCTTATGGCAGGCTTTCTTACATCTGGTATATAAGAACCATCAGGTATAATACCTTCCCACTATACGTCATTCTCTCCTCTGTCCTGTAAATATTCTTAGGATGTAGAAAATGAATAACATGTCTTTTTTTTTTTTTCTGAAGTTATTTTCCAGAAGAAATAAAATTCTAAACATGGTTTCACAGGAGTCTCAGTGACTAGGACTATATTACACACGGTCTGATAGCAATTTGCATTTTGACCAGCATTACAGTAAATCCCTGACATCTTTTCCACAGTTCAGTGTCCTTGTATTGTGTGTTGCTTCATTTACTGGTGCTGGATTTTTTATTCCACTTTTATTTTTATTGAAAACATAAAGCTATACTATTTAAATACAAATGTATAATGCATTTTTAAAAATTTAATTCATTTATTATTTAAATTTTAATTCATTTTATATGAATATGGTTCTAATGCACAGCTATTCTTTACATATAGTTTATTTTTATTAATATAAAGATACATACATTAAATATCTTTATTTGTATAAAGATACATACATCTATATAATGCCAATTAAAATTTTTTTTTGGTTGTTTTAAACAGGCTGGATTTTATTTATTATTATTGTTATTATTATTTTACTTTCTGCATAATATTCAAGATATTTAAATGAAATAACAATGAAATTAAATCCATCCATGTTACAGATTTTAGTGACAATACTAAACTGTGAACCATGGAAAAGTGGATTTTATGCTTCTATATAATAGTTTAAACCATTTTCTAGTATTTTATTTCTAGATTCTAAAATGTTGCATAAAGATGCGCAGCATCATTTTACCCATTTGCAGAAACATCAGGGCTACTCACACAGCTGGCTATAGAAGCTGATCTGGTGGTCATACAGAACATGTTTTCAAAGCAGCTTGTGGAACAAAGACATCCATACCTTGGGGAAGGGCAGGGTCAGGATTTTGATTTTTAGGATATGATGACATACTAACTGCATATTGTTTTCAAAATGGAATCTTCGTTCCTAACCCAAATCTCTTTCAAGATACTGTCACAATAAAATGTGGTACATTTTTTAGTGCATCATACTAATTTATCTGTAGGTTTTAAAACAGGTAGTTTGTTATTATATTTAACAAGAAATTTACAAACTTAAAAATTATTTTAACTATTTGTATTCTTCGGATGCATCCTGAGAGAAAAAGGACTCCTGTTTATGTGCCAGGGTGATTAGTTTGTACTGTTAATAGGATGGATTTCCTGGTGCTTAATTGAAAGCAGGTGGATAATTAAAACCAATGCGTAGCTAATCAAGAGTCAGATATCAGGCGATCATGAGGCCATGCTTGATTCTGTTCAAGATAAAAACCTAACTTTCAAGCCTGTTTGCTTTAGCATCTAATGTGAAAATAGTAAGAAGTGCTGGTTCCTGGAGAGAACACAATTAGGGTATCATTTCACATGTACTGGAAATGGCTGGTACAAAGTCATAACATGGGAGGCCTCTTTTTTTTTTTTTTTTTTGCTTTGTAATGTCATGGTTTTGTTTTGTGAGCTTTCCTGGTCAGTCTTAAGGATCCTTTTTCTTAAAATAAGTATTAAAAGAAATCTGAATTTGCTCTTGCCTGCCTTTGTTCATTTGTTGTTCTGTAATGGGCCTTGTTAATGTTAACACATTACAAAGTGTTGGTAAAATTCTGTGGTACCCATACTAAAATCTCGGTAACCTACAAAGCTCTCTTTGGAAAGCACGATAAGGCAGAAAGAAGGATAGCTGTTTATCATAGTGTACGAGCAATGACTAGTTTTAGAGTGTTTCCTGTGCTACAATTTAAGTTGCACTTTGCCTTTGACAGTGTGATCATGCAGGGCAGTATGGTGCCTAGATCCTGTTGGTAAGTAGGAGCTACTGTATACCAGTTATTTTCCTCTTCCAAACCCTCACACTAGCAAGAGGACACGCAATTATTTCTCTGCTACAGAAAGTTAGAAATGTGCACCGGGAATCGTATTTCTCTGTCACCCTTACTTGTTTCTCTGACCCACTTCTCTCCTACTTCTGGGCTGCTGTTACAACCCTCTAGCTCATATGTATCGTTGCTGACAAAACTATGTTTTACTTATAGGTATTATGTGTTGCAAATTGCTAACTGAGTGCTGAAATGTCAGTTTGATTAACCTCTTTTCCCCTTCTTCTCTGAATGATTTTTTTTTTATAAGCAAGTATGTAAAAAAAACCCAGTGAAAACGTGCAGTCTGTTTTAAAGTGTTCTCAATTGCTTTGAATTTTAATGCTATTTTTTAACTTTTTTTACTGAACAAATCCACCCTGGTAGTATTTCGTTTATAGTCTCTTACAAGTTCCATATAAAGTTGGCTGTGATGGGAAAAAAATGTAATAATGTCTTATTATTAAAAAAAAGAGTTTGTATCTTTACTGAGTTCTATATGCTGGTGTTAAACACAAATTATCACATGAGACATTTGTTCATTTCCTTCTTATGATTTAATGTGGAGTAACTTTAATTAGATATTATACTTGCTTCCTTGTAGGTTTTTCTGGTTTTATATATGGTTGGAAAAAAAATCATATTAAATATTTCTTATTACTTCTAATATGTAGCTTCTTCCCTTCACAACTTTTTTCAGAAAAAAAGCTAATTTTGAAAGATAGGAAGAAGATGGAAAAAGGAGAAGTTTAGAAAACCAGGGAGATCTGTGCCATCTATTTCTATCTTATTTTAAAGTAGTAAGGAAGGCTTGATTTCTCAACAGTCCTGCATCTTAATGTTAGGAAAGATGGATATTGTTCTCTCTGTGTTTGTTTAGAAGAGGGCCAAGAGTTTAAAAATCCTGTGGAGTTTCATTTTCTGTCCCTCTCTAATTTTTCTTGATATACATATACATGTAATAGCTACATACATGGATGTATAAATCAGTGTTACAGTCACTAGCTCCCAAAGGAAGTCTTTAACAATTGATTGTGTTTTTCGTATCAAATGTATGTATGACAAGGATTTAGACAGGTGAGTCATCTAATAACAGGCTCTGCAAACCTTTTCTACAGGGTAGGGGAATTGGCTGCACAGGCTTGATGATTAGCTTTTCACTGTATGGTGTTGGAAGGGTAACGTTTGCTATATCTCATTTATGCTAACTAATCTTGACTACATTCTTGGCAGTTCTCTTTGATAAAGGCTTAATTGATCTTGGCACACTTCTCCTATGGAAAACTTATGAGGGTAAAGAAAAATAATTCTATGAAACACGCTGGGGCACCCATGTTTGAGCTTCAATTCTATGCCTATCTCAGTCAGTGGTTTGAGGAAATAGCTGTATTTCTCCATGCTGAATTATGGGTTTGGATAGTTTTCCAAGGAGGGGGAGAACAGAAGGCAAATAATGAAATAAAAATAATTTATCATATTGCTTAAGGGAGAGTGACCTTTCAGAAAATATCATAGTTCTAACAGATGAGGCAGGCTTTGGCAGTCTTTAGGGAAGAAGAAATCAATTACAGTATGGTACTGCTGTATTAAAGTATGGGTGAATGTACTGATTTTGCTGAGAGGTCTTGTCAGCCTGGAATGTCATGTTCTGGAAGTACATATGGGTCCTGGTAGGGCTAATGGGTTTTGGGAAATGGTGGCTTAAGCCATGATTGATCTCCAGTTAAGTCTGTGCCTGTGGAAGCCTGCTAAAGTTCCTTGAATATATTCAGCTCATTTCAGTGCTTGTCAGTATACAGTACAGAAGATTGGATGTTTAATGTGCTGCACAAAAGAAAGTAACTTTAAATGATAGTAGTGTTTGTCAATAACAATAAATGAACTGATGATCATTCTGGGCTAAGAAGCACCTCTCAGAAGAGGCAACCTGGTGATGGGAGTCTGTGCCAGTTTGGACAAATTTGGAGGAAAATATCCTCTGATAGAAGGCAGTTTACAACAATCCGCCCCCTACCAGGTTTGGGGGGAAAAAAATTTTCTTCAGAGGAAAGTGAAAGAGATTAAAAAAAAAATTATTTAACAAACACACAGGGAAAGAATAATAATTCTGAATAAGGAAACCTCTCACTGTGGAGAGAAGCCTGGGAAGATTCAGAGTACTTCTGAGGTGTGGTCTCTCTCCTCCTTCTTGGAGCTGGGTTGGTGTGGGCCCACCTCCAGTGCCTTGGTGGAAAATTCTCCCAATGTGTTCTGGTGTTGAAACAGTCCAGAAGGGAAAAAACCGAAGTCCCAGGAAAACAAAGTTCAACCCTCCGTCTCCCTCCAGAGGAAAGGAGAAAAAGGGAAAAGCAAGAAGGGTGTTTCCTCTGCTCTTCTCTCTGCAGCAGCAGAATGCAGAGGAGTGTGTATCTGTGTCCTTGAACAACTGCTTTGAAAAGTTCGCTCAGTTTTTTTCTCTCCCCCCTCTTGGGCTCAGTTTAAAGACACAGAAAGGCACAAGATCCATGTCTGGGCATAGGACAGGTGACATGGGATACAACATCATAAAGTCACCCCAAGACAAAGACGAAGTGATCCTGTTGGTTAAACTTATGGATCTGGAAGCAACCACCAGAGAACAAAATGCTCCAACCAAATCCTGAACAGATGACTACTTTCTTGAAAACCAGTATTTTCACTCTGGGGCAAACCAGGAGGTTTTTAGCATTTTATGACATAGAAACAAAGTCCAAAGTGAGCAAAAAGTCAGTTTTGGCTTATTCTACCATTTTACAATTTAGTTGTAGCTGAGGAAAGAGATTAAATCAACAGATGAAAAGGAAAATGTCTTTCAGTACCCATTGTGTATTGTTTGCTAGTGCCACACTTGAGAAAAAGAAGCTTAACCCCCCCCCACCCTATCTTTCCCCAAACATGTTCCAAAAGAGGATAACATTGAAATGCAGTGACTTTGGCCAAACTGCAGATGTATTGCATAGATATAAATTAATAAAAACTGATGGGTTTGGGGTAATACACTGCATTGAAATTCACACTTCTATGGCTTTGAGACTCGTTGCCAATTAAAGACAGGAACCCAAGATAAACAAAAAATTATTAATAATATCTTGGTCTTACATAGCACTCTTCAGGAAAGAAAAGAAAAACTTTTTAAGGTGGGTCAAAAAATTGTTTTTCCACAGCAAAAGGAAGACAATTGGAAGGACCATAATAGTGCTGTAGAAAGTGTAATAGGAAAAGTAATGCCTCCTTACGTTATTTTCTTAGCTTTAGCACAAAAGTTCAGAGACATGACTGGATGTTAAAGAAAATGGATTTGGAAAAGACATACAAGCTTTTTTGCACTCAGTGTAATCCTTGTTGCTAACAGCCTTCCTGGCACGTTGTTTTGAAGCAGTATTAGTCAAGAAGGTGATACTGTACTACCTGTCAGAAGTATATTAACATGGCTTAGGAATATTTTCTCACCTTCTGATATTGTGGGGATCCAGTTGAATGTAAGAAATATTCTGGTGACTGGGTTCTTGGTTACACTTCCTCTATATTTACTCTAATTGTGCGCTATCAGAAATAAGCACCTGTTAGAGATTCCTATCTGCCAAATGGTATTCAACCTGCATTTAAATTAGCTGAAGAGAGAAATTACCCTTTGGTATTTATGAAAATTACAGGCTTTAGAGTAAACTTTATTCTACTTCAATATGTGTAGTGTTGCTATTAACATTTTTGTACTAAACAAAGGAACATTAAAAAATTAATACATTAATGTCTAAAATATTGTACTGCATAATAACAGATAATGTAGAATAAACTAATCTATTGAACACCTAAATATGACATTTGTTTGCCTTTTTGTTTATCTTTTCATCTTTATGTAATCTTGTGTAGTCATTAGATCTCAATAGCTGTAAAATATGTGATCTTCATTTGCAGATGCCTAAAATCTCCTTTGGCCTTAACCTCTGTGGAAAACGGTGAATTTTAGTCCAGGTTTGCTGAAAAAGAAAATAGGTCGTTTGAAGTAAATGTCAGCTTAATAGGTGTTTCGCCCACTTCTTATGTTCCTGCAAATTGCTGAGCATCATGTGTGACAGACCTACCTGACTCTGAGACTGAGGTGATAATTGTAAATCCTTTGCAACTCTTTTTGCCTATATATAGAGTTTGTACCAAGTTCTTAAGAAGCAAAAAAAGTATACATCTTAATAACAATGTTTCTTCTCTAATGTAACCCTCCCTAGCAATGTGAATTTCCACTGACCAATGATAAAGGAAAATAGGTAGGTTTATGGAAGGGGTGGCAGACAACTATTCTGTTTCAAGACATTTCAATAAACATTTCTAAAGGTGAAGATAAAGTGCAATAATACTTCAGGTATGGAGAATTGGGAAAGTAATTGCTCAACTTTCCAAATTAGATTAATACTGGAATATTCCAAGCCTTAGTGTAGTGTAAATTTTTTTTGTTGATCCAATTTTTGCATCTCAATTCTTCGTATGGATTTGCATCTTGCCTATCTAGATACAAACTTTTTGTGTTAGTCTCATTCCTTTAAGATAATAAATTTACTGTTGACTCTTCCTTTCAACTTTACATGGCTTTCTTTTTTCATCTTTACACATCTATCTTCACACAGTTAACAAAAGCATTGCACTGGCAGATATATTTCAATTTTTGAGTGAAAAAGGCTGTGCTTAGATGTATGGATGTGTGATCCTTTAACTTCTTAAAGCAAATATTCAATTTGTATGTCTATCAAGATCGTGCATATGTGTGCTTTCAATTTCCTGAAGATATTGAAGTGATACTGTGTATAAATGGTTACTTTGTATTATCCTTACCATAGGGTATTGAAAAATGGTTTATGTGTGCTTGTAAATTTATGTTCAAAATTGGCTCCTCTTCAAAACTCTGCTAACTTAAAACAGGAGAACCTCTTTATCTGGTGTATATTTTGCTGCTTCTCTTTGTAATAAACTCATTCTTTGTGTTGTCTTCTTCACCTCATCTAACTAGACTTGAAAATATATGGCATGTTGCTTCAGTGTTGCAGGTTTTAATATATGTTTTTTCAATGCATGAGCTTACCTTCCTAAGGTCAGGCACTGGAATAGACCATGATACGGACTATGATTCTGTTTTTCCATTGCCCTCTGAGCAATTTCCCATCTGGCAAACCTTCAAAAACTTGCCACATTGGGTACTGATGTCAAAGAGATGAAGAATGAAAAAGTATCAGTACAGCCAAAGAATACAAAGTGTTGCTGCATTCATGTAACAGATATGGTTAAAGGTGTTTTTCCCCATTCAAGTAAAAAAGGTTTTTGTTAAGATTTTCAGCTGTCTCTATGATACTCATCAGTTATGAAACTTATTTCAGAACAAAGTTAATTGTGAGAAGTCTCTTTGCACTGGTATTGCACCCAGCCTTTTTGCAAATGATTCTATAAGTAGACATTTCTTTAGGGCTCAGCTACCACATCAATACCTATTATGCAAAAGTTATCCAGACCCCTAACATTCTCTTCAGAAAAAGCAACAATTCTGATTTGCAAAATGAACTTAATCTCCAAGTTTTATTTCATTAAAGCCAGAAACTCATTCCAATTTGCTGATGAGTTGATGGTCAGAAGCTATGATCATGATGACCCCATAAAGTGTTGAGGAGAATTTCAAAAGATGTTCTGGACTGATAATTCTACCTAAAAGAGACTTCCTTTTTTCACTTACTCTTTTTACTAATCAAATAATAATAATAAACTTCTCCACATCTAATGTGCAGTAGGTGGATGTAGATTGGAATTAAACCCAGCTGAAAAAAAAGGATATATGGCCCTGTAATACAAATGTACTGGATGCTTAAATTGGATTTGATGGCAAGAAGGCAATGGCTCAGGTATTTCAGTGGTCCGTGCTGCGATGGTCTCCTGTTATTTTTGATCTGGGTAATAGACTACTGCAAATAATGCTTCCTTGAGTAATTGCTTTTTAGTAGCTTGAAGAGTTTAACACCTCATTCTGTGGCAATAAACATCATAGAGATTTTTTCATGGATGTTGGAACTGTCAATATAATGAATACATATTTATAAACTTCTGCATATATGGCTTCTAATTCCTAACCAACCTATACCTACTTGTTCTGCCAGTTACTCTGTCCACTAATAATCTCTTACTTTTCTCCACTGTCTAGGTAGAACACATAATTCATTTGTAGGCATCATCTATACTACCTTGTTTTTATTGGCCAAGCAAAGCATACATTTATCAATTTGATATTCTTGTTTATTACAGTTACATTTGTAAGAAAATATTTCCAAAACTATCTCAAACAGCATTATTATTACCCTGTCTCCAGGCCAATGTTCCTGCCACTATTTCCCATTATTGAACATTTAGTGTTTCATTTTTAACCAGCATTCTTCTTATTTACTTCTTCATTAAACATGATTAAAAATTGAGGCTTTGAGTTCCACAAATGGACTATATCATGTTACATTTTTGTTGAAAGTGAATTTTGAAAATGGATTTCAACTTAACTGCATATTTGTAAACCCATGCAATGTTTTCTAAATTGCTGTGTGTGTCTAGTTATTGCCCCTTAAAATGTATTCTTAATTTTGTATGTTATTGAGATAAGGTAATTGGTCTATAGTCTGTTGAATCATCCTCCCTTCTCTTCCCAATAAAGATATTACATTTGTTACTGTTATGACATAGGTCACCCTTCTGGATTTGTAGATGTATTTAAAATACCTAAAGCACATATTTCCTGTTCTCCAAATCCACTTTCCAATTTCTCCTAATACTTTTGGTTATAAAGTAAATATATCATCATGTTTGAAGAGACACGACATTTTATGGGTATTTATTGCTGGTTTCATGAGTTGGAAATAGTTTGACCTTTCATGATCATTCAGGAGGTTTTTGGAAAGGAGAACATAACTTATATTATCAATGGGATAGTGATGAATTCAAAATTTTCTGTAAAGTTATGTTATAGAGATTGAGGTGGTCAATGCTCAGGTTATTACTTTAAGCTACTTGTTTCCAGAGTTTATAGTTTTTACTACTGCCTGTACCTCTTCGGTTGTAGCATCATATCTCCTCACCTGGAAACATGAACTTATAAGTGTTTTAAAGAGGTATTTGTAGAACAGAGCTGTTGGATGGGACTCTACCTGTTTCTCAACATGCAAGCACACTAAGTTTGATTCTTCTCCCAACATTTTTCATTGAGCTGCAAAATACCACTCTTTAACCATGATTGTCATTCCTGAATTTAAGAGAACACTTGAGAACCATTTCCTCAAGTATTTATGCAATTCATATTTTACAGCCAGTACAGAACTATGCACACTCCTTTATTTTTCAATCTACACAGAAATATGTAGGTTTCTCCTGACATGTCCTGCATACTTTAATTTTTAAGTATGTTTTTGGACTCCATAATGCATGCATTTGAGTCTATTTAATATTAGAAGTGTCTTTGTGGGTGGCAAGTTGTATTACTTTATGATGCTCCTGGGCAAGTGAGAGAGGCTGTGCTCTATGGAGCTCACAGAATACCCAGCTGCATATGGAATTAAAAGGCGTGTGAGTGGGCTTGAAGATGATAAATTGCTTCTACTTGTCAAAAGGGAAATATTTTAATGAAGGTCATAGTATAAAAAAAAAGTTAGCCACCATGAAAACTGTGGGGAATTGAAGGGAACCAATAAAAACTACTAGACTATTTAAAACTGTAGTAAATTTGTATCTCAAAAATGGTCAATATTTGATTTATTTAGAGTAGAACTTTGATGTGTCTTTTTCAACAGAGTTTTGAAAAGTTTGAATGTGGGGGTAGTGTTGCAACTCTAGCTAACATCTATCAGTCTATAAGCACTATTTTTTGAATAATTTTATGTAGATCCAGCCAGAACCATGCTTCTCCTTATTTCCCTATGCACATCTGAGAAAAAGAAAAGGATCTGGTACTATATTCTCAGTGGCGAGCCCCTTAGAGAGTAGGTGGTTATGGTTAGTTTCACCCTTAAATTTGACTTCACCAGAATTAACAGGACAAATTTTTGGGGAAACTTTTCTTAAAAAGAAAATAATGCTGCATCTTCATTCTCTGTGTAGTACTTGAATTTGGGGAACATGTGACTTCCTTCATAACTTTTAAACAATATAGACTAATCCATCTAGTAGATTATTTCCCTTTGCATTTTTTTTGTAATCTCCTCACTGTCACACTGTTATTACTGTTTTAGTGCAGAGACTTAGACATATAGAAATTCTTCCCCTCTTGTTTAGATTTAGAGGTTAGATTTGCATCCAGATGTCAAAATCAGGGATATCTGAAATAAATCAAAATACTAACCTTCATGTGCTGTTTTTATGAAAGAAGAAGTTTTTGAGTTAATATTTGGTTAATGATTAAAAGTTTATTCCTTAATAAGCTCCCTTATAATGTGTTCAAATCCAGGGGGACCAGGAAGAACAAGAATATTTAAGCATATGCTTATGTGCATAAGGGTTTTTCAGTCTTGCCAATTGCAGTTGTCAAATGTCCAAAGAAATAAAGTTGTTAAAAATTATTTTTCTAAACCCATATATTCCTTGGGATAATTAAACTTTTGAGGTGTATAAAGAGTTACATTTTCTTATTTTTTCTGTTATGACAGCTATATATAAATATACTTTTTAGCTTGCTTCTTTTTAAGGCAAAAAGAGATTTATGTGTTAGAAACTGAAGACTTTGGACAACTTTGACCTGGAAAGTTACCTATAAAATCAGAGTAAAAGCAGGTATGGTATCAACAACTCAAATATGTGAAATATGATCACAAGACTTAAAGGAGAGTGAGGGATTGTTTCAGTGAGTAAGAAACATAATACTACTAATGACTATCAATTTCAAATACAGATTATATTGGTTTACATTACAAAGTATTTAGCATAATTTTTTAAAGGGAGATGTTCATATCCAGTGGTTGTTCTCCACAAGCTTCTCCAAACTTTCACATAATTTCTTGTGAAAATGACTGAAGTAAAATCTTTTTCTTGATATTTAATTATTACTAGCTGGAACTCTCAACAGTAAGTGTAATTCAATTCAGATTTAATAGACTTGTTTTTTACACCCTACACAAGTGTGTGCAATTAAAGAATACTTGTTTTCCTCGACCCTTTCTTCATTTTTTTGGAGGATTTTGACTTGAACGTTCACCTATTTGACTGCAAAAATGTAACTGAGTTTCATGCAACTTTCATCTACTAGTGTTCATATAATGCAATACACTTACAGAACTTGTGGCAGTGCATTTCATTTTTGTGCTCGTGCATTTAAAGGGGGGGAAAAAAACAAAGCAAAAAAATTTTAAAAGGATACCACCAAGAGCGGAAGAATTTTGTGCACAAGAAAAGATTCTGTGTGGGAAGGTATTAGGTAGTCATTATGAGGCTCTTATTTCAATAATTATTCTTCAGCCTTTGAAATGTCATTATAGGTCAAAGAGGCAGCTATTTTTCCAAGTAGAGCAGAATTTAATAAGGAAGGACACAATAGATATGTCAGATGGATAATAAATTGAAATGATGTCAAATTATGCATTGTTACAAGAATCAGCTATGTGATAAACTTTTGCATACTCTGGGTTACAAGTTCATTAACTCTTGTGGAGCATTTTCACTTGCCTTTCTTTGTTGGATAGACAATGCTGGCCTGTCCTATCTAGACCATACTCCTTTAAAGTCATCTGCTTAAAGCAAGAGAGGTCAGTGATGCATCTTTGTTTCATTTGAGTTTTCATTTCAGGGGATATAGAAAAGGATACGTTTACTGTAAGTATATTATGGGTATTTAGCTAGCTTTCCCTAGATCTCCATACTTCTTTAAGGACAGATATATCCCAGTCATCTGCAATCAATCAAAATTTTTGCCACACATTTCTTTGCCTTTTAGGAGCCAAGAGTATACGAGTACAGAATAATGTTTGGCTTCAATCCATGTTGTGTATGATATATACAGTGTTAAATATAAATTTTAATACATGAGGCCTTGTTAAAATTTTGACTCTAGAGTTTTAGATATGACCATCGCTTTTGCCAGGGGGGAAATTTAGTGACCTTTAGCATGGGTCTTGTTAGCTCAGATCTTTTGTGAGCTTCCAGTTTCAGGTTTCTACACATCATTAAGGATGTCTTCAACTTAAAATAGAATTGACAAGATATGTTTCAATGTTCAGGAAGAACTTAGACATAGTTTTGATATCCAATTCATCCTACAAGCCTCAGTCAAAATTAGAATCTATCAAGCACCAAATTCAGCAGCCATATAAGTTTTTATGTAGTTAAGATGCTCCCATGTGCATGACATTGGTATGCCAGCTTATTCTCTCTGTGTGTCCCATTTCAGCTCATTTCATCATGCCAACATCTAAATTCTATCACAGCTGTCTGGAAAACCCATAATTACAGTCAAGGCTGGCAGTTGCCACTCTTAGAACAGGCAGCTTACACAATTTTTCTTGGCAATAGACATCATAAACAGATGACAAAGGACAATCTCCTGGCACAACTGCAAAGCAGTTTGCTGCAGGGCTGGCTAGCAGAACATGTTTTGTTGCACTTTGTTATTTTACTAGCATTCTTCAACAGCTAACCCAAATGAAGAGAGCCTGTATATCCCGGTCTTCCCTGAAGTCACTGACCATTTGGATCAACACTTTTTTCATTTGCAGAGGCAAGTTTCCTGGTGGAAAGGTTTGAGTGTGCATGCATATAGGGGAGGGAGGTCCACACTGAGTCATCATTAATGAACCTGTTTGTGGTGAGCCTTTACTGGGTTCAATTATAAGAGCTTTCTCAAAGAGGTCTTTTCAAAACCTCACACTTATTCTAAGTTGCCCCTACGCCCAGGCTGTCAACCCCAGGGGTATAATGTACACTGGACCCCAACAACTTTCTTCTCCATTTTGAAATTCTAAGTACAAGAATTTCTTCCTCACCATAAGAATTCTGTCCCTGTCCCCCTTATGTTACTAGGAAGGGACTTCAGCAAAAAGTCTGGATCTATGAGTTTCATTTGGTAAGGGGTGCTCATATACTAGAAACTATTTTATTCAAGGTGCAAGATCTGAAAGTGTATGCAAATCTATCAATAACAGCTCAAATACTCTTATAGCTTATTTTTAATGTTGCAGAGTTTCTCAGGGATTACATTTTTCGAATTCTATAAACAGCCCTAAAATAAGAGTGATCAACTATCTCTCAACTGTTTTCTACAGCTATAATATTGCAAGCTGCTAGAAAGGACTTGAGCATTCTCCTGCTATGGGCAAATAAAAGCAGGCTCTATCCTGAGATGTAATCAGAGGATGTTTGTGGTTGAGCCTGAATGTCTATTTTCTCCTATTTGAGGCTTGTCAATGGGAACTAGAGAAGTGAAATAGGGACTGTGATGTGACTGCTGTACAAGGAGAGGTAGGGCACTTACCCTGGAATCTGCCCTCCTTAAAATACAATTCTATTCAATGGGCACAATATACCCATTGATGCTTACTGATCCTAGCATATGCAGTCCTCTAGTCCCAGCATATATTTTTTCATGTCCATGGAAACATCAGTGTTATGTTTTTCAGCTGACATTATAACAGTCCTCTTACTCTGGAAAGATCGAAATAAATTATTTTGTTTGTTTCTGGGTTTCAGATGGAGATAGTACTTGGGATAAATATAATATCTGGACACAAGCCATACTTTCTTAGATAGAGAGAAGCCTTAATTTACACCGCAGTTTGATAAGGCTAGTCTGTGCTTCTACTGCAGTACTGTTTACTAAGTAAACCTTGATCTACAACAGAAAAGAGAATGGATGGAGACCAGCTGTTCATTTGAGGTGTTGTTAAAAGGGAGTGTAAATGTTGAAGTGACTAAGTGAGGCTTGGTAGCAAAACAGAGGAAAAATATACTTAGGCTGATTT
Source organism: Aphelocoma coerulescens (assembly GCF_041296385.1). Lineage (NCBI taxonomy): Eukaryota > Metazoa > Chordata > Aves > Passeriformes > Corvidae > Aphelocoma > Aphelocoma coerulescens. Next base: position 38,306,733 of record NC_091019.1, on the reverse strand, counting down.
GAGGTGTTAGTCTTCAGTTTTCTCAGTGATGTGAAGAGAAAAGGTAGATTGTCTTTAAAGATGAGGCACCAGCTTGCTAAGACGTGCCCTCTGAGTGTCAAGAGGCTGAGTGGCACAGAACTGCATTACAGCTAAAATGAAGCTAAGTCAGGGAGCATGAAATAGTTTACAGAACTATGGAACAAAGATGGAAATCCCAAGTGCATTTATATCACACAACTGTAATATCTGATGTTGGATGAGATTAATTTTCTGGACAGAGTCTTTTATACCTTAAAATATTAATCAATACTGGGAGCCCTAAGGTGTTGTCATGTGTCCACTAGATATGAATATCATCCATGAGTTTCAAAGATTAATTACTGTGTAAAGAATATAAGTATAAAAAAGGGGTGATAGTCACCCCAATCTGTGTTTGAAATGATTATCTGATTCTTACTAGCTAAAGTGGTACCTTTTTCCTATCCTTAAAGTTATCTATGATGCTTGAAGACTGTTGGTTAGAAAACGTCATATAGAGGTCAACAAGGAGAGTAGTATGTGGGTTTCTCTTGCTTTTCTTCTTGAAAAAAGAGCAGGAGACAGGACCTTTCTGAAGAGATTTTCTGATTAATTGCATACAGCAAATTCTTTAAGTCTTTATTTTGTCATAATACTGATTCTTAATTACATTTTTTGTGATACCTATCTTTAGAGTAATAGTACTTTTTTTACTTTGAAATCAGGGAATTGTTTCTCTCCCTACCCACTCCCTTTAACCCCGTCAGGGTTTTGTTGTCTGTGAAATTTTAAACTCAGTAAATGTAGATTTCTCTACAGAAGATAAACTAATATTAGTGAGTTTTGACATCCTTTTATTCAAAATCAGAGAAATAATTGTAGATAAAATATGTTATTATGTCATGCATGCATTTTTACCAAAATGATACCATTCCATTTTCACGTTCATTAGAACACTCTCATTTGGTCAAAATGAGTGGGAGTGTGACTGTAAAAAGTAAGCCACATGCTTTCAATTGTGCTGGAGACAAAAAACACAATAAAGATATGTAAATTTTAGTTAAGGTGAGATTTGAATTTTGGTTTCAGAATGTTTGGAAAGCAAGGAATATGAATTTTTACAATCAACATAATTGCCATCAGAGAAAAATGCAATATTTTCTACATCACCAAAGTTGCCATTCTTCCTTTTTCTTTAGCCCTGTAAATATGCTTTTGTATAATCTTACCAGGAAAAATGCTGAACTGGATTCTCTTGAGTTGCTTACCTAAAAGACCTTTCAGGAGTGACAACTTTTAGTCTAGAAATACATATATACTGCTACATTATAGTATAGCAACTGTGCCAATTTTTTGTTTGAGTTTATATCTGCATAATCTGTTTGCATTACAGCAGAAAGCATTTGTGTTGTTCCACTCTAGATAGCATCCATACCAAAAAGCCAACAATAAACAACCTGCTGCTGTTCCTTATCTCAAAGCTGTTAATAACAATCTGACTTTCAAAAACAGTCACAAATTCACCAACTGTCTCACCATGTATTTTCCAAATCACAGTGAGGCAAAGTTGTTCTTAGAGATACATATGTGTAACAAAAAATTCAAATTAATTTATTTTGCTACTCTACTACCTAGTAGCATTCACTATAGAAAGAACATTTTCTATAAAAAATATAATTTGCTTAGCAGTTCTGGTATGACCCAAATAACCCCATTCATTTCACAGAAACAGTTTTAGAGGCTATGTTGCATTATTCATTAATGTTGTGGATAACAACTTCAACCTCAAGACTGTTGAGCCAGCACTTTCATGAGCAGTAAATTCCCTGAGGGAGGGAATGAAAAAAATTGTCCCTACCCTGAGGTTTGAAAAATAGTCTTCACTACAGGAGCAGTTTGCTGAGGGGTTGTGTCTAATGAGAGGAAATTCTCTGAGATGATTATCATCCCCTGGAACATTTTTGGAAACCTGAAGCTCTTTATCAGACTGCTATAAGAAATTTTTTGTTAATCCTCCCATTCCATGACATGCATATGCTCAGTCCTTGGGAGATCCTGAAAAGGGCAACTCATGCTGAGAGAGGGTATTTATTTTGTCTTTGTAGACTTGATGTACTGAAGGAAGGACAAGAAATGGTGTCCTTATTATAGAGGATATTGTATATGTGATCAAGAACAAAATACTTGAGATGGGTATTTAGAGAGAGGCAGTGAAGAGTTCATCTCTTTCCCATACCAACAGACAGAATTAAACCACTCTGAACTCCTCCACTAAACTGACCTCTTTGTACTGACACCAGTTTTGCTTTTTGTTTCTTTTTGCGTGGAGCAACATTAGGATTTAAGCTTACACTGGTCAGACCCAGTTATTAGTCTTTAAGAATATGAACTGTTCTGCCTTCCCATTCTTGCAAAAAAATGTGCTTTTGTAAGATAGTAATAATGTTCACTTCCTTGTTATTAACATTTTTACTGTACTTGGGTGATTTGGCCATAACATCCTCAGAAGTAGCCTTGGTTCATACTCTCAGTAAAAATTCATGGGTATTTTGTGACAAATACAGGTTATAAAATGGTTACTGTGAAATTTTCACTTAATCCAAAATAGAGTTTCAGTCATATCAAGGCTAGGGATTACTATTTCTCTTCTCATATGTCACTATACTCTACAAATAGTGAGTTTGATTCTGATGTCTTTTTCAGCAACATAAATGAAATATTTTCCCTTGTAATCAAAGGAAAAATCAGGATAGGATATAGAATCAGGAATTACATGGTTTTGTTTTGAACAGCAGTGAAGCACATGGACATATTGACAGTAATGTGTGCCTCTCTAATTTTTTGGAAGCATGAATTATTCAAGTAGTATCACAGCATGTATTAAAAATACTTAAAATGTAAGCAGTACTGGAACTATGTCTAGCATGCCTCGATAGTCTAAATATTTGTAAATAGAGAATATGAGGCCTTTCTGATCCTGATTTCACAACTGCAGATTAGGATGGGCCTCAGGATATCATCAGGTTCAACGTCCTGCTGAAAGAAGGATTAACATTAAACATATTAACTGGTGCAATACTGAAGACAGGATTTTAGAAAATGCTAAATAATGTGTCCCTGGGAAAAGGAAGAGTTCAAATGGGCCCTTCTGCTTCTGTATGGGATTTAGAACCAAGCACAGCAAGGTAAGATGTGCTGTCAAGGCAAATGCTGAACAAACGTGGGTGGTGTTGCTGCCAGTAAGTAACCATCCTCAGCAAAGATATTAAGGTTTTTGTTATTTCCGTTCTTTAGCTTCAGAATGGGGAACAAAATCAGAGGGATGATTTTTTGAAAAACTAATAGGATAATTTAATTGACTGGAATGTGAGTATCTCAAATACCTGTGTATCTGTGTGGCAGCTTATGTAGCTCAGGTGAATTTCTTCACAAAACACAGGTCATAACATCTGTGGAAAATCACTGAATGTACAAGGTTGACTAATGTTTAGTGAAATTGTCAGAGAGGCAGAAGAAAGATAATAAAGTAGTAATAGCAGCTCTTTAATAGTTGAAAAAATGAAACAATTTGGGAAAAAAACAGAATTTAGCTTGGAGATTAAGAGAACTTCTGTGAAGAACACAGAAATTATCCAGAAACTTTAATGAAGGTTGGTACCAGCTGTCAGATTTGGGAATTATTTATTTATTACATAGGTTGAAAATGTATTTGTTCTTTATATATAAAAATTTAAATACAGGAAAAAAGTGATAATTTTGGTTCTTTATCCTTCTAACATCACAGAAAGAACCAGTGCTTTAAGGTTTAGGCCTCTTCAAAATTGACTTTGGTTTGGTTTTTTTTGAGGAATGTAAGGAATTAGACATGCAAGATTGATAGATTTAAAAGTTTTATTTAAATTCCTAAGCATTTGATATAAACAGGAGATGAATGGACTGTAAACAAACTGTAGAACAAACAGGAAAAAAACTTGCTAGTAAGTCCATATGAAATGTAAACAGTTAATCAATTATTTAAATGAGATTTGTTCCTCTATTGCTCTGCGTTGGAGTAAAAATTCAAAGTTCATCAGGTTTCCATCAAATAGAAACAATCTCTTAAAGGAATTGTTTTGGGTTTTTTTCAGTTATTTTATGCTTACTTGTAAAGTTTTCCTGAGTTTTACCTCTAGAAAGAAGCAGTCTAGAACTCCAGAAAGCTACAGGCTTATTGTGTTTGCAGAACAAGTATTAGTTCCTGAATAAAAATCACTGTTTCCTCTAATCCACAAGCATTTTGTGTCCCCATAGTTTTTAATTCAATGTTATGCAAATCAAGACAGAACCTAGAACTCTCAGGCTTCTGATTTATAGTTTTATGGTTCTTCCTCTCTCATTCCTTTGCATTCAGATCTGCTCCATCCTGCTTCAGTGCCAGAAAGTGAGAGCTGACAACTCAGCAAAAATTTTTGCATTGGAAGGTGATTCTTCCTACTTTAATCCTAAATTTCCATTTCATAATGTCATTCCAACATTTTCTAATGCAGTCATTCCCCACGTGACCCTTACAAGCATTCTTCCCACTCTTTCAGGTTATTGAAGAACATTTGATGGGTGTTTACCCCTCTTTATGATTCAGTCCAGTTATTTAGCTTCTGGGATTTTTGTTTGATTTTGTCTGTCTTCAGCATTTTACAATACCAGCTCCCTCCCTGTATGTGATAATTTACCCAATACTAGATTAATGTAGTAATTATACCTCACAAATATTTTTTCCTGTTCTTCAAGTAATGGTGTCTTAGAGGCAGATTAAGTAGTATCTATCTGAATTAGCTGTTGCTTCACTTTTACAATTTGGATAAAAAGGAAGACAAAGCAAGGTTGCAATAAAATCATATGTTCATTGATACTCATTGAATATTTAAAACACAAGGATGTAACTTAAGTGATTCATTTTAAGTGTATGTGGGTGGTGGGGTTCTTGTGCTTATTGTAACAATCTAAGAAATAATTACTGAGTCTCAAACTGGCCAGGACTGAATTATTACCAAGAAAATGCAAAGAATAAACTATACATAGTATACAGTAGCTCCTGTTTGTCACTTTTCTTTCTCTTTCCAGAATTAATAGACACTTTAAAGATCAAATTAAGTCTGCTTTATGGAGCTAAATTAATACACAGCAGCTAGCCAAACAGCCTAATATGTTTACTTACAGAAATATAGTCATTTACAAGGTAAGAGCTGATTGCAATAGGGTCTACTAATAGACTCTTAAAGGAAGAATAAGTTTTGCACAATGGTGTTGGAAACCTGGTGCTTCTTCAAACAGCTAAGGATGAACTAAGCATCCTACTTCTGCAGAGCTAAGATGCCAAAAATATAACACAGCAGTTATATTCTGGTTTTCCAGGTAAACTATGGCCTATAGAAATATTTTCAATTCATCCTCAAACTGTTGAATGACTTGTTTGCCTTGGCTACACAGCAAGAAGAGGATTTGGCCCTCCAAGCACAAGCAACTTCAGTTATAGTGACCCAACTAATTTTCATCCAACTCAAAAAAAAAAAAAAAAAAATACTATTCTTCCAATTTAGGATGATCTGTTTTAATATGTGAAACCCAACCACAATCAAAACCCCGTTCCCATGCTTGTAATGAAGTCCAGTCCAAGGACATGCATTGTGGTAGGAAGTACTCAGCAAATTGCTTCAAGTAGTGATCTGCTTCAGCTTTTTCTGTTCTCAGTTACAGATCATATTTTCAGATTACTTTCACTGGAGAATTTTAATTGGTGGTCCTGTAGTCCTTTGAACAGGATTTTATTGTTCAAATATGGAAAATCTGTCTTCACATTGTCAGGTAGCATGAAAGGATTGCCCTTAACCTTGCCGCCTGCTAAGCAATGGAACAAGAGATAAATAAAATGGAGCTTGAAACAGATTATGTCTGCTCTTAATAAGAAGGGTCAATTAGATATATCATCCACCTGCAGACAGTTCTGTTCTTTTGCACAATCAGTAAATTTACTTTTTCCAGGACATTGTATAAATGGTTGGGAATAGACACCTCTAATTTTGGGCTTACTAAGAAATTTTGTAGTTATTGCAAAGGATTAATTTGACTCCTTTTTGGATAGTGTAACAGAAAAAAATTGTTTTTGCACCAAATTCTATACATGTTTCCTGCATTCATTTACCAAACCTCTTTATTTTTTGTCTCCCTAGTAATAAAAAACACAGTGCTGTTTTTCATCTTTATGATATCTGAATGCCAAATGTATTTGCTTGAGGAGGAAGGACTATTTCAACAGCAATAAGGCTTAGGGGCCTTGGAGAGATGGGCTTTATTCAGCATTCAGAAGAGGAACTTGAACTGCCTGCATCTGTCTCATTATATAGGCTATATGCAGTAAGCCACAGTGTCTAACAGCTGCTGGTGTTAGGATTAAGGGGAAAATATTTAATTTGATGCAGAGGCACGTATGTCATGATTTCTGCTGTAGCTTCTACCTGCTCCCAAGGGTGTATGCTAGATATATGGCATAACACTCAAATCATTTAATTGTGTCAACAAAATATGGTGATGTTTGTTTAAAACAAAAATTAGTTTTGCAATAAAATTGATTAGTTGATGGTTACTTCACTGTCACTGTGCTGGTAGATAGAAAGACAAAATGATCTTGTTTAATCTTGGAGGAGGGTGAAGAATTCTGGTGAGACCAGAGAAAATACACAGAACATAAACTTGAATTACTCTTTCTGTATAGTGAATCAATAAAACAACAGGGAAGTCTGAAGAGTAACCCGGATCATCTATCAAAATGGGTTTGTGCTCCTATCCTCACTGCCTTGTAAACAAGTGCCTTCAGCATTCTAGTGCCCAGAAGTATCTAAGACAAAAGGACAGAAACAGTTTTCAGTTTGCAGATGTACTGCCAATGACAAAAACAAGGGAAGATGAGAATTGAGCAAGCTGCTTCCCTTAATCTCTAAACCAGATCATACTAAAATTCCCAGGTCACAACTCATGTAACATGAAGATAACTCTTTGCTATCTGCAGTAACAGACAGTATGTTTTATGCAGAATGCTAATAAAATTACATAAGGGAGAAGGTATATCTTAGATTTGAAAAAGGTGGCAAATGAAATCAGGTAAGAAAACATAATTACATCAATAATGGAGTCTTGCTTTTCTCTGTCGGATATCAGATCAGGAATAACAGATACAGAACTGTGAGAAAACCTGAATCTGGTCATAATTCTGAGTAAGTGGATTTGTAATATTTTAAAATCCATAAGTGATGAGTTGCAATTAGATAAAGTCGGTTATGAAAAAGTAATCAATCTACTGAAACTGCTCAAATTACTATGGTTTTTTAATTTTTTTGGTGTAAATTGTGCACTAGTTCTCTTTCAAGCAATACAATAGCAGTAAAATAAACTGTAACAAGGGTGATAAAAAAGGAGGAAGAGCAAGAGCTATGCTGATAAGAAAGAAAATGCTCCTCAGGAGCATAAATTGCTTCTACTGCTTCCTTGAAGAGGCAAGTGTCTACATGACTCTAGATTCCTCCTTGCTACAGATTAGGTAATGTGCACTTTACACACAATCACTTCTTTAGTCTTGAGGATGAGCTGTATTTTTCATGACAATACCCAGAAAAAAAATCATAGATGATGGTATTGCATGGGACAATGAAGAGTGAACATGGGTGACAATGCAGCAGCCAGGGAGCAAAGGTACACTCAAGAAATGAATGACTCATTGTCTGTATGTGGAGAAGTCACCAGCTGCTTCATTCCTACTTTTAATTCAGCAAGGCTGACAAGACCAAAAATAATTGCCAAATTAAGATGTTTAGTAGTCTACATGTACTGAATTATGTCTCTAATTCCAATTCCTAGTGGACAGGTTATCCTTACCATATCTTTCATCCTTGCTAGTGGATTACCACTGTTCTGCTTAGCTGTGGGGATTCTGTATGTAACTGATATGTTTTAAGGAGAACTGCAAAGATAACGTGCAAAGACACTTTGGTCCAGAGCATATGAAAAGGAAGAGACTTGCTTTTATTTTTTTTTGTGCTGATCTTGTATACACCTTGTATGTAATTTTTTCACTTCTGCTTCCACCCTTCCCTCCCATCTATGAAATCAAATCAGTCACTTTCTGCTCTCTGTGCAAGCTGCCAAGAGATTTCCAAGTAGAAAATATAGTGTAGGAGCTCAGCATTGTATTACTATATCCCATAGGTCATCAGCAGACACACAGAAAAACTTTTCTTCAGGTGCTACTTTTCCAGTCCTTTGTTTAAGCTACAATCTTTATTATAGCTTTTTTAAAAATGCAGCTGCTACAGAGACTAGAATAAAAGTGGGGAGGGAATAAAGTAAATATAAATGTTAAATGTGAGAGGAAAAGACAGAAAGCCTCTTGCTACTGAAGCATAGATTATAAATTAGTGCTGCTATGCTGCAGAAGAGAACAATTTTGTGGAAGATATTTTTTGCCAGAAATAAAAGCCTAGCCAAGCAATATTGTGAAGCATGTCATTACCCTCAGGGTGGAATCTGGCAAAAGAGTCAAGTTGTTTTGCATGTTACCTTTGAAATTGTGTGTTTTTAAATCTTTGCTTGTGCTTTATTGAGATGCAATTCCAAGCACACATAAAGGCAAACTGCTAAAACAGCTATAAATTATTATTTTATTTACTGTTTGATCACCTCCCCTGTAACCACTGATTTCTTTCTAACTATTATAACTGTAGTTTCTTGCATTCAAAGTGGTTCCCCAAGGACAACAAAGGAAACCAATAAATTCAAAGGCAATACTGTGAAATGAAATATAAGTTTGGCCTTTTATATGTATGTAGCAGCGAGCTATACAAAATTTATGCTTTAAGCTGTCAATTAAATAAGCAGCACGAACTTTTTCTTAGTGACTAAATAACATCCTAACACTGTCCAATGTTTGGTGACAAAGCTCTAATAGGCCACAGTGGTGCAATAAGGGTGACTAACAACTGATTGTGGGTTATTTGATTACCATGTAAGCAATGTAGAATAAGCACCACATGTGAATGAAATGACCACAATGGCAATTTGTAAAACTCATGAATGAAATTAATTTTAGAATTATTTATTAACATTTCAGAAGAGAAAGTAGGTTTGGGTTAGTCTTCACATGTTACTTGTTGTCTGCTTGCACTTCTCTCTGCTCTACTCCATTTCTTTTGTTTCTACCATGCATCAAATTTCTTGTGTAGGTTATCAGGTGATAACAGATTCTCTTTGAATACTTATCGCACCACTGCATGTTAATTCAAGCTTCTATCCTTGTGACGAGCATTATCCTAACATGAAATTATTAATGGTTTTTGCCTAAAAGAGATTCATCCTGATAAGAATTTCAGAATAAGATGTCATTTTTAGTTTTAATTAAATGGCCTGTTATTCAAAGACAGTTGAATTGGTGTTGTCTATAAACATCAAGTATTAGTGGAATATCTGAAGTCTTAAAAGTTAGCATAAAAAACATTTTTAAATATCAGATCCGTGAGAAGATTCAAGACAAGCATATGTGAGAGCTGGGGATACATATAATTATAGAAAATTAAGATATTGATGTTTATAAAAATAAACAAAATCCTACAGTATTTAATTGCCTGAAACATTAATGTAATATGAAATCATAAGACTTTGTACATGGCCTACCTTAATTATAGTTACATATTCTGATTTTCATCACCATTGTACCAGGCTGAGGCAAAAAATTTCTGCAACACATAACTCTATAACAAAGGAACACAATACAATGCAGATGAAAAGAGATAGCACTCATGAGTAAGATGAAAAAATGTCAATGTGATCACACCAGTGCAGTTAAATAAATAGTATTTCTGAACATAAGTCCATCAAGCAGTACAGTGATTCCATATGCAGCAACACTGATAATAGAGAGGTTAGTTTTTGTAAGAAAGAAGAGGAAAGTCTCTTAATGATTGCTGCATAAACTAATTTACCAGTAGAGCTTGTTTCTCTTAATATGTTGAAACAGTGATATAATTTTAAATATGCTTACTCTAAACTAAGAATTTTTCAGTGACTAGTTCAGATTTTAGTCATATCATTTAATGGTGAAGGAGCAGGTTCAGCAAATGCACAGCTACAGAGTAATCTTTTAAAATGTTCACTAATATTGCCTTTTAAACTTTTCATTACTTGAATCAGTGCTATGTCTTAGAAAGTGAAAACTATGTTTCCTTGACAACACTGCCCTCACTAAATATTATTTTTTCACAAGTATCAGTCCATAAAATATTTTTTTAGAATTGCTGGTATGTAATTTTGAAGGTATTTTTTCGTCAAATCAGATGTTAAAAAACTTACCATTCTTTTTATATGTGGAAGCCCATTACGATATATCCAGCTGACACCTAAGTCAAGGTATTTATGAAAAAATGGGCATGGGGGAGTATCCCTAAAATTCATATTGCTGGAAGAACTCTGGTTTAGCTTCAAAAAAAAACCTGAATGAAAATATAAAAATTAGAAACATTAGACATATCTTATGTAGAAATTTCATAATTTTTGAGATTTTCTAAATATCTGAGCTTTTTGGAGTCTTAACACCTTCAGTGAATGACCACAGCAAATTATATTAGCCATTGCACCAACAGGATTTTTTGTATCCCTGTGTTCTGAAATATATGAGTGTTTTTAAAAAAATATTTGTGATTTTAAAGTCTTCCTTGAGCTTTAGGGAAATAAAAAATAAAAGTAAAGCATTTCTGAAGGTTTTCTATCCTTCTTCTCCTCTTGTGGACACATTTCAAAGTGTGTTTTTTGAAATAGGTAGAAATTACAGTTTGACTGAGAAGTACCGAGTCCTGCTTTGGTTAGCATTTATGGAACTAATTTCTGAATGTTACAGCTTTTCCTGTTCAGGAAATCTCGACCTGGGTAATTAAAAGCTGATTGTATGCCACAGCACTGAAAAATGACTGCTGAAGTACTTCAGCACAGCCCTTGTCCATTCCTCAGAGTGAGTCGCAGAGTAACTCAGACTTTCACAGTCTAGTCCTTTGACTAAAATAGGCTTTTTCACCCTACCATGATGTACTCAGTATCTGCTTTCTTTTTCATCCAGCCTTCAAGCTGAACTCAGCATTAGATATTGCTAAAAATAAATAGCTCTAAAGCCTGTGGAGAAGGGAAAGGACTAGGGGTAACATTTCTCTGCATTAGTGATTATACTAAAGATTTCCTTTTGCCTTTTTAGCTTAAAAAGTTACATTTTACTGGCTGAACCAAAGCCTCACCTAATGTTTAAAAAGAAGAGAGTGTTAAGTAATTTGCAACAACAAAAATATATTCCTAATGAACCTTGAAATGAGCCTTCTTACTGAAACTCTTTCTATACCTGAAAAGAAGCTCCAATAGTTAACACATCACTGCCTATTGTATATGAAACATAAACAAAAGAAATCACTGACTAATATATCCTGTAAGAAGACTAGATTAAATGGATTTTCAAAATGAGATTGTAAAGGTGATCTTAATTGTAATACCTCACTGAAGTTATTATTGTGTTGTGGGCTTTTAAGATACCATGCTGAATATTGTATGTATGTCATTCTTTACTATGGAGAAAGCCATGAGGGTATTACAGTTAGCTCAATTTGCTAGTTTTATCCACCTTCTAAAACATGCAGGTATGAGTTTATATAATTAATAAATACATTTAATTTCAAATAACCAAAGGTTTAAAGCACAGTGACCTGGTTCTGGAATATATTTCTAGCAGTATTAGTGCTGCAAAACACTAGCTGAGATGGAACTAGATAAGTTAAAGGAAGGGATTAAATGATGTTGTTCCCTATGATAGCAGGGGCCTGGACTTGATAAGCCAAGATCGTTTCTAGTCCTATCTCCCGTAGAAAAAGAAAGATACTGATCCTGTGGATTAGTGAAGCAACCTTACCTTAGCAAAAGACTAAGAGCTAGATTCTATTGCAAAGTCATAGCAGGTATGGTACAGAAAGCCTGATAGAAAAGAGGTACGTAAGCCATAGCACAGAGGAAGATCTCTCATCTCTTAACAGTACAGCATTCCCCATGTCTCCAAATGTTTTGCTGATCTCCTCCTTCCCTACCTAAAATTAAGGAAGGAACATCTAACCAATTGAAGCAGATTTTTTCTTAGTAAAATCTTAATTTGGAACTAAACACTAACACCCAGTGTTCATAAAGACACTTATGCCTATCTTCAATTGACTCAAAAAATTTAAGAATTAGGTTGATTTATTTCATGTTTCTTTTCCACTGATCTGCTTAAATACTGCAAAGGAAAAATATCTATTTACACAGCTGGGTGGGAAAAGAGAAAAGCCACATATAACAGTGTCTCAGCTGTCCTGTGCAAACCACTTCTGGTTCCTAGTGGACTATTGCACAATGGAATTGATGACTGGATTTGGTACTGCTTCTGTGATAAAGACTACTGAAAATACAGTGCTTCACTCTGGGTGGCATATTTTCATAAAAGCATCAGCTGCCCTTTTCTCCAACCTCTGAAGAAAAGTTGGAGATTTTCTTCAAAAATCACCTATTTAATTTTAATAGGCCACTGGAATTTCTGTAGCTTTTTCACTGGTCATAGGCAGACATGAAGTTATCAAAAGTGATAGTTGATATGAAAGGTTTTTAAAATCAATTTGAGCATTCTTTGTTCATACCTCAAATTCTTTCCCAACCCCTCTATCTTTCCCTCTTTTCATTCAAGCAAACATTCAATTTCATAAAAGTCAGCATTTTTCATGTGATAGTTTCTTTAACTGTCTCAGTGTTTTGTTTGTTAGGGGTAGGGTGTTTGGACCATTTTGTTTTCTTCTTGAATTGTGGAACAAATTTGCTTGGGCTTTGATTTAAAAAAAACTTTAGTCTTCAATCTGTTGGTAAATTTCATTCTTTTTGGACTGTTATTTTTATATTCTTCCTGTCCTCTTTATATATTTACCTCTCATGAATTTGAACATTCACATGCTGGATTTACTTGCAGTAAGTGCTACTGCAGTAGCATTTTTTATATCCTTCCTGTTCCTGTCCCCAGAGGTAGGACACAAGCAGTTGTATCACTCTGAGCCAAGTGTACTTTTGCATATCTTAGCTTTCTCACAGTTTCTCCCTTGTAGTTCTAAATGTTAGTCTATAACACTTTTCATTTTCATTACCTGACTACGTTATGATTAAGTTTCAGACTATGCTGCCTGTGCAATTTTCTTCTTCAGACAAATTCCCCAGTTCCTAACATACCTATATACACCATTGCTTCATTCACACATTTGGGTTTCAAATCTCTACCTACTCCTCAGTTCTTGAGAAAAGAGTTGACAGGATTCTAAGAATGCTATTTTTGAGGTGTTAGTCTTAGTTGTCCTGCCTAAGAGTCAGAATTTATCTTCCAAAAGCAAAGGCTCACAAAAGCGCTTCATTTTTCCATGCTTAATTATTCCTTTATCTCCAATTTATTTTGCAAGAAAAGACAGTAATTGTCTGCATCAACAATTTACAGGTTAGAGCAACAAATTCTGTGATGTTGAATTTTTTGTGTAGGAATGGTGAATCAAAGAGAAAGTAACCAATAATGAACCACACAGAGAGTCCCAGAAAACTATGATATTCAATAGTCCCATGATATTCAATTCATGTTAAAATAGATTCATTGTTATTTTCTTTGAACTAAGAGCTATTGAGGTAGAGATATGCCTTGTTATTTAACATCATATGGGCCTTATTATCTAGAATGCTAAACTGGCAGATCATAAAGGTCACTTCTGACTTCAAGAGCTACAGTTCTAGAAATTACTGTAGGTGATGACAACATGTAGCAATTGCTATTCCAGATCATACAGAACCAATAAATCTGAAGTTAGGAGGTCTGATACTGCATTAAAAGTGTAAGTAATCCAACAGTGAATGAAATTTGGATTTAAATGAGTGAAAATTAATTGAAAGCAACAATAAATCTGCCATCTTTTTAACCAGTCTTCCCTCCTCCCACTTTCTCTCTTTGCAACAACACATCCTAGACTGAAAGTAGAGAAACCATGTAAAGGGGCTGCATTTGTTTTGAGGAAAGAATTATCTTCTTAGGAAGGACTTAAACTTCATAGCTACTCAGGAAAAATTTTGATGCTACAAAATCTGAAAAGCAGGTGCATAGAAATGATTTAAGGAAGGTGAAATTGTCTGTCTATATAGTCAGTGGAAATTAGATGAATTGTGTGGACAGTAAAAGGAGAAGCAGGAAAATCAGATCAAACTGCTCAGGTGTACACTGCAGAAATGTTCAATATATTTTTAATTGTTTAATCGGTGTTGACAACATTGACATTTACCATCTGATTAAGGTCAATGGTCTTCAAACACCTGTAAATAGTAGGAAAACAGTTTTTATATAAACTCAACAGTTTTAGAACATAAGTGAACACATATTAACCTCAGGAGTTTTAGAACATGCTATTTCTTTATTATTTCTTGTTCACTCATCAGGCATTGTTACTGTTTTCTTCTAGGTTTGAAAAGAAAGCAATGGAAAAAAAGTAATAATATGTCTTCCTGGCTTTAAATAAAGTCAATTTATACTATAAAAACACTAAACCAGTCAGTATTGGTTATTAGTATATTAGTATTGGAGATACTAAGTCCATCCACACAGAATTCTAGGTAGTCGATACTTTTCATTTCCTTGTGTGTAACAGATTTTATACTCAATACACATGAGCCACATATTGATAAAACTGTTTTCTGAAGCCAAACTCAGGATTTAAATGGCTTGTGCTATCACAAGCTATGAAGAAAAACATGGGTTAAAAACCCATTTTGACTCAAAAGTGTGCTTTGACTTAGCCTGTATTCTTTGTTGCCTTTCTCCATAGATGTAGATTCCCTGACAGCTTCTTACTGCATTCTTGGTCATTCTCATGGATTAGAAGAGTAGTTTGTTTTCCATAAAGCTCCAGGCTTCTGTGGGTTCCTTCAGCTATTATTTAAACACAGAGGAATGAATCCCTAACATAATCACATCTGACACCAACCACGTTGGTATTTAGTTGTATGTCTGGGCTCTGTATCTTCAGTAGTTAATTTATATAATGAGGTAGAGAATTTCCCTCACCCTATAAATGTAAGACATGAGCAAGGTCTCATGAGCACAAAGTAAGAAGCAGCTACATACAGCTTGTAAGCTGGGGTTTCCTGTAACAAAATTGCTTCAATTTTGTGTGTTAATTATTCAATATTTATAAGAGTTTGCTGTGACAGATGGGAAAATGTGTCTGTGTCAAGCTGGTTTTGACGCATTTTACTTTGTGAATGTGTTTCTGCAATTGCCTTCATAGATTATGTATTCTGTTTGATACTGGAGACTGCTTATGTCTATAGTTAGGTCAGAGAACACCGTTCATTTAGGGTATGGTGTCTGTGTCCTTATTTTCAACAAAACACAAATTTATCACCCCATAATCGTCTTTCAAGAGTCATTAAGTAATTCTTCCCAAAAGAAGGGTGTAGTGGGTTTTTTTCAGAAATTTTCTTTTGAATAACTCTCAACTCTTTTGATGAGACAAGATAATGATCTCACTGATTTTTTCCTGTCCACCAATATAATTTCTTCATCTGTCTTTTATTAAGACCTCTATAAAATTAGAGATTAAATCCTGGTTGGCTTCAGTTACAAGTATTCCTTTATTTTTTAAATAATATTGTGGTGGTTTGACCTGGCTGGATGCCAGGTACCAATGAGAGCTACTCTATCACTCCCCTCCTCAACTGGACAGAGGGATAGAAAACAATATGATGAATGGTCCATGGGTTGAGACAAGGACATGAAGAGATCAGTCACTGATTACCATCACAAGCAAACCAGACTCCACTTGGGGAAATTAACTGAATTTTTTGCAAATCATATCACAGTAGGATAATGAGAAGTAGAACCAAATGTTAAACATGCCTTCCCCCTGCTAGTCCTTACTGGGCTTAACTTTATTCTTGACTCTCTAACTCCTTTCCCAAGCAGTGAAGCAGGGACAAGGAATGGGGGTTTACTGGCAGTTCATCACATTGTTTCTGCCTCTGCTTCCTCCTCAGGGAGAGGACTCTTTACGCTTTTCCAGGATCCCTCCAACAGGAGACAGTCCTCCATTAACTTCTCCAGTGCGAATCCTTCCCATGGGCTACAGTTCTTCATTAACTTCTACAGAGTTGGTCTCTTCCACAGGCTGCAATCCTTCAAAAAAAGGACACTGCTCCTGTGTGGGTTCCTCATGGTATCACAAGTCCTGCCAGCAAACCTGCTCCAGCGTAGGCTCCTCTCTTCACAGGTCCACAGGTCCTCTCAGAACCCTGCTCCAGTGCAGACATTCCATGGAGTCACAGCCTCCTCTGGGCACATCCACCTGCTCTGACATGGGGTTCTCCACAGGCTGCAGGTGGATCTCTGCTTCCCCATGGACCTCCATGGGCTGCAGGGGCACAGCCCAACTCACCATGGGCTGCAGCTGATGGACTCAGCCTTGACCAGAGGTGGATCCATCTTGGAGCCAGCTGCATTAGCTCTGTCAGACACAAGGAAAGCTTCTGGTAGTTTCTCAGAGAAACCACATCTGTTCACCCACCACCAGCTCTGGTTACCCAAACCTTGCTACACAAACGCAAATAAGAATATGTCTCTATTTTGCAAATTATATGTGGTCAAAATATGTCCCTGTGGGCACTAAAGTTGTGTTGAGACAGTAAAAATTTCCACTTCCTTCCCCGTTAAGCTGTCTTGTGCAACAATATGTCTGAGAAACAGCCACAAACAGGCTGAGAGCCCATAAGAACCTCATGAAGTTCAACAAGTCAAAGTGCAAGGTCCTGCACCAGGGTTGGGGCAATCCAGACATGTAGAATCTGGGACAAGAACCTATTGAGAGCAGCTCTGTGGAGCAGGAGTTGGAAGTTCTCAGAGATAAAAAACCAGACATGAGCCAACAGTCCGCACTCACGGCCCAACAGGCCAACAGCATCCTGGGCTGCACCAAAAAAAGCCGGGCCAAATAGTCTGAGGAATGTGGTTCTCCTCCTCTACCCTGTCCTTGTGATACACCACCCAGTTTGCTGTGTCCAGGTCTGGAGTCCTTAGTACAAGAAATGTGGACCTGTTGAACCAAGTCCAAAGGGCCATTAAGATGATCTGGTGGCTGGAACACCTCTTCTGTGAAGACAGGCTGAGAGAACTGGGGTATTTCATCATGGAGAAGAAAGGCTCTGGGGAGACCTCATTACAGCCTTCCAGTACTTAAAGTTTATAAAAAAGAGAAGGAGTGACTTCCACAACATTTAATGATATGACAAGGGGGAAAGGCTTTAAACTGAAGGAGGATAGGTTTAAATTAGATATTGGGAAGAAATTCTTTACTGTGAGGTTGGTGAAGCACTGAAACACCGTTACCCAGAAAAGCTGGATCTCCTGTCCCTGGAAGTGTTCAAGGCTGGGTTGGATGGAGCCCTGAGCAACACGATCTAGTGGGATGCATCATGGCTATGACAGGGTATTGGATCTTTAAGGTCACTTCCAACCCACTCTCAAATATTCTGATTGCTGATCTGTAAAAGTTTTCATGTAGCAGCACAACACTAAATTTTTGTTTGTCACTACTTGTAAAATCCTCTTTTGACAGGTTCACTCAGCCCTTTAATACTTACAAAAATCATTATTGTTGGCTGACGCACACCAACATAGTTTTCCAGACTTGAAGTACACAATTCCATATCTCTCAGCATAAACCTTGTGGATATTTTTTATTATCTGTGAACATCTCTGGATGACATAAACAAAAATATTGATTACAATGACCCTTATGTCTTTTATTATAAGGTCCAAATTATTTTTAATGTTTCCTAAAATGTCAGAAAAAATTTTCATCCTTATGTTTGATTTTGTGGGTTTCTAGACCCAAAGTATTTTCATGACCCTTAAAACTTTCATTATCTGAAGTCTGCTTTTTTTGTGTTCCACTTGCCTAATTTACTTTAATCCCTTCAATAAATCTTGTGCTCTTGCTTGAGCACCGAATTCCCATTTAAGGGTGCCCATTTGGGGCACTCTCAACTGCAGATTTCAGTGATGTGCTGGCAATAAACCTTTCTCAGCAGAGACAGGTAACTGAGAAAGCTGCTCAGAGCTATGCATCAGCAGCCTGCCATCTATTTTTCAGTTTTACACAGTATCATCTTTCTCCTTTTTTTTTTTAAGTCTTAAATCATGTAATTTTTTCCACACTATAATTCCTGGTATTTTTGTTGCTCTCAATTTTTTTCCCCATCTTCTCTACTCCCCATTTTTTCCTTATTATACAGTTTAATATAAACTGAAGAAACACTTCCAAAGTTAAAGGCATTGAATAAACACCTGAAACACATATTTCACAGAGAGGTACAAATAGTTCCAGCTTCTTGTATCAAAGTATACATAATTGCTTTCTTTTGACTTAGTAAATAAGTTATTGGGAGATACTTCACGCAGATGAATCAGTATCCAGTGTGGGTCTCAATTTACCTAATTTCTCTTTCTAAGAGCTGACCATACCATTTAATTTATCTATTGAGACTTTTCTATAGTAAATGAAGAGAGCCCAGTACCTCCAGGGGATAATTCGTCTCAATAAATGTAGATGTCTAGGGCAGATAGAACAATTCTTTCACTGGTGGTACTACCTGTGGATTCAATCACTAATCACTTTAAATTTTTCCCAAGAGTTGTGCTATTTTGATCTGAAAGAACAATGTCCAAATAATGTGGACCAATGCCATAATATCACTTTGTTATTTCTTTGCTGACTCTGGATCTTGGTATTATACAAAGCTTATCCTAAGGGCATGTTATATATCAGGAGAATTCAGAGTTTCAGATTTTCAGTTATAAGAGCCAGTCTATTGTTTATAGGATATGAGTCTCCTGATCTTTGAATTTGTTTTTCGACAAATTAGACACTTGATGAATTGTTCTTTTCAGATGTCCGTAAGTAAACTGTTTTTTCTAGGACCAGAGAAACAGTTCCATGAAAACAACTTATATTCATATAAACATTTTATTTTCAATGTCCTGAAAATGTTACTAAAAAGACAATTAATGTGAAAAATGAACACTTTGTACTGTAAGAAGTGAGAGCCTTTTTGGATATCAACTTCATTAAATTCTCATTATTTACAGATGAAACAGTTTGAATTATTCTTGTAAATTTTTTCCTGATTTTCTGTTTCTTCTGTTATTCTAATCAGCAACATTTTTGTCAGCTTAACTTCTTAAATTTATATTGAGTATTTAATTATTTTGACAGCTGATAACAATATGTTAAATAGGAAGTAGGTTGAATTATTTGAATAATTACCTGAATTGCATCAGGAAAAGAATTAAACAAAACACTTTAAAAGAAACTACGTCAGTAGAATTCCAAAGAGATAAATATATTGGTTTTCAATCTAGTCACAACAGAATGAAAGTCTGATCCAAAGCCACTGAAATCAATAGGAGCATTTCCACTGAGCTGGCCTTGGATCAAGCTCCTGATGCAGAAAGCAAAAAATCGAAACTCCTTTATCTGTATTCATTGCACATGCAAAAATAAAGGAGCTTCACCCTGTACTCAAGTGAAAACAAAGAATCTTGATCTTGAATAAACTACCATAACATCTGTTCACACAGACCCTTGCTCAATCCAATAATGACCTGTTAGAAAAAGTTTGAAAACACAGTTTTGAAATGTTTTACTCCTAACAGTTCAGAAAAAAATTTTCTTAACGTACTTTTAAACCATTTTCCAGTAGCAACAGAATGACTAGTCATTCAGTTTAGACTCTCCTTTATTCCTTTTCAATATATATGTTGTGTACTGCTAAAATCAAGGAAGCCACCAAGTGACCACAATAAAATAAGATTATATTACACATATGGAAAATACAACACATTTAAGATATTAGAAAGCAAATATTATTTTTTTAAAAACAACATAAAAAACATAATCCATTATTGCAATATGGAAACAAAGAAACTACAAGAGCCTGAGGGCCAGGGAGAGTTTAAGACAGCACAGTGTCACTGGTGAAATTACTGGATACTCAAGATGATATTTGTGCATCTTAGAGAAATAGGATCTTCCTTCACACTGCATTCAACTCTGTTAATATTTCCACAGATTCCTAAGGTTAATCATTGAGTCTCTTGGCAGTTTTAACAACAAATGCTGTCTCTCTTTCTTAGTGTTACGTACCTCATGATGCATAAAGCCCAAATTCTTCACTAAGACCAAATTCTTTAAATACTTAATTTTTGGTGACTAGCATGTCACTTCTGACAGGTTTAATTCTAAAATTTCCCCTGTATTTTTTAAAATGAATTGTTGCTCTAATGATAAACCATTTAAACCTCACTCTATTGTGTACCCTGACACAAAAATCACAAGAGGATACTGGGTAGGAAAGAATTAATTGTTCGAGTTTTTAATTTCTTCTTTTCATTCCAGAATCCATTTTCTATTCCAAGCCCACAAAAACTATAATGTACAGTCATAAATAGCATTTCCACACATGATTCAGTGAGAACTTACATAGTTTTCACAAACTGGACTGCAGGCTGGTAGTGATGCCATGATGATTTTTTGCCTTTTCTTTTATACCTCTGTTATACCTTTTTACAATTTCTGTATTCTTAGTGCTTTTTGCCTGCATTCTTGGACTTGTTTGTTCAGCTAGGAGACTAAACATTTTAGAAGCTTCATAGGTAGAGGATAGTGTGCCCCAGACCCCAAGGTCCTCTCCAGAACACATTTTGTAAACTAAGAGAGAACCATCCAGGGGAAGGTTCCCGGGGGGGGGGGGGGCGGGGGGGTGGGGAGGAGGCTCATTCAAGCCTCTCATTGGGGAATCTTTGATAGATATGCTAATTAGTAACACCTATAATGTTATACCAGATCTTTTGGGGGTGTGCATTGCGGTGTGCATTGCGGTGCATTCGACATGGACACAGTGCACCTAAGGATCCTTAAAATAAATACCAAGGTAAAATCCCTTTTTCCCTTCTAACCATGTTTGACTCTTGATTTTAAGACCGAGAAAAGGCATCAGTAGGAGTAAATTCCCTAGTTTTCCTTTTTGGTCTGTGAGAGCAGAGAAATGCCTTTTGTAGCACTTTAAGACCTGCCTAGGCCAATGAGCCTAGGCCTATTCTGCATCAAAAATTCTCCACAGAAATTTCCTCTTGATGAATATGGATTCATTCATAGCAAATCCCACTCTTTCTTCTTTCTTTCTCAGTTTAGCAAAAAGTGTGAGGATGTACTACACATTGAAGGGAGAATTTCCAAGGCAGTAAGTGTACAGAATTGTATCATAAAAGTTCTAAAAGGTCTAGAGACTGATGGTTCATTTTACAGCTGATGGGACAATTTTTAAGTCTGTTACAGGATAATACACGTGTGACCATAAATTTTTGTCTTCCAGATGCTTGAGTGATGAACATTCATTGAAATTCATGTGAAAAAATATATATATGTAAGTGTGAAAATAACCAGATTTTAAGACTATTGTTATGATTTTTGGAGATTCATATCCTTCTTTATGACAAGAAATAAATAAGTAGTGGATAGCATAACATGATTAACAGAGAAAAAGAAACCCTTTAATCCTTTTTTGTTTCACCACAGGCTTATGATGACTAGGTATTTGTACTATTTTCCATTGCTCTATAAACTTTTCATAATCTAAAATGCACTGTATATATAATACTGAGAACATAGTTATAAAATGCCATGTTAGCCTTCCTGTTTGAGACAGCAATTTTTAATTTACAAATCTGTACCAAATAATGGGGCCACAAATCTTTTTTTTTTTTTTAATTGTTGTTTTCCAAATGAGCCCAAGGTTTTGATATTTACTCCAAGGGTCACACTGATACCCAGAGACAATCCAAAGCCCTTTCTAAATTTTCTATGTTGCATGAATCTTTAGAGTCAATTACAGCTTTGTGTTCTGTCTGCGCACTTCCATTTATAATTACTCTTTGTGCATTTAATGCATATTTGTTTCAGTGGTTGTCTATTGTCAAATAAAACATACAGTTAAGCAGCTTTATGGGCTCTAATGCCTCAAATAAAACTAAAAGTATAGATGTAGTGTCCCATGCCATCTAAAAAGCGGTAAAGAGCTTTTTAAGTTCTAAAATCTAAAATTACATACATGCCTTATAGAAAACATTTTGAATATGCACCACTTGTCATGTATTCATATGACATTTTCTATTAAAGATGACACTTTCATTATTTTTTATTTTAACTCAGTAGTGATCTTCAGTTCAAGTACCCTGTCTCTGATTATAATGGATGGTCTTACTTTAAATGAAAATTTGCTCCTGTCATACAGAAATCTACTATTATTACATTCTATTGAAAAAATGTATTAACATCAAGAATATTAAATGAAAATACAGTGAGTATGAGAAACCTCTTTTTTTTATGATAGTTTAAGAGGGTTTTTTTCAGGTATTTGGAAGTATCAATACCTATGCTGGAAAATAGTTGGCTGCTCAAAGCTTCCAAAGTAAAAAGATAGTAAACTATTTTATATGTATGTAAAGGTTTCACTAAAGCTTCCTTCAGTCTTATTTTGTTTTGGCTATTGACTTCTTAGAAAGGAAAATTCAATGTTCCAAATTATTAACAAACCAAGCACTCCACAGACACTAAACCTACCTAACACTCAGCAAAGATTTACAACACAATAATTTTATAACCAGTATTATATGTATTGTATTAGACAAGCCATACTGTAAAAATTCATTGGTTTCATGCTACAGTTCTCCTACTGGAAAAAAATTCTGCCTAAGTCCAGCCTTCTGCTCAATCTCCTCCTCAGATGTTTGGCTGCTATCAGGTCCCTCTCAAGCCACCTCTTTTCCTGCTAAGCAACCCCAGTTCCCTCTGCTGCTCCTCACAGGCCATGTGCTCCATACTCCAATTATCTTGGTGGTTCTCTGGAGTTTACCAGTTTTTTTCCTGTAAATTGTACTCAAGTTTTCTTGTAAACTGAGACCCAAACTGCACACAGTAACTAAGTGTGGGCTAATAAGTGCCATGTATAGGGGGACAATAACTTTCCCCTAAGTATTGGTTCTGCTGCAATGAATGCAGCCTCAGATACTGATAACCTTCTCTGTTGCCAGGAAATTATGTTGGTTCATGTTCTGGTCACCTCCTTCCTGAGGGCCCCAAGGTCTTTGCCACAGAGCTGTGCCCTAGCCAGTCTCCTGCCTGCATTGTCTCAAGAGGGTCTTTCTTTGCAGGCATAGGATTCTGCATTTGCCTTTGCTAAATTTCATGAAGTTCCTACCAGTCCATTCCTCCAGCCTTGTCAGGTGCCTCTGAACAGAAGCCCTGCCCTGGTCCACTTCCTACCCCCACCCCTCTCAAGCTTGGTGTCACTTGCAAAATTAATGAGTGCAACTCAAGTGTTGAAGGATTTGAATGTAATCTAAAAAAGACGTTTCAGTCCTCTTTTAAAAAGGAATGTGTATTGTAGATACACAAATTTGACCATGTTTTTAGTCCTTTTTTTTTTGTGAGCAAACCATATTGTGGATGCATTAGCCCATCCTGAGGATATTCCATAAGCTGTTCTTTTTGTTAATGATTCTTCAAATATTATTGTGGGACTAAAAAAGCTACAAATGTAATTTGGTTTTCTGACATTTCTACACAGAGTGGAGACTCTGGTTGTTAAGCTAAAATCTTGAAGAAAAATTTTCTTTTGATTAAAAACAGGCAAGGAAAAAGAAAATGTGTTAATACTTTTGTTTAAGAACTATATTATTGAGCAGAATCCAATGACTCCAGGAGAAGTGTCTCATACAGGAATCTAGTCCAGAATGAATGGTCATGGGAGCCTGTGAAGAACTCTGGTGTTCTCCTTTTTTAAAGAAATATTTTTTTATGCTAATTTCCAAATATTGGCAAAATAGCAGACTTGAAAAATGAAAAAACTGAATATAAGAATTTTCAGATCAGTATTCAGACTTAATTTCTATGCTGTCCCTAATGAATTGTGCAAGGAAAATGAGCTGACTTAAATATAAATTAGTGTAAATTAGAAGTTACTTTACAGTAATATAGTTATGACAATGTTCAGAAAATAAATGTTCATGAGTCTAATTTCTCACAGATATAAACTATTGCATCTGATGGGTTATGCTCAAAATTCAGTGTAAAACAGAACTGTACCTAAAAATGTTCAGCAGTAATAACAAACACAAAAGCTTCTTGAAATTATTAAACTGTATAAATATTTCATATGTATCACACCTATCATGTTGATTTCAAGGGAATGAGAGAAGTGTAACAAATGATCTCAAAACAAGATCATACCAGGTGACAAATTGGCAGATCTTGGTATCAAGTTACACTGCAGCGGACAAAAATCTCATTATGAAGCCACTGGTATACAGAAAATATCTGTTGTCTCTGAATATATCTGCATGAGCACCCATTACCTACACAGTTCCCTCTGAATTAAGAACTTGAGAAAAGTAAAAAAACTACAAATAAAAGATTTGTCCTTGAGCAGTGAATTTGAATATTCCAGGATGACTGAGCTGAGTTTAAATAATAACCTAATTAATCTCCTCAATTTTTTTTTTTAAGAAAAAAATAGGGTTTGGGGTTTATTTTCTGTAGGCAATCTCTGGTATCATAGTGAATTAATATGTTAATAGTTAAATTAATCTTCTGGTTTTAGCAGGAGTGGGAGGAGGGAGACACTGGTGACGTTTGTTTATATTTTAAAAAGGGACATTTTCTATGCTCTGTAAAAGTCAGGAAATAAAGAGCATCTGCATTCACTATATGCCATATTTTTAATTCTTTGGTCTCAACCTGGGTTCATGTTTATCATGAATAAACAACAACTGGTGTAGACCATCAGGTCTCTTGAATTGCGAAACAGATCAAGGAATCTGGAATCCTTAAAAGACTTTTGACTGAGACACCAAATAAAATCAAACAGAAGTTTTAAATTCAGTTATCCTCATTCTTTCTCAGTTCCTAAAACCCGCTTTACTTTACGGGTTTGTATTATCCTAATCATTCTTCCAGTGTCTCCCATTATCTCACCAAGACACAAACCCCTTCTTTTCTTCTGGTTTTTTTTCCTCCTTTTTTTTTCCTAACAAACTTTATCCAATGTCACAGTAAAATTCCAGTTGGGTAGAGGCCAACAGCCCAGTTTGGATGTCTTAAAAGTATCCTTTTTTTTTGTTTAGTGTTTCTGTAATCCCTTGACCATAACTCAATTTTAATTATCAACAAGTATGTGTGATTAATTAAAAAATATTTGTTTTTCTGGCATATATTCAGCTTTATCCTAAATCAAGATCTGCTGACATTTCATATATAATCATATATCCATCAACCTGCAGATAGCTTTTGGCTTGTATACCTGGAATTAATTTTTTACTTTGGCTGCTAATTCAAGTCCTTTTCTGTTGAGATGCCTATTTCTTACATACGTCATGAGGGAAAAGGAACCGTTCCTAGAACCTCACTAGCGACAAAAGTTTTTGGGATGCAAATACTTGGATTTCAAAGTTAAGTAGAGAGGCTGAATATTTTAATAAATGGTGTTAAGGACTTGTGCTTTGAGTTTTAATGTTTAACAAAAAAATCCTAGAGGCCATGCCATACCTGAGTTTCAGGTGAACGGGATGGTATAGACTAATATCAATGACAATAGAATTGCATTGTTCAGATCATCTTGGCTACAGTAAGATCTATTTCTCTCTCATTCTAAATTTTGGCCTTCCACATTAACAATTTTATATTTGAAATGTACAGTGCTAAATAATTCTCCAAAGTAAGAGGTAAAAGTTGTGTTGTTATTCATACATTCATATATTTCAAATTTAATGGAACTCTAAATTAAGCAAAGAATCAAAAGAGAGGGGCAAACCCTAAATTGGGATGATGGCTCCTTTTTTATGTGTGTTTCATTCTTAATCTTTTACATGTAGCTAGTTTGTAGCTTTTTCTATACATAACTCTGGGGGAAAAGAAATATCTTGAACTTAAAAAACAGACAGGATACTGAATTTTGTTACCCTTGGTGGAAAAAGTACTCTTTGAATTTTGAGTAAAATGAAATGTTAGCTAATTCAACCTAAAATAAATTGCCTCTTGCATCAGCCTGTAGAAAATTATAGCAGTATTGTGGTCAGTACAAATATATATATTATTCCCCAAGCTCCTCTGTTGCATATTACTGATTTATGACATCAAACATTTTCCAAGGTTGATAATGAACTATATTAGAAGAAAGGTATGAACTGAGAGTAGCTCTGCAAAGTTTATCCCACAATCTTTTCCACAGAAATTCCCTTAAGGAAAGGAAAATTAAATCACCCAGAAAGTAAACCCTGGGCAATGTACAATACTAAATGATGGCATCATTTGGCAAGTACATGAAGTACCAAACTTCCAGTTTCTTCCCTGTCTGAGCTTGACAATGAATGCAGTCATTCTCTATTTTTCCCAACAGAGATAAGCTAATTGATCTAAACCCAGTCAGAGCAGTTCCTACACCAACAACTTTGCATTATGGGGACAGCATCAAGCATTGCAGCTAGTGAAATGAAGGGAAATTCTCTTTGTTTAGAAAACTCTCAACTTGCTCATAGCCCTTTTAAGCACATGTCAAGTTAAAAGTCTACATTCTTTACTGCAATGCAGTGTAGAGGTAGATAGCACTGTCACTGAAAATGTGCCAGCCTGAGTGTTGCAGCAGTTTAGTTGCTGTACTCTCCCCAGCATTTAATTGACCCTTCTGAAAAGCAAAATGGCTCATCCAAAGCTTCGCCCCAGTTGTACTGTTCCTGACACTTAGAGTCAGTCAGTCTGTACCAAGTCAGAATTTCTCCTCCAGATATCTGCATTCAGGAGAGACACTCTGCCCAGATTTACACAGGTTCTGGGGTTTTCTGAAAATCTACTCTCTGTTGTTTCTCAGTATATTATTTAGTAGTCAGAACATGTAAGAATGAGAAATAATCTCATGTATGTATGACACATAGGATTTAAAAAATAAAAAAAGGAGTAAGACCTAAAAAAGCCTTTAAAAACATGTAAACAGTACAGATTAAAAAAAAAAAAAAAAGAAGCAGATTGTTAACTGGCTTTTGGAATTCTTAATTTCTACATCTTATGCATTATCACTCAGAATCTTTTCCCACTTCATGAAGTGCTGACACACAATTCATCTGCTGTGTATATTAACCTTTAATATAAAAAAAACTTACCTAAGCAAATGACAAAACGGAGTGAAGCAATGACACCTTATCTTAATGGAATGGAGATTACTTGGAGTATTCTCTTTACTTTGCTTATCCTGTTTCCTCATCAAAACACATTAAGTTAAATCATCAATAGATAAGATCCTAGATTCTGTTCATTTAATCAAAAAGACGTTTCAGTCTTAGGTGAGAAAAAACAGCATTTATTGTGCACACCATCAATACAAGCATTTTCTGGATGTGGTCCAGTTCAACAGGCCTTGATTGTCTCAACAGAAGACATAATCAAGTCAAAGCAGGATAAGTATTCAAAACATTTAGTTTTATAATGCCTTGCAACTTCATATTCCTATTATTTCTTCAATAAAGTTATCCCATTTGTTTTTACAACCAGACCATTCATCTTATCTCACAGCAGCGATCTAAATTTCAAGTATACTTGAGTTATTGTGAGAGTTCAGCCCCCTCCTCAGATACAAGTCTGCATTGCCACTTGCCTTTTATGATCTGCTACTGCATTAGAAGTCATATGTATACCATACACAGTGCAGTGTGCTTGTACCTTCAAAGCCAAGGTACAGACTATACAGACTATACCTGTACTGCAAAGACATCATCAGGAACTTATTAAGGCAAGACTGGACAGGAATGGCAAATGGAGGTCCTTACACTCTTTCTCCTTCTTCATGTGTCTTTCTCCATTCATTTACAACAATTGAAGAGAACTTGTTTTTACTGTAGAAGTTATTAAAACTGTTAGAATGTTTTGCAACATACAAAAACTGGTTGCCACACTACTTTGCTTTATAAAGAAAGTCCTGCTGACTAAATCACAGTATGTATTAAGTTCAGATTAACAGAATATAGACACTATTCTATGTTGAGCTGAAATGGTGCATCATCAGGTATCAGCACCTGGCACACAGCCATGCAATTTTCTCTTTTTTTGCTTAGAAATGTAAGTTGAGAAGTATGAAGTTCCTAATTCATATACACAAAAAATAAAAAAGAAAAAAATTGCTTTCAGAGAGACACTGAATCATATCAATGGTATTACACAATGGTAGAGAAAAAAACTGAAACAACAAACTCACTTAGCAGCAGGAATAGCACTTTTACCAAGAAACAGGTGTTAGTCCTGTTGTTTAGTACTTTCCTGGAAGTTACTAAAGTACATTATTGTGTAAAAGTGTGTGTAAAGTGTAAAAAAAAAAAAAAAAAAGAAGAATCAGAATAGAAAATTCACGTAGAAAGTCACACTTTCTTGACCAGTAAAGAATGTTGTTTTGTAGGCCCAACTTACGCATTAAAATATGGCTTCATCATATTGGATTGGACTTCAACATCCTGTCTACATTACTGGACTGATATATTCAGGAAGGAATAATGTAACTTAGTCGTAGTCCTGGAGGATTCAGAATGGTAGTAGTCAGCTCTAGTAGTGGCATCAATGATTTGAAAAGAGATTGAATGATTAACTCTACCTCTTTATCTAAGCTAGATAAAAACACTGATTTCATTTCCAGTGTACTGATTCAAGTAACTGGAAAGGCTTTATAAAGAACATGTTATCATGACTATCACCTCAGTTAACTCAAATTACTTGAGGGATAAACTTGTTCTGAATACAGAGTGGAAATTTTGGTAAGTGGTGTCATTATCTTGTTAGATTCACAGGTTAGTGAAAGTGAAAATGTGTCATCTTCAGTAATTCAGCAGGCCACATCTTGATATAAATATGTTCAGCAATAAACATATTTTAAAATTCATAGGAAAATCTGGATGAATTTAAGACTTTGTCATAGGATGGCTGTAACTTCTTCTTAAATTAGCACATACCGGCAGAGAGATGCTAAACATCTAATGAAAGCACATGCTGATTCAGACTGTAAAACATTGTTCATAAGGGAGTGTTCTACTGCTGGCATTTAATTTCTGCCCTATCAAATGATGCATGTAGATCTAATAAATTTCTTTAGTGGATCTTGGTTAAGCAGAAATAAGCTACTTAACATAACAGTGTGAAAAATCAGCATTTGGTTTGGTTAGGGATCACTCTGTAACATTCAACTAATCAGAAAATAACCTCATAAGGAAGGACATGTCATTGCTGATCGAAGAATTACTGTTACCTGTAAGTAAAATGCAGCTTCCATATGAATTAAACTCTGGTTTAGATTTAATTTTTATCCACTTTAAAAATGAACAGTACTCATTGCATATGGCTCCTAGACTGAAATTTCATTCCAGGATCAATGCCTCAGAGTCTGACTGACTTGTAGATCCTCAACATGTGTGGTTGTCCCATGTATAGAAGACTGCAGGCCACACAGGAAGTCATGTTCAATCCATCAGTTGTTAAAGCTATGCAAAACTCAAAATATTAGCTCCAAACTTTCGTGAACTTACAGTTTAGTCCTTTTTTTATCCAATATCTAACTTAAACTAGTTTTAAAAATTATTGCATATGATTTTTTACAGAAAATGAAAAGAGAAATATTTAAATGAAGGATAGGTGTTGAAATATGAAATCAAACTAACTGGGGCAATCACATTCTGCTAGTTGGTCAGATGGTTGTTTGATTTTACTTGATTTAAAAATTACAGAAATGATTTATCAGTATCTGAGAAAATAATGCTTCCATAAAAATAACAAACCAAACCCCATGACACAGAATATGGAACCAAAGGTCATCCACTTTTCAAGAGTAGCAAAATTGTTTCAATTTTTTCATGGTTTAGAGTAAACCTGATTTTTTTTTTGCCTAAATTTATTTTAATCTTGCTTCTCATAATTCTCTGTGTGTTCCTTTCTTCTGTCCCTCTACCAAGAGAGAGCTGTTGCAATGGATGAAATGAGCACAGACCAAGTGGAAAATTCTGTTCATTATTTACATTTATCAAAAAAGCAGGTCTCTGGTTCAGATAGAGATGAGAAAAATTATTATTGAAAGGAAAAGAAGAAGAAAATGTTTCCTGTATGCTTTCAGTTGAAAATTTGACAGCATTATGACTACGATAATTTTCATTCTTTAAAGTGTGAGTGTCTAGAGCCTGGGCCAAAACTAAAAATTAGATTTTGATCATGAAAGGGCAAGGATGAACTGAAAATAGAAAAATGATGCTTTTTGCGTCAGTTATTTAAATGAAAGCAGAAAATCACAAAGTAAAAATCACTAAGCTCCAGCATAAAGCTTGATCTTTTCCTTGGTATAAGTCTTTATTATTGCTGCTAGAGCAGAGGTGACTTTTTAAAGACATTAGGGAACTAAGAGAAAAAAATTTAATTCATTCTCCTGCAATATTGCATGTACCTCCTTTGGATTTTTTTGGAAGTGTCTTGGTTTGAAAGACAGGTGTCAGTTAAGGAAGGCAGGAGCCTCCCTTGGAACAAAAAATATAACCCCCTTCCCTCTGAATTATTATAATTTTGAAATTAAGGGGCTTTCAGGCAATTATATGAGAAATAGGAATAACAGTTCTTTACTAGTACATATAACAAGGCAATAATGCAGAAACACTGGCTTAACTTGACAGAGTCAGGATACAATCTGACACCCTGTTGCTCAGGGTGGTGGGAGCAGTCCAATGAAGGGGTGGCTGCAAACCTCTTTGAAGCAGTTCTGTTGAAGCAGTGATCCTGTAGTGTCGGGGTCCCTCCCCTGCCATGGAGCCCTGAGGGAGGCACGGGGTTTCCCTGCCCCCGGTCAGCCTCGTTCCCCATTGGTTGGTTTGTGTTCCCCGGCGCGGGAGGGACCGGGGGGTCCCGTGATTGAGGAGTTCCTGAGCAGAGCCCCAGCCATGCGGCTGGAGAAATAAACATCTCTGAAACATCTATCAAGAATCTGTCCATAGATATTTCTTTTCCACGGGACTCCTGGTTTGATATATGCATGTTACAGTAATCCCCGCTGTAACACTGTAGAAAGGTCTGGTCTTCCTTTGAAGGTCCAGGGGTGGTTATGTAACTCTCATCCCCCGGGAATCCAGTAGGTAAGAACTGCTTGTGCTGTTCCAAACCCTGGATTATATCCAGGTGGGAATGCTTGGCCCCTCCCCTGGGCGGAGCATCTCACAATGGGCTGATGTAATTCGATGAGTCCTGTGGTGGGTCCTTGATGGCCCATTGATAAATCTTCACCGAGGGAGTTATCAGGGATGAGTCATGGTAGGAGATAACGAGCACTGCCCCACCTGCTTCAACAGTCTGTGAAAATGATAATAGAATACATACTTTTGGTTACATCTTACACTGTAACCTAGGACAGGAAGGCTGCAGGCAGTCACTTTCTCTAGTGACGACCTGACCTATGGATCCCTGTAGGTTTTTACACTTGCTGAAAGAATGAGAAATCAGAGCATTCTGGTGTGCTTTTCCTAAAAATATGAAAAACAGTTTTTCTGCATCAATGAGGTTGTTCTTTGCCTTCTCAGTAAAGTCAGACCTTGATGGAATGAAGACATCAGTAGGAGCAAGGGAACTCTGCCTTCATGACTCTGCCGTCAAGAGCACAAAGATGTCCTTATACCTAGGAAACCAAGGCAATGATTTGATCCAAAGGACAGGGGAGAGGCTAGAGCAGAAAAAGCCTAAAAAATCTCCTAATTTCTTTCCTTGTTTTATATAAATATATTTATTAATCCTTTCTCCCATTTTCCTTAACAAACCACTTTCTTCCTGCATTTACTCAGTCTCTCCCTGCTGCAGCTGCAAGGCTTCACACCACCACTCAACATCTCCACGTAATCCAGTCAGCTTGCAACAATATCATCTGCTCTTCAACCATTGCCCCATATTTCTCCCAAAACAGTAGCTGTGTTCCCCAGTTCTTGAAGCCCTTTAAAGACATCATGGGGAAAGACCTCATGAAAAAATCATAGCTTATCCTAGTAGGATTTCTCAGTTCTTTGGATAGCCTGTGAAAATAATTCATGAAGCCGCACAAGACTTAAGCTATGACAGAACATTAATACATAAACCACACAGAATTGCACAGGGAATAAACAATAAATGGCATTAACAGTAGCATACCAATATATTAGGTAATTAATGTGATGCACAAGAATTATACAAACTGCAAATACCAACTAAATATTACATTATAGTATCTGTGTACATGCAGATTTCCCTTATACTTTTTACATGTGAGAAGGAGAATATTATTTCTTTTGTACTTCCTATTCTTTCTTCCTTTGATTCTCTTTATTCTTCCTTTCTTCCTTCCTTTTTTTCTAAGGACTTCTGAAACTAGCAAAATTTTATGACTGCACCTGAACTTTGCACAGTACAATATCATAAATCAATATGATAAATCAATTTCTGTGTTCTCTCCATCATAGGTAGCATGGGGGTTCATTGCATTTACAACTTGCTGCAGTGATTATTATGGCAAAAGGAAAAAAAGGAAAGAAGAAAAATATTACATCTGTGACTAGAGCAAATCTAGCAATGGATATCTCATCATTTATTTAATGACTTTTGCAATACCTTTTAAAATACAATCTGATATATATCTTTGCAATTTTTCACTGATCTCAATGTTTGAGAATGGTTAGAGAGATAACAGTCACTTTAGTGTCGGAAGAAGTTGCGGAACTAATTCAACCCAGCAAAACAATCTTAGCCAAGTATATCTGACACCTGGGAGTGAAAAAGGAAGCAAATATGATAGTGACAGAATTCACTGCAGGAAGCAACAGTAACAGTGATTCTGTCTCAAGCCAGAGGTGTTTTACTGTAATTGCTGCTAGATGATCTAACATATACTCTTTTTCTGTAATACAGCCTTGGATAAAGCCTGGCTACCAGCTGACTGGCTTTAACACCTGAATGCCAAAAAGTGCAATTTTAGAAGTGACATTGCTGATCTATTTGCAGAACACATCATCTGCCATTCGCAACACTGCTAGGGAGGGGGATCCATTAGAAAGAGAAGCTTCAGAACAGAAATGAGGAGCTTTTCTTTCTTCTTGCTGGCCTCTTTTCATCTTCTCTTCTTATGTTTCAGTAGGTAATTTTTCCCACTTCTTCCAGGCTTTACGCTATGATTGTGGTGCTGAATGCTGATGAGGCTCTGCTCAATGCAACTTCAGGCAATGCAGCCTAAGATTTCTATAGTCGGAGAGCCTGTAAAAATCCTTCAATTAGCAAGCATCTAGGCAGAAAAGATAATAAAATAAAATACTTAATAAGCCCTTAAAAAGAGACCCGGTGAACATACCAAGGCAAGACTTTGAATATGTTATGATCATTCATATACTTGAGGCATATGTACAGTCTGAAAAATATATCTAAGGTTGATGTTTATTTTACTTTAATTACAAAATTTTCTTCCATATCTCTAATATTACTGGTTTTGTCTTTAAACAATGGTGCTTCATCTATCCTGTGTTTAGCTGGAACCTGTACAGTAAGCCTGTATATTTTAGATTCAAGAATCCAGATTAAATTTCCTACTTATGTAGCAGACACAAAACAATTTGTACATTCCAGTGCTGTGTAGCTTTCAAAACAATTATACCACTATTCAGACTTTGATTAGCACAAATGATATTTCAACTATAGATCGGTAGTACCTGCTGAAATAAAACTCATACCTGTTTGAAAAATCATTTATTAAGTATACATCATATTGGCAGGAACACCATTTTGGAAATATCTTTCTTTCTTTCTTTCTTTCTTTCTTTCTTTCTTTCTTTCTTTCTTTCTTTCTTTCTTTCTTTCTTTCTTTCTTTCTTTCTTTCTTTCTTTCTTTCTTATTTATAAATATTGATTAACACAGACAGCACACTTTCAAAATTCAGAATTGCTTCTTTACACTATAAATAAAATGGAAAAAGGTGCTAATCACCTTTGAAAGCTTTCAAATTTAATGTTCCAAAGCATCCAAATATTTTCACATTTGAATACAAATACAGAGCTACATTTTAAAGTTGAAATTCAAGTGTCTTGAGAATGAAATATATCTCTTCATAAATAAAGAGGTCCATAGGGACAACTGTTAATTATCCAATATATAGACAAACTTTATTTTACATAAGAGAAAATGAAGACAGATCAGAAGGGCACATACTCTGTATTATGTACATCACTTCCTAAATTGCATTCAGAAATAAATAATGACTAAAAATAGAGCTGTTCAAGAAGTATTTTCAAATAAACTAGAACTACAATATTTCAGCTCTATTCAGATCCAGATTCCCCCTCAAAATGGAAAAAATACTCCTTCAGTGATATGTATAGGTTCAGTTTTCAAGAATTGGAATTGCAGATTTTAAACCTCCAGTAGCCTCCACGTAATTGTAGACCTACCTGAAGACCCCACAGGTGATGATATTACAGCAGACGACTCTTCTTTTGATTGAATAGGTCAAAGCCATATACTTCTTGCAGAGACTGCAATCAAGTTTCATCCCCATTTGTTTTAGTATGAAGTGATAGAGATGAGGAATAATGCAGTGTTCAGGGTTCTCTGCCTCTGCCACACTTTTCCTCTCTGACAGTCAGAACAGTGATGGGATTCAGAAAAATTATTAAAACTAATCTGGGATTACAAAACTAATTTCAATTGGATTAAAGGCAGATTTAGAAATTAGATCTCCAGGGAATTTTTTTTTTTTCCAGTCCTGATTGTGTGAACACTTGTATATATATTCATCCTTACATATACAACATGACAACAGAACAATTCACAACACATGCACCACAGTTGTCAAGACAAAAACCTCTGTAAAATTATGTCAAACAAGTCACTCGTTACATAGTTATTACTTTAGGGAAAAAAAGGCATTCTATTCAACTGAATAGATTATTTATGAAAAATTAGATGATCAATAGCTGAGTATTCTGCCTAAATCTATTCCATGAAATAAATCTCTCCTGACTTGTTAATGTGGTGACAGCTATGAATCTCATTATTTTAAGTTCTGACTGCTGGACACAAGTTTTATTGCAACCACTGCCATGAGAAATATTTTTACTTAAAAAACAGAGTACTAAAATCACAAACCCCTACCTTGGGGCGAGCTTGCAGCAGTTCTATCTCTTCTCAGTAGAGTTGCTCTCAATAGCTACTGTGGGTTTAGAGCACCTCTTTGTGGTATGTTAGTGAGATGTTAGTTATGAAAAGAAAATTCATAGGAAAACATATTTCATATAATGGATAAAAATCTATTTTTAAAAAAAGAGAGAAAAATTGCTGGAAAAGTATTAGTGTTAATCATTAAATAAGTGATGGAGAGTAGTAACATGCATCCTTCCTGTGTCCTTTTTCTGCTGCTTCTATTAGTGTTCTATACAGTATATCCTAGCCCATGAAAATTTATGTGCAATATGTATTTAGTATCTATTGTGATTACACAATACTTTTATTTTCATTTTAGAAATAATAATAGTAATAGTAATGGATATTATTGGCTTTAAAATACTTCCTGCAATAATCTCAAAATCTATAGTGAAGTACATCTGCTATGATAAGTATGAAATTTTATCTAAACAATGTTGCATTAAAATTTTCCTTTATGTAGTTAAATACATAAGTATGGAAACATAAAAGTTACATTTACTTAAGTTCAGTTCTACCACTGACTCATTCCTTCACTGGCTGAATAACTGCATCCTCTTTATTCACAGAGAAAGGCAAAGGCAAGTAAGAATGATGCTGGGAAAAGAAAGTACATACCTTACTTTCTCCCAGAGATAATGAATTTCCCAGGGCTTCTCAGCTGACTCTGCAAGTAAGTCTCAAGGCAGCATAATTCTAGGATTTAGAGGGAAGGTGTTAAGGTAGAGAGGTCTGTTTTGCAGAGTACCTCAAGGAGTTATATTTATTTATGTTGTATTAAAGGAGCAGTTCTTTATGAATCAGTGACACATATGAAAAGTGCTCTGTGATGGAAATTAGCATGGGAATGAGATGGAGTTCAAGTAAGCTTGTATAATTAGTATTTTAATAGTGTGGTTTTTCAAAGGAAGAGTTTTCAAAACTGATACTTTCAAATGTTTCCATTAAAATAAATGATAGATTATCTTAGGAAAATACAAATCTATTTTAAAGTATTAGTGTTTAAATGTGGAAAGTAAACTAATTCTGGTAATAGGAAGGAAAAAATTCTAGAGTTTAATCACCGTGTGTAAGCCGTCACACATATGGGCAAACTATAGAAATAGTATGAAATATCTCCCTAGAACTGCTTTTACAAAGTTGTCACTGGTCATTTCTTTGGAAAGACAAAATTTGGAAGGAGGACCAGCCAGTTTAGTATTAGGCATACATAAAGTATATATTTTGCCATAAAAATAGTATCTAATACAAAAAGCAATGAAAAATATTGTTGGACAGAGTAATCCTCTGTCCTTGCCCTGGTAGATACCCAGGGGGCAATTTCTTGTTCATATATGCTAGAGAATAAATCAGCCCTCAGAAGTGGGACTTTTATGTGTTAGGAGACATTCCCATTGGAAATTCATGTACATTTTAATATAAATGAGCATTTATAATTTAGAAAGCTTAAACCCCCCACAACTGTTCCCTAACCACCATTTATGTATAATGCCTTTGTTATTCTGTCAAGCCAATCTTTAGGATTTTTTTCCTATTATTGCAGAGACCACTCTTGCGAGGATTATAACATATGACAAATATGGAAAGATAAGAGATTTTGGTATTTTCTCTAAAGCTTATGTCAGCTTTCCTGCTCTTTGAAGCATAAGCCTCTTTTTGAATTGTATCCAAATAGCCGAACATCTTGTGTGAAAAATGTCTTACTATGCAAAGGTCTGTGAGATGACCATGGCATTCAAAGGGTATTCTGTCCATTGGGAACTTTTAGAAAGAAAAGGAGTCTCACTTCAGCTTAGCATAGTTGTTTGAAATTAGTCTGTAAGCCTTTTCCAAATTTTGCTGTCATTTTATTCAGAAACAATGCTGCAGTCATGTTATGCTTTTTTAGCCTGACTAGCAAACTGAAGCTACGGAAAGATAGTCTGCTACACTGAGACAGTGGGCTACATCCCGAGCTTTCTGTCATACACATTGGATCATTATCTTGTTACCTTGACAATGCAAGTAACTTTAAGAAGCAGAAAAGTTAAGCAAATATCTTCACTATGCCAAGGACTACAGTTTACTGGGGTGTATTGAATCCTCCAACACTGTAAGACATGGATGTTATATGTGACCATTACTAAAGATACCTTTTGGATACCGGATATAGTCTTTACTGGGGATGTATCTGAATGTCGCTTAATTACATTTGATAACAAATTTCAGATGTGTTAGAAAGAGGAGAAATTAATCATAACAAATTGGTTCACTGATTTGTTTCAGTTCTTTTTCTACTCAGGAATTATATGTGATCAGTCTACACTTTTCTAGAATTTATCATTATCTG
Source organism: Aphelocoma coerulescens (assembly GCF_041296385.1). Taxonomy (NCBI): domain Eukaryota; kingdom Metazoa; phylum Chordata; class Aves; order Passeriformes; family Corvidae; genus Aphelocoma; species Aphelocoma coerulescens. Next base: position 38,268,989 of record NC_091019.1, on the reverse strand, counting down.
TGGAATAAGGTTTGTGAATTATTCTTGGTCTCTAACTCATTCACTAGCAATTAGCTGGAAGAAATACACATTTTAATTCCTTGATTAAAGATGTGACTGCTCCCTATAGGGGTGAGAACAATGGCTAAATTTCAAGTAATGCTGAGAGCATCAGGCCCCAGACGAGTTGTACAGCAAGGCATAGAGCATGAGACATACATTTGACTCTGAAATGTCTATGCATGCATACAAGTGCAGTTGGAAAGTCTTCAAGCTTTTTACAACACATATATGCAACTTCCTGTTTCAATATATTTGTGCTAGTAAAATGATTTCTAGAAAGAAAAGAGGGGGAAAGGAACAGAAAGAGATGAAGAGATGCAAAGACAGGCAAAAAAAATTGTTCTGAAGAATAAAATTATTTTTGATTGTTCTAACACAGATTATGAGCAAATTATTCATATGACCTTTTCTTTATGTCTGTTAAAACTCTTTGCTAATTATAAATTCATTGTCAAGACTTCCATGAAATGTTGTTCAACATGGAAAGCTAAATATATTTATGTTTCAGTTGATGATTTTGAATGCCAACAGTTGGTAGGAGGAGAGTCATGGGGATTTGATTGCTACTCTGACTTTTTAGCAGTGATTGGTGCCAATATTTACTCGGTAACTAATTTTACTAATACTGGGGCAATAGTTAGAAGGTTTTGTTTGAATTGTTATTTGGTGGTAGGATAAATGCAGAAAGATAAATCACAATTATATCCATAATGAATTAAATTAGTCTCAGCTAGACATGTCTTGGCATTCAGGTGCTTCTCAAAACCAGAAAAGGTCATCTTCTGAGCAAGGAGGATAAAAAGGGTCAGAGGGAAGAACAGTAACACAACAATAATGAATCTCTTGTGATCTCAGAAATAGTTACTGTTTCTGTAAACAACACTTCTCACAAAAAAAAGGAGCCTGAAAATATGTTATTTTGCTGCCTGTTTTTTCCAGACACTTGTTATGCATCCAACCAGTTGTACCAAGGCTGTTAATACAAACATGAACTCAGAGGATGGAAAATGACAACTGCGTCTGTTGCATGCTAAAAGCTTTCCATAGACTAAGCCATCATCAGCTTTTTCATTATGCTACAGAACTACTCACTGTTCCCAGTGACAGCCAGCACCCTCTTTGGCTTTCACCATTCTGATCCATGACATGTCACACTATAATCAAGCTTATACTTTTATAGGTTTTGTAGCTCCTATTGAGATCTGCACAGTTTCATAAAACAGCAATTGCCTTTAGAGGGGAAAGCTTAAAACAATTGTGACCCATTTATCCAACACAAAAAGCAGATACAGAATACATGACATCTGCTGAAAAATCACATAGGTAAGAAAATTTCATCGAATATATTTGAGTTATTTGTTGATATATTCCCAAAATGTGTAAAGAAAAAAGAAGTTTCCCAAATGTCGTCGCTGTAATTCTTAAAACTTCTAAGGAAAATATGTCTTTATTTCTTTTATTTCTCTGTGAATACTGCTAAACTTTATATAACATTTAGAGCTCAGTAGGTACATTTTTGTCCATTTGAAATCAATTTCAGTTTGGTAGACCCAAATATTTTATATCAGTGAGGCAAGGTTGAAGTATATTCTTCTGCTTATTTGAAGCGATATGCTCTACATTTATAACCTCAGACCAGTATTTTAAAGTCCTATCTAGATGATTGACAATGATATATTTTTGTCACTGTATAATTGCATTCTGAAAGAAATATTGGCTTTTCCAATGTAGGTTTTTCTAGTTTGCCTGAGAACTTCAGATAAGTCTCTATGTGCATGTGCCTGTCTGCTGCCTGTCTGTGAAGGGAAATTAAAAATTTTTGAATATTCTGAAACTGCTTAGGATGCCATATTTTTTTTTGTCTGTATATAATTTTAGTTTCAGTAAAAGAAGGAATTACAAGTATATTTGTAGATCTAAGTATTAAAAAATTTAGGCATGGTTTTAATTTTACAATTCAAGGAAGAATTTTAATTAATATCAACATTGTTCTTCAATTTTGTAAGGACAGTTAATAAAAACACTGCTAATATTTAAGTAATAATTTAGCTAAGAGCAAATTTCCCAAAGGGATTGCACAGGTGTATATTGAAAGATTGTTTTATCAAAATTATGCTCGTAATTTTGGGGAAGGACAAAAGCCCTTTAAAATTATATTTCAAATCAAAATGTACATGCAAATGCATAGCCTTTTTTTTTTTAATGCTCTTCTTTTCAACTGTTTAGAAGAGAGGGAAAATAATCATGAACCCATGTTTCTATTTTGCCATCAGAATTCAAAGTCTTTTTCTTAAGTTTATTTTAATTAAATATAGTGAGTTACGATATGTTTACATTGATATGCAGCATGCTTTGCAAGACCCTTTCTACACACCATATAGTTATTTCCAATGGTCTCTCACATGAATGCCTTTTTCTATGGTTGAGTTTTTGACTCTTTTTGGGGAATCATTTTACAGATGTGAGACTAATTGACTGAGCAGTCTTTAAGGACTTCAGTTAATTATAGTTGTATAAATGTATGCATATTTATTAAAACACTAATTGTAAAATATGAATTATTTGTATTATTTAGCCAATATTAAGTTGGCAGCTAAATCACAAACCCTTCAGTGAGTGCACAAACAATTCTCCCTCATCTTTTCTCTTTATGCCTTTTCTATTCTCAAGGTCACGACACTCTCCACTTATACCTCTTGCTGTGTTTATTCTGGTTGAGATGGCCACTCCACTGCACTTGTTCTGATTCTCTGAGCAGTAAGATAACTGCCACTGTAATCAGTGTATTTTTTTTTTCCTCTGGTTATTGCCTGCAGCCTTTTTTATCACTTGTTTTGCTATTCCCTATCTCTCCCACTTCCCCATCCCTTGTCCCCGACTCCTTCCCGAGAACACTTGTACTCATTCCTGACAGGATATCCCTTATAAAAGACAATTTTCCATAATTTTAATTTCAGGGCTAAAACTGAGGCAATGAGAAAGCCGTCACAGTAGTAAAGAGCAAAACTTGCTATTCTTTTGAGCGTCGATGAGAACCTTAAATTCAGCAGGCCACTGCTTTCCCCTGCAGGCACTAGATGGCAGCATGGATCACTGCTGCATTGCATCAGCAGCAACACGATAGGAATGAAACAGCAACAAGGGTTTCAACGAGGATTTTAATTGAGGAGGGGAAAACTTCATTATGGATGCGCTTCATTTTCATTAAAATTAGTTTCAAAACTCTCATTGTCTTTATAGAGAAAGACTAAGCCACAAGGCTGAATATCAAGCCCATTCCCCCACTCTCTAAGGCAGTCACATCTATAATCTATTCCACTTTAAAATGACAGGGACTCTTTTTCTTCTGTGACTTTTCATGAAAGGTTGTTCCATCCTGTCTCCCGTATTTAATGAATTTGTATCTGAAAAATGCACTTAAATGCAATTTCATTCCTAGCTGAATGAAAATTCATGTCACAATTTCCCCAAAACCAGGGAACAGTAAGATACAAAGATGAACATGGGTAATAGATAAAAGTGAAATGATCTAAGGGTGACTTATATGCCTGGTCAGTTTCTTTTCTTTGCCATTTCTGTGCTCCTCTTATTCTGAACAGACTATGAACAGTGGTTGAAGATGATCTCTTGCACCAAAACTCTTGCTTACCTTTCTTTTACTGTAAGACAACCATTCCTGCTTGGGCTTATATTCAGAAATAAAAATCAGTTCCCACAAGGGAAGAATTCAGGAGAATGGGGCAGGTTATTCTGTTGAATTACCTAGAATCATATAGTAAATTGATATGTATAGTTTCATTTAAGCAAAAGTGCATCTCAAACAAAAGATACATGCAACGAAGTAAGTTGGAAGGCGTGTCTGGAGGTCATCTAGTCCAATTATTTGTTGAAAGCAGAACTAATTTTGACATAAGATCAATTTGCTCAGAGTCTTGTCAAGAAAAGTTCTGAAAATCTTCAGGAATTGTTATTCCACAGGCTCTTTGAGAAGAAAAAGAGGAAATTGGCAGAAGGTGATGCACAGGAAGTTCCACCTAAACACGAGAAATAGCTTTACTGTTCAGATGACTGAGCACTGGAACAGGTTGTGCAGGGAGGTTGTGGAGTCTCCTCACTGGAGATATTCAGGTACTGTCTGGACTCAGTCCTGTGCCATGGACTCAGTCCTGTGCCATGTGCTCTAGGATGACACTGCTTGAGCAGGGAAGTTGGAGCAGATGATCCGCTGTGCTCTGTTGCACCCTGACCAATTCTCTGATTCTGTGACAAAGAGGGCAGATGAAGATAGGAAGCAGAGAATGAGTGAAATGCATCCCAGAGCAGCAAGTGAAAGTAGTCCTATTGACACTGGGGCATGTGTGCACCTGTGTGTGTGCACATGTGGATTTGGAGCTGGGGCAGGGGACAGAGGGGAGCATCCACAGTTACCAGACATCGTCTCACTGGAGAAACCTCTCCAAAAAGAAAATTCAGAACACAGTACCTCTCTTCCCTTACAGAGTTAGAAAGGGCATATGTCTTTTATCTGTCTCTTCTTGTAGAAGAAACCTTGTTTCATAAAAAAACAAACTTCTGCTAGATGATAGTCTTCAAAACAAATACTGGCTTTTGTCCATATTTATGTCCCTCCACTCAATTTTCATATGAAAAAGATCATTCCCAAGACTTTTACCTGTAATGGTTATCTTTTTTGTTCTACTGTTCTAAGTTGGCCACATACCTTACCTCCTCTGTTGCTTTTTTCATCTGACTTATGAACAGGTATGCTAAAGATATCTCTTTACTGTTACTTCTTTTTTAGCCTCCATACTAAAGTCAGATGAACTTCTGGTCCTAAGTAGGTTAACTAAGAGGCAGGAGTAAATGAAGGGGATCTACATTTATTTGAAAAAACAAATTAAAAATAACTGGAAAACAGCAAATTGGAAAAGAAAAAGTGACATGATAAGTCTCTGCTGTGTAAGTCACAGAAAGGGCTCTGTCCTTTTGTTTGCTACTGCATGATATTACAATGGGCAAGATGAAATATTAATGTTAAATGCAAGATAAACTATATTTTTAGTGCTTGAAAATGCTTATTTTTAGTTTCCCAATAGGAGCACTGCTTTCTTCTTTTGGACCACCTTGTTATATAGACACTGACTGAGTACAGATTCCATTTCAAAATAAGGAAATAAATCCATTTTCTTATTCAACAGTACTATTGGGTTCATCCACTAGTAATGAGTTTCATGTTCCAATAGTGTAAACAATTACTATTACGTGAAAAATCCATGTATTCTCTTCAGTAGGATGATTTCTACTTCTTGCAAAACAAATGATAAGCAATAACTTTTTTTACTCTACTTATTCTGTGCCCTTCTTAAGGCACAGCAGTGTAATCCATTGGTCTCCTGAAAGCCATGACTTCATTGCAGGAAAAAATGACAAGCAGTCTGCATGTGCTACAAAAGATACTCATTTATTGCAAATAATATAACCTACATTATATTATGGCTCATAGCAATAGAATAGGAGGCAATTAATATCCTCATCCTTCACATTGGCTGGATTGTCACTCAAAGCAATTTTCCCAGCCGGAAGCCTATCCATCGAGAAGTGATTGTTTCACAATTCAATTGTGCACAGAAAACACCACAGTAGCATTTCCTTGGATTCTCTTCAGGGTGTTTATCAAGATGGGACAATGCACCATATTTGAAGATTTCTAGGTAAACAAGGGATATATTTCCATAAAATATCTTAATTCACCTGTTTTATCAATGAGACTTTTAGCATGCTTTCCTACTTTCTCATCCCATTTATTTTTATGATTCAGGGCTTTATTTATTTTTTAAATAACTCAGTAGCTCTGCCAATAAACAAAAAATGGCAAGGAATATAAGAGATTTGTTTGGCTGCATTTACTGTTTAGGGAAAACAGAATTAGAGTTAAGAGACCAGAAAGAAACAATTTCATGTAAACTGCAGTGGCTGATAACAGCTTTGAGATACTGAATATTCATGCATGGTATAGGTAGCTGTAAAAATACAATGAAAGTAAGTGTCATACCTTCAGACATGCCAAATTATCCATCTGTGTGGAAGATTTTGGAGTAGATTTGTAATATCACTGTCATATAAGGTAACTCCAAACAATAAGAGCATGCAAGAGTATTTGAAATAATTAGTTTACTGTTATAATTTTTAGTCATGGAACATTATACATATTTCTTTTATTTGTAAGGTAACCTCTAGAGTGAATCCCTATTCCATTCTTGGAAATAGTATTATGGTTCTTCAAAACCTTGTTTTAGATGTAAACCAAATATAGTACAATATTGTCTTCAGGTCCATATTAAATTTTTTTTAAAATTATTTATTCTTTAAGCTTTCCTCAGTAAAATATTCTTCTAATGAGGAGTAAAAGCAGAATTTAAAAAAAGTAATTTTTGTATGTTTAATCAGAATGTCTGTTATTTCTCAGAGTAAGGGGTTTTATACATTGTCTCAATTACCTCTTAATCCTAAATAGTTTGTCTGTGAAAATAATTCTGTTTCCTACACTTAGATGAGTATTAACACTTAAAAATTAATATTTATTTATTTAAATACATGAAAATATGTCCAATTACCTGTCCAGCTTTACTTACAAGTTAGTGCGAGGTTTGGGGTTTTTTTTGTTTTTGTTTTTTTTTGTTTGTTTGTTTTGGTTTGGTTTTGTTTTGGTTTGGTTTGGTTTTTTTTGTTTGGTTTTTTTTTTGTGTGTGTAATTTCTTAGGAAAATCCAGCAATGCTTTAGCAGCTTTAACTTTGCCCACTGGAGGGAGCGCACGGGCACTTTTCTGCAATGTGAGGTAATGCCTCGTGTCCTCTGCTGGGGAAGATTTTCTCTTTACAGGTTGTAGCCATAGAAACGAACTCTGTAAAACACACGAACAGGTGAATAATAATAATAAAAAAAAATCTAATGAAATGCTTATCTTCCTAAATGCTAGACTTTCCAAAACAAAGTAAGAACCCAGGACTATGCACATTAATAAACACCATTTAAGTTTCCAATTTCATTTCCCTCAACTAAAAATATCAGATATTTGCCTAATCAATTTTTCTAGTAGGAGGAAAAAAAAATAAAGGAAAGGGAAATTAAAAGGAAAAAAAAAATAAAGAAGAAAAAGAGCAAAAGGGGAAAAAAAAAAAAAAAAAAGAAAAGGCTCAAAGCCAAGATGGAAAGAGACATGAGACTTTGGAGATCTTATTCCATATGCAACAGAATGTGTAGGTCATTGCTAATATGAGATCAAAATTCATATTTATGAGGGGAAGTGTGTTCTTCTGTGTACATATATCAAATTGCCCATGTTTTACTATAAACAGAGATGTACTTTGACATACAATATGTTTGCAAGCTGAAAATAAAACAGAAATCCTCATCAAGTTATTGTTCTATCACATAATCCTTATCAGTCCTCTCTTGTAGTCTTAATTTGGCTTCATTTTCTTTTCTGCTCTGCTTATGAAATATTTCTTTCAGTTCAATGGAGTTTTTAAGTAGCACATCTCAGAGGAACTTCTCTCATTGTGCAGTGTATAGCTCTACTGAAATAAGATTCTGTATCTGTAATGTCAGCAATTTAGTCAGAATAAAAAGGTATTACAAATTAAGTATTGTAAATAGAGATTAGTAGGTGAATGCTGAGCTTAGTAAATAACTCAGCCAAGAGAAATCAGAATAAATTGTTATATAAAAAAGCATCAGTCACAAGGAAGTTATTTGTTTTGAAATAGATCTTAATACCTTTTTTAATTAAGTATGAGTTTGAATAGTAGTAGTTTAGAGCTAGAGACAAGTGAGAAATTTACAGTGAAATAAAATTTACAGAAATTTACAGAAATAAAAGTAAAATTTACAGTAATAAAAGGCTGTGGGATTAATAATAAGAAAACTTCTGTAACTTTGAAACCTGGTAGAAGCACTATAAAGGAGAAAAATCTGACTGCATCAGCTGATTTTAGAATGGCTTTGAGCTGTCAACATGAAACCAACATGGCAATAGCAAATATGATTTGCCAATCATCTCAGTCATATTATTTACAAAATAACAGTAATGAAATAGTTAAGGCTCCAGTGAAACTAAATTTAGAATACAACTCATACTGATAAATATTGATATTGAGAGTAGATTGACAGAACCTACAAGAAACACAAAGTAGGAACCTCTGTCATGTTCACCAAAATTATGACTTACGCTGCAGGAACAGGCTAAAAGAGTTTTTCAGTTCACAGATTATTGGAGTGTATTCCTGTAACTCCACAAAAGACAAAACATTCAGGGCAGGAGATACTTAAATTAACATATTTAATATGGAGCCATCTGTTACATTTTGCATGGTGCTTTTTAATGAACTATTTGATGCATTTCAACTGAGTTTTGCAAGACTACATCTTAGAGAAATAAGCTTAATTATGTAATGCCACCAGTTAGAACTGGGCTCCTCACAAAGTAAACTCTTAGCATGATACTTGCATCTTACATTAATTGTAAAATATGAGGTCCAGAATGCTGTTTTCTGATATCTGAAATCCTTATTATATCGTATGGCTGTCAGATAGAGCACCACAAGCTGTGTTCTCAAATACTGATCCAAGTAAACCTTTAAAAGGTCCTTACACTCTAATGGCAATGTCAGTGTTGGAATGAGATGGCAATGAGATTTTTCTGCTTTGCTAATTTGGGCCAGACAAACTGCAGTATATATTTAGTTTAACTTCTCTGAAGCTTAGATAAAATACCTTTACACTAAATGGTATTACACTGTGTATTTAAATGTAATACAGTAGTTTTTATCAAAATAATTTTTTTTTAATATTATTGATAGAAATGCTGTAAATGTCAAATTTAGTTCCACCTAATCAGTAGATTTTATAAGAAACACAAAATAAGCATCGCATTATTTTCATAAAACATTATTCCCATTCCCCTTTAATTTTTCCAGCCATCTATTCTATAATCAGAATTCTTTCCAAAAGAACTCCAAAGGGATAATTACCACCATTGGTTCTACCTGCTCCAGGCAGTCAGAAGCACAGCAGGAGATTTTTCAGGAAAGGACTGAAAATATCACCACTGAAATGTATTCTTGCTCATACACACAAGAAGATACTCAAGCAGTGAGTTACTAATAGCTTTCTATATACAATGGTTGCTGACAGGTAGTCTTTTCAAACTATATTATGCTTAAATTTTTTTGTACAGGCATTCCACTGATACACAAGTTGCATGATGTAATGTTGTGTATGCTTTCTGTAACATTCACCATATTAACAGGCTGAAGAATCAAAGGTATTTTTCCACAAGAGGGAGCTAATACTCCTTATTAGGTCCTGAGTGATACGTTTTCTTCATCAGGAGTCTGAAACTTAGACATGACACAGAAAGAGAGAGGGAAGGAAGGAATTCGGAAGGAAGGAAGGAATTCGGAAGGAAGGAATGCGGAAGGAAGGAAGGAAGGAAGGAAGGAAGGAAGGAAGGAAGGAAGGAAGGAAGGAAGGAAGGAAGGAAGGAAGGAGGGAAGGAAGGAAGGAAGGAAGGAAGGAAGGAAGGAAGGAAGGAAGGAAGGAAGGAATTTGGAAGGAATTTGGAAGGAAGGAAGGAAGGAAGGAAGGAAGGAAGGAAGGAAGGAAGGAAGGAAGGAAGGAAGGAAGGAAGGAAGGAATTCGGAAGGGAGGAAGGAATTCGGAAGGAAGGAATTCGGAAGGAAGGAATTTGGAAGGAAGGAAGGAAGGAATTCGGAAGGAAGGAATTCGGAAGGAAGGAATTCGGAAGGAAGGAATTCGGAAGGAATTCGGAAGGAATTCGGAAGGAATTCGGAAGGAAGGAAGGAAGGAAGGAAGGAAGGAAGGAAGGAAGGAAGGAAGGAAGGAAGGAAGGAAGGAAGGAATTCGGAAGGAAGGAATTCGGAAGGAAGGAAGGAAGGAATTCGGAAGGAATTCGGAAGGAAGGAAGGAAGGAAGGAAGGAAGGAAGGAAGGAAGGAAGGAAGGAAGGAAGGAAGGAAGGAAGGAAGGAAGGAAGGAATTCGGAAGGAAGGAAGGAAGGAATTCGGAAGGAAGGAAGGAAGGAAGGAAGGAAGGAAGGAAGGAAGGAAGGAAGGAAGGAAGGAAGGAATTTGGAAGGAATTCGGAAGGAAGGAATGCGGAAGGAAGGAAGGAAGGAAGGAAGGAAGGAAGGAAGGAAGGAAGGAAGGAAGGAAGGAAGGAAGGAAGGAAGGAAGGAAGGAAGGAAGGAATTTGGAAGGAATTCGGAAGGAATTCGGAAGGAAGGAATTCGGAAGGAAGGAATTCGGAATTCGGAAGGAAGGAAGGAATTCGGAATTCGGAAGGAAGGAAGGAAGGAAGGAAGGAAGGAAGGAAGGAAGGAAGGAAGGAAGGAAGGAAG